>NC_035444.2:91213346-91813346 GCF_002127325.2 Helianthus annuus | reverse complement strand
GAAGTAATCGACGGCCACTATTATGAATTTGACGGCGCCAGGAGCATCTGGGAAGGGTCCCACCATGTCGATTCCCCACTGCTGGAAAGGCCATGCAGTAGATACAGGGATAAGGTCGTTCTTGGGGCGCAGTGTTTTTGGAGAATGTCGCTGACAGGAGTCACATTTGTAGATCTCCTTCAGGGCATCGACATGCATCCCTGGCCAATAGTATCTGGCGCTCATGATCTTCGCGACAACCATCCGTGGTCCTGAATGAATGCCGCAGATTCCTTCATGGATCTCCCTGATCAAGTAGTTCGCATCTTGGGGGTCCACACAGCGTAGTAGTGGTCCCAAGAAGGATTTTCGGTACAGAATACCGCCATTCATTTCATATTGCAGGGCCTTGTTTTGAATCTTCCTTGCCTCCGCTTTGTTTTCAGGGAGTATCCCTTCTTGCAAATACTGGATTATGGGGGTCATCCAGGATGGTTGCCCCATCTCAATCACGTTCACTTGACGCAACAGTACTGATGGATTTTTGAGTACTTCTATTCTTACGTCTTTTGCAAGGTGCTGAAAAGAAGTCGAAGCAAGCTTGCTCAAAGCATCAGCTGGCTTGTTTTCAGAACGATTGATGTGGATAACCTTGTGAGATTTGAATTGTTGAAGCAATTCTTTTGCCTGTTCCAGATATAGAGCCATGACTTCACCCTTTGCATCGTATATGCCATTGACTTGGCTGGCTATCAGGAGTGAGTCGACATGTGCTCGTAAACTTTTGGCTCCCATTTTGATGGCGAGGCGTAAGCCTGCCAGAAATGCTTCATACTCCGCCTCGTTGTTGGTGTTTTTAAAGTCCAACTTGATGGCGTAAGTAAATTCATGATTCTCGGGGCTCACCAGGCGCAATCCTGCTCCCGCGCCGTCTTCATTTGATGCCCCATCAGTATAAAGCATCCAAGTCTCATCAGTCACATCTTTCTCAGGAGTCTCTACCAGCTCACATTCTTTGATTTTATCGGCCGGCACTTCTGTGATGAAGTCGGCTAGGACCTGGCCCTTAATGGCTGGACGTGGCCTGTACAAGATGTTATGGCCCCCCAGCTCAATGGCCCATTTTGCCAACCGGCCTGATGTCTCAGGCTTTTGCAGTATTGTGCCGATGTGGAAGTTCGTAAGCACAGTTATCACATGGCCTGTGAAATATCTGCGCAGCCTTCGGGAGGCGTGTATGATGTGCGTGAAGTGTGTTATATTTTAGATGTATATTTAAGCCCTTTTTACACTTTTAGCCAAGTTTTAAATTTATAATACACGATATTTACTAACACTAAACACACATATGGGCAAGTGCACCCATCGTGGACGTAGTATAGTGTTGGTAAGATACCGAGGTCGTCCAAGGACACAAGAGCTTTTAATACCGGTTTATCCTTAACGTCTAATCAAATCAAAAGGTGAGAAAAAATGTTTTAAACTAAGAAAAATAAAAACTAACTAAATGCTGAAAAATAAAATAAAATAAAAAACAGATAGACAAGATGAATCACTTGGATCCGACACGTGTGTTAGTATAACCTTTGATTATTTTCGCACTTTTGCACTTGTTTAAGAGATTATCTTAGTTATTGTAGTAGGCCCCTCTTTTGAAGGCGACGTTACCCTCAACCCAGTAGTTTGAGTCAGCAAGGATACAATCCTAAAGGGTCGGATTATTGAAAGATAATGAATTAAGTTATTAATGCAAATTGTGGTAGGCCCCGCTTTTGGCGGTGACGTTACCCTCGGCTAAGTAGTCTGAGTCAGCAGGGATACAGTCCTAAATAGCCGGGTTATAGTATTAATAGTAGTTAACTTATGAGGGGGTCAAAGAGTTTGGATCCCCGCCATCCAATACCTATGGGCATTGAAGGAGATCCTACTAAATTTGACCCAGGTCCCAAGCAGGACCTCTAAACGCTGAACAAGGGCAAGACCCTTACCAAACCGTTCCCTTAACCCCCGACCAGGTAGCCAACATACCTCCATATAGACCGTGGAGATATGAATGGTGAAAATCTTTTATTTTATATAGACAGTAAAATAACGCCAAGACACCCCGGACAAACGATAAGGAAAGATCACCTTCAACATAAGTAACTAGTTATTAAAGTCATTAATACAAAACCAAATAAAAAGTGCAAAAGATTAAAAATAAAAAGTATTATACTAAACACTTGTCTTCACCAAGTGATGTAAGAGACTTAGGCAAACACGACCTTGATTGTCAAGAACTCTTACGATCAATCTTAGATCCCGAGACGACTCACACACTCTACGATGGACAATGGATGATGGTGGTGGATGATGGTGTTATGGTGGTGGTGGGTGGTGGATGAAGTGTGAGAGAGGTGGTGTGCCAAGGGATGAGATGGAATGAAACCAAGCACCCCTATTTATAGGCTGAACAGAAGGCTGGGCACGGCCCCGTGTCCGCTGGACACGCCCCCGTGCCCGTCTGACACTCTCTCTCTTCATTAATTGTAATTCGCAATTACAATTAATGCGCCTGCTGTACTTTCACCACGCCCCCGTGCCCGCTGGACACGGCCCCGTGGTGGGCAATGGAAGGTTCTACTAGTTTGTCTTTTCTGCTGCTTCTTGGGCACGGCCCCGTGTTCGCTGGACACGGGGCGTGTTCAGTCTTCTGTTTTCTCTTCTTTGCCTTGGGGGTTGCCGTTGAGGGTCCGGGCAGTCTACTTTCATTCCTTTTCTTGTATTTATGCTAGAATTAGTTGTCTTTTTGCTTCTTTTGTGATTTTGAGCTCATTTCATCCTGAAAATACAAAAGAAAGACAAAAACACTCTTTTTCCAACATTAGTACTTAAAAAGGGTTAGTTTTATGCCTTAATTGATGTGATTTATATGTTGCATTTTACACACATCAAATACCCCCACACTTGAACTTTTGCTTGTCCTCAAGCAAAACTCTTTAAATGTGGCTTACACTCCCAAATGGAATAGGTAGAAGAGAAAGTTTTTAGCTTGTCCTAGAGTGTCGGGAATCCAAGGTCCTTGTAAGTTTTATTTTTATTTATTTACAATCCTATTCGTTATGATTTATTTTGAAAGTTTCATAAGATAAATTACTTATTCGGGCATAGCATGCCTTATTAAAATTCCATTTATATACAAGTTCACATACCTCGCGGGGATCACTCAACACTCGGCCGAAGGTGTGGATTTTTTTTTTAGTGAATCACTCGTGAGCGGCATGGAACTTACGCCTTCCATAGGCTTGCCAAGCAATCAATCCTCCTCCTTTTTAACTTTTTACCTTTGTAAATATCAAGAGGACTTTTGGGGTGAAAGGTTAGGCTTGGGTTAAAGGTGGTCGGTTAGGTTAGTTAGAAAAAAGGGCGAAAATCGTAAAAAGCGTCGGTTTCCGTGACATACCTTGTTTTTAGTGATTATTTTTGAAGTATTTCTCCAAACAAGCTTTTATATAGCTTTTTGTTTGTTTTTGACTTCATCATTGTTTTTTTTTTTCATCACATAAAAAGGCGAGTTTATGAAAAACGAGCTTGTTACTAAAATAAAGAGTGAAAAATAAAAAAGGGTTTTTTTTTTTGGTGGGTAAAAAGAGTTTTGGGGTAATGAAATGAAAGGTTTAGGCTCAAAGAGGCTATCTAGGGGGATTTTGGGTAGGTGGTAAAAAAAATGAAAAATAATGGTTTAGAAAGAAAAATATGGTTAGTCCTAATGCCTCCATCACTTACTTACTTGGGTTTAAGTTGGTAAGGACCAGGAATGTATCGTCGTGGCAAGTTCTAGAGTTGTAAGAACCAAGCGGCTATTCACACAAGAAACGAAAAATGAGCATTTAGTCTAAATATGTATATTTTTGTGCTCAATAAAGGCTCAAAACTCACTTTTGTGGGAATGGGTTTTTAATGTGATCAAGTATATATAATCGAATTTTTAACTAGACTTGTTATGCCGTTTCGTAATTTTCTTATGTTGGTTCTTTGTTATCATGACGCTATCGGTTGTAAATTTGTAAAAATATAACCTTTTTAGAACTTGTTATTCCCAAATTAAACTTAAGACAAGTAAATGATAAAAAAAATGAAAAAGTTTTTGAAAAAAATTTGGGGTGTTTAGCGGTTCCAATAGAGTTTTGTGTAAGGCTTGTATTTAGGATTTGCAAAATTCAAGGTTTTAGCATCCCCCCCACACTTAAATTACACATTGTCCTCAATGTGTCCAAAAATAAGGTTTTTGGTTGATTAGAATGTGTAAAAGTAGGTTAAAAAGCAAAGATTTATGTTACTGGCAGTCTGGACACGGCCCCGTGGCGAACTGCCAGTAATGAAAACTTACAGAATATGAACACGGGGGCGTGTTGGGTGGACACGGCCTCGTGTCTGGCAAATAATTGCAGGTCAGTAACCAAACAGCAGGTCTGGGAGATGAACACGGGGGCGTGTCGGCTGGACACGTCCCCGTGTGGACAGTCTGTGAGCCTGAAAAACAGGTTTTGTCTCCCGGTTTCTCCATTTTGGGGCTGCAAGTGCTAATGTTTAGCACTCTAACCCTTGCATTGTACCTGTTTAATCACTCAATACCACACCAAACAAACATAAACCATCCTAAATTACCAACTTTAATTGTCTCCAAGCATAAAGTAAAAATAAAACAAAGATAAAAAACAGTTAAAGAAAGTAAATTGTTCAACAAGCGGCACGCAGGTCTTAAATTGTTCGATAGAGAAGGGTACTTAAACCTGTGGGCTTATCACCAACCTGCCCCTTGTTCCTTCAAGCTTCCTACTCCATGTCTTCATTGCTACCATCACCTCCACCCCCATGCCCCGCCATGTACTCCCGGATGCTACCGATATCATCTTGTATATCGTTAATGTTGCGCTCGATAGCTCCAACCCGGTGGTATGTGTTGTTGGCGAGATTGTAGGTGTTCCTGGTGCACATGAGGTTTTCCTGCAAAAGATCATGTAAACTTTGAAAGTTAGGAAAACCACCTCCTTGATAGGAGGATTGACCCGGATCGCCATGGGGTTGGTACTAATAATGGGGAGGTGGTGCATGAAGAATTAGAGCCTCCTGCGGGTTCCATGCATAGCCTTGCGTCCTTTGAAAGCTGACTGTCCCGTCTTCCGCCTCATAAAGCAAGTTCATGGCTCGGCAAATGTGGTAATCGACTCGTCCCGACCATGGACTTCTTTGAAAAGACCTTGGGATGTTTGTGAAGTGCTTGAAGAGACGGTACACCCATCCCCCAAAGAAGATAGGTGTTGGAGCTCTAGCAAGGCGGTTGAGATGCATGTTTCGCAGTAGGAGGTATGGAACATCGAGAGGCTTTTGGTTGTGGATGCAGTGAAGGACAACCAAATCTTTCAACCCTACAACGCCACTACTGTCGTGGCGCTGGTTCAGCGAGTAAGTGAGGAGCCTGTGAATGTAGCGGTATAGCGGGTCCCTCAGTTTGGTGCTTTTGGTGCTGCTAGGGTTGTAGATTCCTTCACCTATTTGAGCCCATGCGGCTTGGCGTTCGGTTTCATCCAAGTCTCGTAGCCCCCCAGTATTCTCTTCATTCCCCGATTCCTCTTCACCATATAGCCCTATGATAGATCCAAACTGTGCCATGGAGATTGAGTACGTGGTCCCTCCACATCGGAATGTGACCCCCTCATGGTCAAACGGGTCACTCCTCGAGTTAAAAATGAAAGTACTGTAAAACTCCATTGTGCATTGATGCACCGACCGAAGCCGGGTGTTCAATGCAACTGCCAGTGGACCTCTCACGATGTTGTTGAATCGGTCAAGTTGATTCACCATGGTTAACAAGTTGGTACATGCCCGCTTAGGGTACTCCTCCGGTCTTGTTTGTAGTATCTCATACCGTGCCCTAGCGTCGAGTTCGCTTGCGTTGAACCTCGTGAATTTTGACATCTGAAAGAATACATCAAAAGTTAGTACGAAACAAGGATATTTGGAGTGAAACTACAAACAGTGGGTTGGACACGGCCCCGTGTTAAGCGGACACGGCCCCGTGTCCAGGCGTCTGTAACCCAAAAAATTCATTTTTCGTCCCGGTTTCGAAAACCTGAAAAGTTTTAGCCCAATAGTAGCGGTTTCCCCCGAAAATGAAACCCTAAGTGTCGTTTTCCCCACAACAAACCGTTTACCCTTTCAATTTCGTGTTTTTCGGTTCAAGAACAAGGGTTTGGGGTTTTAGTTGGAAATCGAACGAATCTATCAACAATACATGTTTATTTACTTCCTACTATACTAATCTAAACTACTACTAACAGATTTCATCAAAAATTTTGAGTTCGATCCGGATGAACATGAAGAACCCTAGATTTTTCCCCAATTTTTGATGTTTTAACTACATGCAAGTAACTAATCTAACTACTAAAGATGATAGAATCATACCTTGATGTTGTTAAACTTGGTAGTGACGTCGGAAAACTGCGGAAAATCGCCTGGAACCAGAGTGTTTTCGGCTATACGGGGCGTGTGGAATGATGTAACTGATAGGAAAAGAGGGTTTTATCCCGACAGTTGCCTCGACACGGCCCCGTGCCGAGCAAAGTTTTTGAAAAATTATTATTATTTTTTTTTGTGCTTGTGTGCATGCCCCTTATTTCCGAAAATGGCTAGAAGAATTACCGGTTTTTAAACGTACACTTACCTGTAACATGTCGGGTATGAGTTTATTCGTTAACCGTTTGAAGTGAGATCTCCTCTTCCTCATCCTCAATGGATCCTCGGTAGAGTTTTAGCCGTTGGCCATTGACTTTAAATGGTATCCCATTTCGAGTTTTAATTTCTACTGCACCGTGTGGAAAAACATGGGTGACGGAAAAAGGTCCTGACCACCTAGATTTTAGCTTACCAGGAAATAATCGAAGTCGTGAATTAAACAATAGAACCTGATCTCCTTCCCGAAATTCATTAGATTTAATATATTTATCGTGTAAATTTTTCATTCTTTCTTTATAAATTTCGGAGTTAGAATTTGCATAATTCCTTAGCTCGTCTAATTCATTTATTTGACAAAATCGATTTTTACCTGCATTTTCTAAATCTAAGTTCACGTTTTTTATTGCCCAGTAGGCTTTGTGAGCTATTTCTACTGGCAAGTGACAACTTTTTCCATAGACAAGTTTATATGGGGTTGTGCCTATAGTGGTTTTATAAGCAGTTCGAAAAGCCCATAAAGCGTCGTCTAATTTGTCGGCCCATTCTTTTTTATTTATTCCTACGGTCTTTTCAAGTATTCGTTTTAAACCTCGATTAGTCACTTCGGCTTGCCCATTTGTTTGAGGGTGATATGCTGTTGAGACCCGGTGATAGACCCCATACCTTGTTAATATTTTTTCGAGTTGATGATTGCAAAAATGGGTACCTCTATCACTTATTAAAGCCTTTGGTGTCCCGAAGCGAGAAAACAGTTTTTTCAAAAATTTTACCACTACTCTTCCATCATTTGTTGGAAGAGCCTCGGCCTCCGCCCATTTAGACAAGTAATCGACTGCCACAAGTATATATTTGTTTCCCTTTGAAGGTGGGAAAGGTCCCATGAAATCGAGTCCCCACACATCAAAGATTTCACAGACGAGAATGCCATTTTGAGGCATTTCGTTTTTGGAAGAAATATTACCTGATCTCTGGCAGGCATCACATGTCTTTACAAGGTTTTGTGCATCCTTGTAAATGGTTGGCTAGTAAAATCCTGAATCAAATACCTTTCGTGCGGTACTTGCGGCACCATGATGTCCTCCATATGGACCTTCATGACAATGACGGAGAATTCTTCGTGCTTCATTACCATGGACACACCTTCGGATGAGCTGGTCGGCACACATTTTGAAAAGATAGTGGTCTTCCCAAAAGTAATGCTTTACATCAGCAAAGAATTTCTTTCTTTGATGATGTGGCCATCCTTTGGTGACTATACCGCTAGCTAGGAAATTAGCGTAGTCGGCATACCATGGCTCTTGTCTACTCTCCATCATTTCCAAGGATTCCGTGGGAAATTTCTCGTTGATTTGCTCGTCTCTGGTTGTTTCCAAAGCTGGGTCTTCTAAGCGTGAGAGATGATCTGCAGCAGTGTTTTCTGCTCCTCTTTTGTCCTTGATTTCGATGTCGAATTCTTGGAGGAGTAGAATCCATCTGATCAAACGGGGTTTTGCGTCTTGTTTCTTGAAGAGGTACCTGATGGCTGCATGGTCTGTATAGACTACTGTTTTAGAAAGAACAAGATAAGAACGAAATTTATCAAAAGCAAATACCACTACTAGTAATTCTTTTTCTGTAGTTGTATAATTTTCTTGTGCATCATTAAGAGTTTTACTAGCATAATAAATTGGGTGGAAATGCTTTTCTTTTCTTTGTCCCAAGACTGCTCCAACAGCAAAGTCACTTGCATCACACATGATTTCGAAAGGAAATTTCCAATCTGGTGCTATCATGATAGGTGCATTGACTAGCATTTCCTTGAGGGTTAGAAATGCTTGATTGCATTCCTTGTCAAAGATGAAGGGTGCATCTTTTTCAAGTAATTTTGTTAGAGGCCTTGAAATTTTTGAAAAGTCCTTGATAAACCTTCTATAAAATCCGGCATGTCCTAGGAAACTTCTGATCGCTCGTACGGAGGATGGAGGAGGTAATCGAGAAATAGTTTCTATTTTTGCTCGATCAACTTCCATTCCTTCGCTTGAGATTTTGTGACCGAGTACTATTCCCTCTGTTACCATGAAATGGCATTTTTCCCAGTTAAGGGCGAGGTTAGTTTCCTCACATCGGGATAGCATTCGTTCAAGATTATCGAGGCATTGGTCATATGAGTCTCCAAAGATGGAAAAGTCGTCCATGAAGACTTCCATTGTCTTTTCTATCATATCATGGAAAATGGCCACCATACAACGTTGGAATGTTGCAGGCGCATTACATAGACCGAATGGCATGCGTCGATATGCGAAAGTTCCGTAGGGACATGTGAAAGTCGTTTTCTCTTGGTCTTCTGGTGCTATCGGTATTTGAAAGTACCCTGAAAAACCATCTAAGAAACAATAAAATTTATGACCGGATAATCTTTCTAACATTTGATCAATGAAGGGTAAAGGAAAGTGGTCTTTCCTTGTTGCTTCATTTAATCGCCTATAATCTATACAAACTCTCCATCCTGTGACGGTTCTTGTTGGTATTAATTCATTTTTCTCATTAGTTATTACCGTCATACCTCCTTTCTTTGGGACTACTTGAACGGGACTTACCCACGGGCTATCGGAGATAGGGTAGATTAGTCCGGCGTCGAGTAGTTTGATGACTTCATTCTTAACCACTTCTTGAACATTGGGGTTCACTCTTCGTTGTGGTTGAATTACCGTTTTGTAGTCATCATTCATTAAAATTTTGTGCGTGCACATGGAAGGGCTTATTCCTTTAATATCTACAAGCTTCCAAGCGATCGCGTTTTTGTGTTTTTTGAGTAGGCTAATTAATTTCTCTTTTTCTACGTTACTTAATTTAGATGAAATAATTACAGGTAAACTACCATCTTTGCCTAGAAAAGCATATTCCAAACCTTTAGGAAGTTCTTTGAGCTCAATGGGTGGGTCTTTAGAAGACACCTTATTTTGTGGCTCATCTAGATTAAGAACCTTAAAGGTTTGTTCTATGGCTATCTCTTCTTCGACAAAGTGGTCTTCTTCGTTAGTCGTATCGGGTGGTTCAGCTTCATCTTCAATTAGGGGGTCATTATTGCCAAAAGGATATTTCATTGAACGCTCAAGGTCTATGCTCCTTTTGAATGCCCCTAACTGAAGAGGTAGATTGTTGAATTTCCGGTTTTTCAAAGCTTTATGAGTTTGTACAAAAGGTTTTCCCAAGACTAGTGGGGCGTCATCAAGGATGACGAAGTCGGTTGGGACTATCAATTGATTTGTTTGAACCAAAACATCTTCAAACTACACCGATTGATTTTATCACTTTTCGATCGGATAGAAAAATGGGAATTTGAAGTGGAGTAAAATCACTAATACTTAATTTTTCAAAAATGTAGTTAGGCATTATGTTAACACAAAGATCTTTATCAATGGTGATATTGCTAATAAATGAATTTTGAAAAAAACATGGAACCGGTGTAATGTTAATTTCAAAAGGGTCTTCTTTTATTAGCGAGGTTTGATCATTAGTTAACTTAACACTTACTAAGTCTTCAATTTTAGCACTAGTGTTTAACTCTTTTAAAAACTTGGCATGAGGGGTTACTAAACAATGATTTTCGAAAGTAGGTGACAAGAGAGTAATTTCTTCAAAATTAGACTCTTCATGAATTTTAACATTATCGGACTCACCTTTTTCGTTGTTTAACTCATGTGTCGGTTTTTCACTTTCTTGTTCTTCCATTTTTACATTTTCAACTATCTCTACGTTATTATTTTTTAATTCTTCTCTTGCGCGGGATTCCTCTTCCCTTGCGCGAGATTCTTTTATGTAACGTTCGATAGTTTTAATGTGTTCTAATATCCTATTGGTCACTTCGGTGAGAGAAAAAGAATTTGGATCCTCAAAGCTTGAATCCGGTTGTTCGATCCTTGGCTCCTCATAATTCTCACATGAAGTAGATGGCTCACACCATTGTTCTTCATTGTAAGTATATGATGGATAAGGGTCGAAACTTTGTTCTTCATAGTACTCATATGAGGTGGTTTGTTCACACCATGGTTCCTCATAATAAGAGTATGAAGGTGGTGGCTCATACCTTGAATCTTCAAAGTATGAGTATGAAGGCTCATACCTTGGTTCATCAAAATATGAGTATGAGGGAGGAGGTTCATACCTTTGGTCTTCATAGGATGTGTATGAAGTTGATGGCTCGTACCTGGGCTCCTCATAGTAGTTGTATGAATTGGATGGTTGATATGAGTTATTATATTGAACCGAGCGTGTGTTACGACAATTAGTGCAATAATTACCCCTATAATCATCCTCATCATAGGTGTAGTTGTAACCTCCTGAGTATTGATCCATAAGAATCACTCAGCAGACTACAACTGAGTCTCGGGACCAGAAAACAAAAATAAAGACGGAAACAAAAGCTGGACACGGCCCCGTGTTCGGTGAACACGGCCCCGTGGTCAGGGTCTGTATCTGGGCGTTTTAATTAAAGTTACTGGTCACGTTGAGCACGAGGGCGTGTTCAGCGAGCACGGCCCCGTGTTCAGACTCTGTATCTGGGTACCTAACTAAAAATATGCAGCACAGGGGCGTGTTCAGCGAGCACGGCCCCGTGTTCAGGCTACTGTAAATGCAAACTAAACTAAAATGCAGAAAAATGTGCGCGCGTTTTGAAAAGGTTTTGAAAAACTGATTAGGCCGTCAATTTTAAGCTTTCTTAAAATCCTTGTGTCCCCGGCAGCGGCGCCAAAAACTTGATGTGCGTGAAGTGTGTTATATTTTAGATGTATATTTAAGCCCTTTTTACACTTTTAGCCAAGTTTTAAATTTATAAAACACGATATTTACTAACACTAAACACACATATGGGCAAGTGCACCCATCGTGGACGTAGTATAGTGTTGGTAAGATACCGAGGTCGTCCAAGGACACAAGAGCTTTTAATACCGGTTTATCCTCAACGTCTAATCAAATCAAAAAGTGAGAAAAAATGTTTTAAACTAAGAAAAATAAAAACTAACTAAATGCTGAAAAATAAAATAAAATAAAAAACAGATAGACAAGATGAATCACTTGGATCCGACACGTGTGTTAGTATAACCTTTGATTGTTTTCGCACTTTTGCACTTGTTTAAAAGATTATCTTAGTTATTGTAGTAGGCCCGTCTTTTGAAGGCGACGTTACCCTCAACTCAGTAGTTTGAGTCAGCAAGGATACAATCCTAAAGGGTCGGATTATTGAAAGATAATGAATTAAGTTATTAATGCAAATTGTGGTAGGCCCCGCTTTTGGCGGTGACGTTACCCTCGGCTAAGTAGTCTGAGTCAGCAGGGATACAGTCCTAAATAGCCGGGTTATAGTATTAATAGTAGTTAACTTATGAGGGGGTCAAAGAGTTTGGATCCCCGCCATCCAATACCTATGGGCATTGAAGGAGATCCTACTAAATTTGACCCAGGTCCCAAGCAGGACCTCTAAACGCTGAACAACGGCAAGACCCTTACCAAACCGTTCCCTTAACCCCCGACCAGGTAGCCAACATACCTCCATATAGACCGTGGAGATATGAATGGTGAAAATCTTTTATTTTATATAGACAATAAAATAACGCCAAGACACCACGGACAAACGATAAGGAAAGATCACCTTCAACATAAGTAACTAGTTATTAAAGTCATTAATACAAAACCAAATAAAAAGTGCAAAAGATTAAAAATAAAAAGTATTATACTAAACACTTGTCTTCACCAAGTGATGTAAGAGACTTAGGCAAACATGGCCTTGATTGTCAAGAACTCTTACGATCAATCTTGGATCCCGAGACGACTCACACACTCTACGATGGACAATGGATGATGGTGGTGGATGATGGTGTTATGGTGGTGGTGGGTGGTGGATGAAGTGTGAGAGAGGTGGTGTGCCAAGGGATGAGATGGAATGAAACCAAGCACCCCTATTTATAGGCTGAACAGAAGGCTGGGCACGGCCCCGTGTCCGCTGGACACGCCCCCGTGCCCGTCTGACACTCTCTCTCTTCATTAATTGTAATTCGCAATTACAATTAATGCACCTGCTGTACTTTCACCACGCCCCCGTGCCCACTGGACACGGCCCCGTGGTGGGCAATGGAAGCTTCTACTAGTTTGTCTTTTCTGCTGCTTCTTGGGCACGGCCCCGTGTTCGCTGGACACGGGGCGTGTTCAGTCTTCTGTTTTCTCTTCTTTGCCTTGAGGGTTGCCGTTGAGGGTCCGGGCAGTCTACTTTCATTCTTTTTCTTGTATTTATGCTAGAATTAGTTGTCTTTTTTGCTTCTTTTGTGATTTTGTGCTCATTTCATCCTGAAAATACAAAAGAAAGACAAAAACACTCTTTTTCCAACATTAGTACTTAAAAAGGGTTAGTTTTATGCATTAATTGATGTGATTTATATGTTGCACTTTACACACATTAGTGTAGCAGCGCGAGGACCAATTTTTCCATCGTGGAATATCTTGTTTCTGGGTCAGTGAGTACCCTGCTGACGTAGTAAATTGGAGTTTGGACTCCGTTTCTCTCTACCAATAATACTGACCCTACTGCCTTATCTGAAGAAGATAAGTACAGTACGAGTGGTTCTTTTTCGAACGGTGCGGTCAGGGTAGGGAGTTCAATCAGACACTCTTTCATTTGCTCAAAAGCCGCCTCCGCCTCGGGGGTCCATTTGAATTCTTGTTTCTTTACGCAGTTGCGCAACGTGCTGATAAAGGGGTACGACTTCGCGGCGTGATTGGAGAGAAAACGATTAAGCGCGGCCAGTCGTCCGGCCAGTCGTTGCATCTCTTTGATGGTTCGCGGTGAGGGCATTCGCTCTATGGCCTGTACTTTCTCTGGATTCACTTTGAAACCGCCGTTTGTGACAATGAAGCCTAGAAACTTCCCTTCTTCCATGCCAAAAGAGCACTTGGCTGGATTCAGCTTCATATTTACACTGCGCAATGAATTGAACGTTTTTTCGATGTCTTTCAACATTTGGTCCTCCTCGGGACTTTTAACCTCTAGATCATCGATGTAAACTTCGATATGTTTTCCGATGTCTCCTGCGAAGGTCTTGTCCATCAATCGTTGGTATGTTGCGCCAGCATTCTTCAAGCCGAAAGGCATCTTTGTGTAGCAAAAGATTCCAAGATCAGTTCTAAAGGCTGTCTTGTCTTCATCTTCGAGTTTCATCTGAACTTGATGATAACCCTTGTAGCAATCCAAAAAGCACTTCCATCTGTATGGTGCGAGAGAGTCTATCTTTTTGTCAATCTCAGGCAAGGAATAGCAATCCTTTGGGCATGCCTTGTTGAGATCGGTATAGTCTACGCACATTCGCCATCCGCCGTTTGACTTTTCAACCATCACCGGGTTCGCAACCCAACTCTGATATCGTACCTCCCGCAAGATCCCAGCTTTGAGCAACTCGCATACTTGCTCATTCATTGCTTTCGTTTTGTCTGCTCCCAAGCTACGCCTTCTTTGGACCTTTGGTTCAACAGAGGGGTAAGTGTTTAAGCAATGTTCGGTTATGTTGCGCGGGACATCGGTCATGTCTGCCGGGGTCCAGGCAAATATATCCATATTTCGGAACAATAATTGCTTCAAACGCGTGCGGATGTCTGACGAAATGGCGTGGCCAATTGTCACTGTTTGCTCTGGGTATTTGCGGTTTAAGACCCATTTTTCGGGCTCGGTCGTAGAACCCTTCGCCGCTTTCGCTGGGCGCATTTCTTCAGTTGACATCACTTTCTTTTTGGCATAGATGATTGCTACTCCTGTTTTGGTTGGGAACCCTATCGCAGAGTGGGGCGTTGAAGTCACCATGTTCAGCTCACCCTGGGTCTCCCTCCCAATTAACACATCATGCCTTGATTTCACGGGCATCACCATGAAGTTCACATTTGTTGTTCTTGAATGTTTCCCGTCAGAAAGCGTGACGGGGAAACTGATCTGACCGAGTGGGAAAACCATCTCGTTGCAAAATCCGGACAAGGGGTAATCAACTGGCTCGAGTCTCGCCTTGTCCTCTTCATCAAATTGGTTGAAACACTGCTCGTAAATGATGTCTGCTGTACTTCCTGGATCAATGAATATGTATTCCATTTCATAATGGCCGATGATACCGGTAATGACGACGGGTCGTGTGGCACGAGGACCGCCGCGCACTATCGGGAAAATGACCTGTTGCTCTTGCCACGAAGGCTCGTAGGGACGCTTGCCTTTCTCTTTCGCGCTATATCTAGGTCCGTTGACCATGTGAGTCTCTAGGCGTCGGACTTTCTTGTGGTTCCCTTCATCGTGGCGCTGGAGCTAATGAGTTTCTTTGCGCACGTTCTTCACCAGATGGCTTAGTTTACCGCTTTTAAGCGCTCTCTCGATTTCTTGGCGCAAACTATAACAGTCATCGGTCAAGTGCCCTGAGTCTTTATGAAAATCGCAGTACAAGTTGGGGTCTTGCCCCTTCTTGTTTGTCATAGGCCTGGGAGCCTTGAAATCGTGATTCTCCGTCATCAATACTTCTTTTGGCGTTTTTGTGAGCGGAGTCCAGTGCTTGTCACGATTGTCATCTTTGACCGCTTTCTTGTAACTGATTCGGTCAATTGTTTCACGCGCGTCTTCCCTGTAGCGCGGCCTGTCGTCGTGGCCTCTTGATCTCCCAGACTTCCAGTCGTTACTCTTGTATTTGTTGCTTTTGTTGTTGTCGCGCGTGTTTCCTCTAGAGAATCGATCTTCAGAGTAATAACTCTTGTTACCAGCGAGTGACTCCTCGGTTTGCGCGACGATTTTTGCAGCCTCCATGAGTTTATCCCATTCCTTTGGCATTCCATCTTTACCTGTGATAGTTCTGATGAGACTATCACAGCGGATGGCCTTCTTGAAGTGACACCGCATGAGTTGTTCACTGACGCCGCCTATCTCCAAACATTCCTTATTAAAACGGGTGATGAAGTCCTCCAGACCTTCACCATCTCTTCGCCAAATATCTTCTACTTCGGCTGTGTCGCGCTGGTAGCGACGTTGTTGACTGAAGTAGCTCAAAAACTGCGTCTTGAAATCTACCCACGATTTAATCTTCCCAGGCGGGAGGCTATCAAACCAGGCGCGAGCCGCCCTGGTAAGAGTTTGAATAAACAAGTGACACCACATGGGCATGTTACAACCTCCCATGCAGCCTACACTTGTGAATGTTCTGACGTGATCATCTGGATCAGTCAATCCATTGAATTTCCCGACAGTTGGGGGTAGCTTTTCTCGTGAAAGCGGCGCGAGTGCAATTTTCGGGATGAACTTGGAGTGTTCCGCAGCTTCCGCTGGTCGGTATGCCAGGCGGAAATCTCTTTCAGCTTCTTCTGTGTACCCGATGTGCTGTCTCGGCTTGAAGTACTCGTGGTTTTTCGGCAAGCGGTTAAAGACTGACGAACCCTCGTCATCTACCCAAGTCGGATCGTTCGGGTCTGTCTCTTCCCATTCGTTTTTCATGTTGCGCGGCGTGAGCCGGCTGTGAACAGGGCCTCGTTGAAGGGTTGACGGATAGTCGTAATAACTGTCCGTTTCCCCTCTTGTGTCGCGCGTGTCGTGTACGCTCAAACGTCTGGTAGGGGGAGGCCTGTTTATTCTGCCTTGGAGATTGGGAGGTGGAGGCATCTAGCGCGCTCCTTGACTTGGGGGAGTCACTAAGGACGGTTCTGCCGTCAAAACTGCTTGTTGCGCAATCTGCGACTGGTACGCTGCATTGATGGTGGCGATGTTTTTGGCATACCATGAGGCTGGGGTTTCGCCCTCTGGTAAGCCTAACAATGCCGAAACATTCTGAGCTGGCGCTGGGTTCGAAGGTCCTTCTCCGTTGTTCCCTGGGGTGACCACTTGAGTGATGCGGGTGATGCTCCTGCGCGGGCCCCCAGTATTGGTTCCGTCGACTTCACCAATTTCTTCGATTTGCTGGGCTTGGAAGTTTTGGATTCCTTCACCCAACGCCGCGTTAGAGTTGGCTCCGAAGCCAAACTCTGGAATGGTTCCTTGACCAGCCATGGTCGAAGGAAGAAAAGATGTCAAAGGCTCAAATAAAAGAAGATGAAGGTGGTTATAGGAAAAAACCGGTGGGCGCCAATGAAGAAACACTGAACTGATTAAGGATATTAATCGGTTTGGTTTATGTTCCTATCATAGTGGTTAATCTTCTAACGAATATTTGAGCTCCGACTTGATGTATAATCCTGCAAAACAGAACACCGTTACTCGTTAAGAGGGGAATGTGGGGGTTTCCCTCTTAACCAGGCTCCGGCTTGAGAATAAGCGACTGCTTTGAGAGGATAATTAAGTGCTAAGAGTGAGAGTAGAGGGAATAGAATGTTTAACCTGTGGAATGAGGTCTCTATTTATAGCCGGAGAGGTGTAAGAGGATATGGGCCGATGGGCCTTGGGTCGGAAATGGACAACATAACGGATATGCTCTTTTCCTTGCTGGTGTCGACCGTTTAGTGGCTTCTAGACGTTCTTTGGTGCTGGCGCACCTTGATTGGAGCCACGTGTCATTGTTGTCGGCCTTGCTGTTCTTCTGCCATCAGCAGACAAGTGGAGATCGTGGGACAGTTGTCTCCGTCCTTTGATTGGTGCCACGTAGGCGTCCTTATGTACTTCTCGTCAGGCGATCGTGGCGCACGATTGACCAAAGCCTGCTGGACGCTCATTGGCTCCTTTCACTGCCACTTGTACCTTGTGTACCACCGGAGGTAGCCTTGCGCTCCCCTCCTGTGTGGTTCTTGTTGGGCATCTAACTAACCCGCGCGGGGGTTAGTATGTCCATGTGTTCCATTATTTTATGCTAAGTGCTAATATCTGAGCTTCTTGTGGGCTACGCCTCGCGCGGCGCAAATCGGAAAGTGGTGTAGGTCGCGCGAGGCTCTCAGTAAGAAGTTTATTAAAATAAGGAGTATGGTCTCACGCGCAACCTCAACTGAGGTTTGCGCGGCTTTTTGGGACCATACCCCTTCAGTATTTAAATGTAAAAAGTTGTTAAAAACATGATTCGCACCAGGTTTGTTTAAATAGATTAAGCCCAATACAATCAACTACACTACATAAAAGTCTTCATCATTATTAACAATGTCACATGACTTTTAACTTGTACCAGGTAAGCAACAAGAAAGTCGTCATCTTTGACAAAATTAGAAGAAAAAAAAACTTCGAAAATGACTACCTTAATGTTCGTACCTGGTTAATAGAAGTTATTTTTTAAAAGGTACAAATTTTCTTTTTCATTTTTATTATGGTATAACAATTATTTTCAAATTATACTATTAAAGTTAAAGGTTAATGACCATTCTATGGATAATACAACTAAAAGGTATGACTTGTCTAACACAAGATTTGTAATTATTACTTTCTTTAGTATTAGTATATAGAAGTGTGAGTAGATTCGATCTTGTTAGTAATTATTACTTTCTTTAGTATATATAGAAGTGTGAGTAGATTCGATCTTGTTAATTAGAACAGATTTTAAAACTATGTCTTAATTAAAAAAAGGGGGTATCTAGTAGCAATTCTAAAATGAAATGGGTGTTTTGGGAGGGGGTCTCTTGGCCTAAGACACAAGGGGGGTTGGGTATTAACAGACTCAAAGAGGTTAATGAGGCTCTTCTTATTAAATGGGGCTGGAGATACAGAGCCAAAAACCATAAGCTTTGGTGTAAAGTGGTGGATGCATGTCATGGTAAAAACAATCAAAGGAACTTCCTTCCGCTTAATGGTAACATAGTGGGGTGTTGGAAAAATATGGTAAAATTGATTTCCAAAATTAAATTAAATGGGAATGGGTTAAATCGGATTATCAAGGGTAAGGTTGGGAATGGGAATGTTATCCGTTTTTTGGATTGACACTTGGGTGGGTGATCTTCCTTTCTCGGAAAGTTGGCCTCATCTATTTGGCTTGGAGATGTTTAAAATGTGCAGGGTCGCAGAGAGAATAGTTGCAGGTCAAAGAAATAGTATTTTAACTTGGCAGTGGTCTAGACAGTCTGCGTCAGAGGAGGAGATTAAGGAATGGAAGGAATGTGACGGGACTCTTAGCTATGTGAGACTTTCCAACGACAAGGATGATTGGCTATGGATTATTGATAGTAAGAAGGGTTTTTCGGTGAAGTCGGTAAAAAAGGCTATGATTACAGATAGAGGTACTAGTCATCTTCCAAATTTTGCTTGGTGTAAATGGGTGCATATCAAATGCAACATTATGGCTTGGAGAGGCAATATGGATAGGCTCCCTACGAGAGTCAACTTAAGAAGAAGGAATGTGGACATTACCTCAGTCATGTGTCCGTTATGCAGCGATTCCGAGGAAACGGTGGAGCATTTGTTCACAGCTTGCCCGGTGGCTTTCCGAGTATGGTCGGCGTTCAGCGTATGGTGCAACGTCCCGCCTTTATTCTTTTTTTAGTTCAAAGAGATTCTAGACATTAACAAATGTATCAAGATCGGTAAGAAGGCGGAAATGGTGACTTATGGGTTGGCTACTATCGCCTGCTGGTGCATATGGAAAGAAAGGAACGAGGTGGTTTTTAACCAGAAAGTTGGTAGTCCGCATGATATCATCGGGGAGATAAAATCTAGAGGTTATGCTTGGTTTAAAAGTAGATATCCATGTAATTATATCATATGGACGGAATGGTGTAAATACCCTTTCTATATGTTGTAATTTTTGTTTGCCCTTTGCCCGTTTGGGTCGGGGGTGCTGTTGTTTGTTTGACCTTTTGCCCGGTTGGGTTGGAGGTGTTTTAATGAAGTTTTCTTTTAAAAAAAATTAAAAAAGGAGTAAACCGCTATTTTAGTCCCTGAGGTTTGATCACTTTTGTCATTTTAGTACAAAACTCAAACCTTTTAAATCTGAGTCCCAGTGGTTTCACTTTTATTGTCATTTTGGTCCAAAAAATAAAATCAGCTGATATTTGTCTAATAAAATCCTGTTATTTTGTTTTTTTCCTCAGGGGGCAAAATGGCCAAGTATCAGCTGATTTCATTAATTTAATTAATAATATGTTATAATAAAATTATGTTAACCGTTTTTCCCCTGAGTAAAAGGACAAAATAACATGATTTTATTAGCCAAATATCAGCTAATTTCATTTTTGGACAAAAATGGCAATAAAAATGAAATCTTAGGGACCCAGATTTAAAAGGTTTGAGTATTAGACTAAAGTGGCAAAAGTGACCAAACCTCAGAGAACAAAATAGTAGTTTACTCTAAAAAATGTGTCATTTGTGATTAAAAAAAAGAGAGTTAGCATATGTTTCTTGGATCTCGTAAAAACAATCTATGTTCATTGTTCAATCCATGATCCGATAGTGCGTTGACATGTCTAGAGCACATTTCTTTACAAAATTCTCGCCATTGTTAGTTAAAATATGTTTCTTGGATTTTGAAAAAAAAAGTTTAAACACCGAGCTAAACACTCTTTGAAAGATCCTCAAAATTAATCTTTTCATGAATATCGTTTAGTCTAGTTAAATTATGTGTAGTGGCACGTGGACTGGCGAGCCCATTGCCATGTAAGCCTATCAGAGTGCCAAGCACAACCTTGCATGAACGTTATGGGGTGTCAAGAGCGGGGAGCATCAGCATGGTAATGGTTGTGAATGAAAATGTGATCGTTAGGGATGAAATTCGATGCACTAGCCGTTCAAATAATAACAAAATTTTATTTTAAATATAAACACACACACTTATATATAGATATACACACACAACATAACTTTTCTGATTTTATCCATAGTTCTCTTATTCTTCTCCCCAAAACTCTTCTAGTTCTCTCCTTGTAAAAAAAATGGATTTCCACCCAACTATTTATCAGGTTCAAGACTTGGAAGATGAGTTGATCATTTCTGTGGTTCGAGCAGGGTCAAACTTTTAGTTGAGCATGCCGAAAGCTCACAACCACTTACACAACAGGCTCCACTTGAACTGGATCGTGAAACTACTCATAATCGTTTGGTAAATGATATTTTTTTTGTTAATCCGTTGTATGCTCTTAATTCTTTTTGGCGTCGTTTCCACATGAATTGCCAACTATTTACGAGTTCTTGGCGAATTAGAGTGCGAGTCACCAACTATGATTCACAGGTTAACAAAAGTGTACGACCATAATTCGTAGCGTACAACACTTTGCATGATTCGTGGGATGAGTCTTTGAAGTCGTCAGAAAAATCGTCGTGATATATGTTAGATATGAGATGTCCGATGATCGATTAGTTGACGTTGCTAATGAGGTACGATCCAAAGAGTTACACTTTGGATGACAAACGGGTATATAATGTTTAACTGTTTAATATTATGTTTACGAATTGCGGTATAACGAAATGCAGAATTAAATATTTGGTGAAATATCTAATATAAATTATTTAATTAATTATTCATTAAATAGTTGAGAAGTAATTAATGGAAAATGGTGGTATATTATTTAATAGTTGAATAATATTAACTATATTTATGAGATAAATATAAGTGGTTTAGTGTTTCTATATAACTACAACTAGAAGATTGACTCGCGTGCGTTGCGCCGCGGCCAACGAAATTGACATGTTGTTTATCAGATTCACATTTACAATGTGTTAAAGATGTTGTCGGTTAAGTCTGTATTACTATCTCATACAAATAAGTAATTCACCAAATAATCTCAATACAATTAATGGTATCATAATTACTATGTTACATGACTTGTATCCATATAAATAATCTATCGTATTAAGCTCCCCGTGTTGTGCCGGGGGTGTAAAATCGTGACAAATAGCACCAATGTCACACTATAGCCAACGACCACCAACATTGAAGTTGCGGCGTCTTAACATGGAAAAATTAGACCGACATATAAAAACAGAAAATAATAACTAACTCGATTTAGGACTCGCACGTTGTGACGAACTTATTAAACGGGAAAAAAATAGATGACGTAAACACACTAAACCACACACATACGTTGCCACATGTTAACTCGCAAAATTTAGAACAAAGCGTATAACAAAACTTAAAATCGTTGAACCACACACACATATTATGTTATGCTAAGTCACAAAACTTATATCTAAACATAAAACGAAAAATTTTGCAATATATGAAAAACATAGGGGATCAAAGTTGAAAGTAAAAAGGTTGTGAGGTTAAATTGGAAAAACTAAAAACTTTTGGGTTAAAACTAATAGTATCTGGTATATTTGGCAATTGATTTACTCATTATTGTAAAGATTATAGGAGATTTACTTTGTAATTATTTTGTATTATAAATCATCAAGAGATCAATGAGAAGGATCAACTTTGAGAAAACTTCTTACATGGTATCAGAGCCTTTTTCGATCCCCTTCCCCCTAAACCCTATTACTGCCGTCGGCGGCTTCTTGTCGACCATCGGCTTCTCCCCCCTTCTGCTATTACTTCCTCCCCTCCTCACCTATGGAGTCCAAACTTCATCCGGCTCTCACCGTCTCTAACATCAAAACACATGTTCCAATTCTTTTGGAGAAAGATTCAACACACTATACCACCTGGAAAACTCTATTCAAGGTGCACTGTCAGATTTACGAAGTGCTCGACCACTTGTCTCCCAAACAGCCCGCTCCAAAAACTGCAGCCGAACCTTCTGATGCAGCCGCTTCCGCCAAGGATGAAGTCGCCGCCCGTGCGGCTGAAACTTTATGGACACAGCTAGACGTTGTGGTTCTCCAGTGGATCTACGCCACCATCTCTGCGCCTCTTCTTCACATAATCTTACAACCAGGTCAGACCGCTCATGATGCTTGGTCAGCCGTTGAACACGAATTTAATGATAACAAAAATACTCGAGCCATCTTTCTCGGCCAAGAGTTTGCTAACCTGTCACTTGAAAATTTCTCCAACATGGCTGATTATTGTCAGCATGCGAAGCACCTTGCCGAATAACTCAAGAGTGTCGGGTCTCCGGTTGATGACCGGATGTTGGTAATCAAGGTCCTTACCGGTCTTACTAAGCAATACGATAGCATCTCCACTGTACTTCAAAACCATGACCCTTTACCGGACTTCAACGAAGTTCGGTCAAGATTGAACATGGAGGAACAAAAGAAGAAACGGCAGGCAACTCGGGGCTCTCAAGCCGCCGCCACTGCCCGGGCCGCAACCACCGCCAATACGTCTAACGGCTCCTCTCAGCAACAGCCTACATTTTTTCAGCCGTCCGATAGAGGGCGCGGTCGGAACCGCGGCGGACGTGGCCGCGGACGCGGTAGGTCCTTCTCGGGTCGTGGTGGCAACCGGTACTCCAATCAACATCAAAACCCGGCCCACCCCTACATCGTTTTTCAGAGTAATTGGACCGCCTCCCAGTGGGCCAGTCTGCTCAACTCCAACAACTCGGCCCAACCACCCTGTCCGTACCCGTCAAGGCCCAATCCTCCATCTTCTCAAGGCATCTTGGGCCCCAGACCGGATCAAGCTCATCAAACTAGCTACTCTCCCACTGACATCGAACAGGCCCTCCACTCATTGGCGCTTAATCAGTCTGACCATGGGGTAATGGATACTGGAGCTACTTCTCACTCGGCTAACGAGCATGGTATGTACTCCCCGTCTGATTTTAATAGGTGCACTAATAAAAATATAATTGTTGGTAATGGCATGACTATCCCTGTTTTGGCACAAGGCAACCAGGTCCTACCCCCTCCCTATCCACCCCTTAAACTTAACAATGTCTTATTTGCACCCAACTTAATCAAAAATCTTATTTCTGTTCGTCGCCTTACCACCGATAATTTAGTTTCTGTTGAATTTGATCCGTTTGGTTTTCTTGTGAAGGATCTCAAAACTCGGGCACCTATCCTACGATGCAATAGCACAGGCGATCTTTATCCTTTGACTGCACCTCTCCCACTTCAATCTACCTCACCTTCTGTTTTTGCTGCTGTGTCTCAAGATCGCTGGCATCAACGCTTGGGCCATCCTGGCAAACAATTGTTACAGTCCTTGAAACTATCTTCTTTTGTTGATTTTGGAAAATTTAATAACACACTTTGTCAATCTTGCGTTTTTGGTAAAAGTGTTAAATTGCCATTTTATGACTCTGTTAATTGTACTCATTCTACTTTTGACATTGTTCACAGTGACCTATGGACCTCACGTGTACTTAGCACGGGTGGTCACAAATATTACATCCTCTTCTTGGATGATTTTACCAACTTCTTGTGGACTTTTCCCATTGCAACTAAGTCCCAAGTGTTCCACACATTCACCACCCTCCACAATTTAATTAACACCCAATTTGAACGTAAAATCAAACAGTTCCAATGTGACAATGGCAAAGAATATGCAAACCAAAACTTTTACAATTTTTTCAATCATAATGGCATGCAGTTCCATTTTTCTTGCCCCTACACATCTTCACAAAACGGTAAAGCGGAACGCAAAATCCGCACCATTAATAACATGGTTCGTTCGCTTCTAGCCCAAGCTTCCCTTCCCCCTAATATGTGGCATCATGCTCTCGAAACTGCCACCTATCTTTTAAACATTCTACCAAGCAAAACTCACCATTTTAAATCCCCCACCACCTTGCTTTATAATTGCATACCGGAATACGATCATCTTCGTGTTTTCGGCTGCTTGTGTTACCCCCTAACCCCTTCCACATCCATACACAAACTTGATTACCGGTCACACCCTTGTGTTTTCCTTGGTTATCCTTCCAATCATCGTGGTTACAAGTGTCTCGACTTGACCTCTCACCAACTAATTATTTCTCGCCACGTTCACTTTGAAGAGTCTATCTTTCCTTACACTATACAATCCCCCTCTAAGCCGCCCTCTTACGACTTTCTAAACCCGGCCATTAACCCCTTAGTGTGGGAATATTTACAAAATGCCCACCAATCCATCAACCCTAGCCCAACCACTCTCCCACCCACTGATGTCTCGCTTATTTTACCCACTGGCCCACCCTCCACTTCTCACCCCTCCTCCCCAGCCCAACCATCGGCCCACTGTCCGCCTACTACCTCTACCCGAACCCACCCTATCGGCCCACCTACCTCAAATACCCAAGCCCACCCTACCGGCCCACCTACGTCACCCACCCAACACCAATCTTCAGCCACTTCCGCTGAACTCACCGCCTCATCCCCACACCTAAGCCCAACCCACCCCGTCTCCATCCAAGCCCACACAAACCCGCTAACCTCACCCGTCCAACAAACTCAACCCACTCAAGCCCAAACCGCTCCTGATCAGCCTATTTCCACCCCTCCTATCACTCGCACAATTCATACCCGCTCTATGAGTGGTATTATCAAACCCAAACAAATTTTCACTCTTCACACATCCAATATTGTACCCGTCCCCAAGAGTCCTCAGGTTGCCTTGTCCTCTCCAGAGTGGTATAATGCCATGTCCAATGAATTTAGTGCACTTCTTAAAAACAAGACCTGGGAGATTGTACCCAGAAAACCTGACATGAACATTATACGCAGCTTGTGGTTATTTAAACATAAATTTTGGTCTGAAGGTACTTTGGAACGGTACAAAGCTCGTTTGGTTTGTGATGGTCGTAAGCAGCAGATAGGGGTTGACTGTGGTGATACGTTTATCCCCGTAGTTAAACCCTCTACTATTCGGTTGGTCCTTTCACTTGCGTTGTCCAAGTCATGGAAAATACATCAGTTGGATGTCACTAATGCCTTTTTGCATGGCAATTTAGACGAAACAGTTTATATGCATCAACCCATGGGGTTTCGGCATCGTGATTTTCCTGACCATGTTTGTCTGCTACGGAAATCCTTATATGGTCTCAAACAGGCTCCACGAGCATGGTACCAGCGGTTCACCGATTTTGTCACTTTACAGGGGTTTCGTCAAAGCAAATATGACAACTCTCTTTTTATTTATCATCATGGGCATGAGATCGCTTATCTTCTCATTTATGTGGATGACATTATTCTTACCACGTCCTCCGAGGATCTTCGCATGCGGTTGCTTCACAAGTTGTCCGGTGAATTTGCTATGAAAGATTTGGGGCCACTTTCTTATTTCTTGGGTATACAGGTAACTCGGACAGGTGATACTATGTTTTTATCTCAGCAAGCTTATGTTCGTGACATTCTCCATCGGGCGTCTATGGACAACTGCAAACCAGTTGCTACTCCTGTTGATATGCAATCAAACCTGTCTGCTGACCACGACCCGCTTCATGATGATCCTTCAACATTTCGCAGTCTTGCTGGTGCGTTACAGTATCTGACTTTTACTCGACCAGACATATCTTATGTTGTTCAGCAGATTTGCATGCATATGCACGCACCTCAGATTGATCATTCGAACACCTTGAAACGCATCCTTCGATATCTTCAGGGCACGGCAGATTTTGGTCTTTATCTTGGACCCACTTCCACTATACGGTTGATTGCTTACACTGACGCGGACTGGGCTGGATGCCCTGATACTCGCCAGTCTACGTCCGGATACTGTGTTTATTTCGGTGATAATCTTATTTCCTGGTCTTCCAAGCGCCAGTCCACTATTTCTCGCTCAAGTGCGGAAGCGGAATATCGAGGTGTTGCTAATGTAGTCGCGGATATTTGTTGGTTGCGTAATCTTCTTCTCGAGCTTCATCATCCTCTTACACGTGCTACGTTGGTTTATTGTGATAATGTCAGTGCAGTCTATCTCTCCGGTAATCCGGTACAACATCAGCGCACTAAGCACATTGAGCTCGACATTCACTTTGTTCGTGAACAAGTTCAACGCGGTCACATTCGTGTCTTGCATGTTCCTTCTCGTCATCAGATTGCCGATATTTTTACCAAGGGGCTCCCGCGTCTTTTATTTGATGACTTTCGTTCCAGTCTCAACATCGGTCCTTCCGATGCTTCAACTGCGGGGGTGTAATAGTATCTTGTATATTTGGCAATTGATTTACTCAGTATTGTAAAGATTATAGGAGATTTAATTTGTAATTATTTTGTATTATAAATCATCAAGAGATCAATGAGAAGGATCAACTTTGAGAAAACTTCTTACAAAAACTACAAAATCAAATAGTTTTGGGTTTAAAGTGAAACATCAATTTTTTTTTTTTTTTTGAAAAACCCCCAAAACATGGGGTACAACACCACTAAGCATCATGTACAACACAACTATGCATAAAAAAACTCATTAAGCATCATGTATAAACCCACTATACACAACCATCTTTCAAATTAATAGTACATAAATAGTTGGAACCTATAGGGTAGTATAAATACAATGGTTTTGGGTGGAATTAAGTTTCACCAAAATTTGTGAGATAAATTAAAACCCACAACCACTGACATCACCACTGCCGGCTTGCCACATTTTCCAGTCGACTAGTCCTGGCCGAAAACGCCACATCGTCACCTCGCCAACTTCGACTGGCCACCGTCGCACCGCACCCCCATCCGACGCTCCCCGGTTCACGTGAAACGCATTTTTCTAACCACTGTTCCGATGGGACCATCACCGTGAGCTGGCGGCAGTTCGTCGACTTTCTTTTCGTGTCGTTTAGCCTCGGGTTTCATGGGGTTTGTTCAAGAGTTAATTCAAGTATTCCAGGTTTCGTGCAAGGGCGGACCTAATGTAGGTTTGGGTGTAGCACGTGCTACGGCTCAACTTTTTTCCCGTAGTGTAAAATTTTATTTTTTTTCAATTTTTATACTAAGGACACCCCTCAACAAGTACTAGGACACCCCTGAAAAAAAAATTTACAAACTGAAATCAAGCCCAAATAATACTGATTATATTAACCCAAAAAAACAAATGATAGCCCAATAGTAATTAGCCCAAATAACCAAATAATAACCCAATAGTGTATTAGATTGTTGTGCTAATTGTGATTGTGAGTTGTGAGTATTCTTTATTTCTTTTCTTCTTGAGTTCTTGTATCTAAAAACTAGCCCAATCTAATATCTAAAAACTTATTGTCAATATTAATTCATAAAGCCTAGCCCAAATGTGATATGCTCAATATTGATTCGTTAACCTAAATACTAATAACTTAAAAAAAACTACTTTATAAAATTTAATTCGGTAAGACCACCCGTAGTGGGGCATTATTTTTGAAAAAAAATCCAAAAAAAAACGCCCCCCTCCCCATTATATAGGGCGTTATGGGGCAGTTTTTTTGAAAAAAATTTGCTTGGCGCTTTTAAAACCACGCCTAAAAGAGATTGTGATGGGTTGACTGGCCAATGAGAAACTAGCTTGGTTTTTTTTTTATTTTTTTTTATAAAAAAACGCCTAAAAGGGATTATTAGGCATTATTCCCACTACGCCACTTTTGCAATAACGCCCCATGCTGACTGGACTGCCACGTGTCGGATAATGCCCCATGGTGGAGGCATTATTTTTCTTAACCACTACACATGGTCTAAGGCCTAAGGGGAGGGGGGGGGGTGGTTCACTAGTGATAGAATTTATCACTCACAAGCACCAATCAAGTTCCGCCATGTCATCGACCATTTTTCCATCACTCACAACCTTTTTAGTGGGGGTGGTCATCACTCATCACCACACCCAACAATTTCCCCCCAACCAACAAATACCCTCACAAATAAAACCATCACGGCGTGGAAAAATTCACGAAATCATGTTTTCGTTATACTATAACGCGTTATAGTTTCTTGTGGGGGTGGGAAAATGGAAGTTTAACGCGTGATGATTTGTTCCGGTGATAAAATAACGTGGGTGCCCCGTGTGCTCTAAGGGCCTTTTTTTTTCTCACCCAGGGCACTTGAATTTTCAGGATCGGCCCCGCCCCGTAATGCAGGTAAAAAAAATTCTGTTCTATAAATGTATCGTAAAAAAATTTGGGATACCCCTGAATATTTCTTCTAGTTCCGCCACTGGTTTCGTGTACGCCTCAACTAGGTTACTTCAGTTGAAGTTATCAATACGTTTCATAGGTTACTTCTGATTTCATTTCATACAGAGACAAAACTTAAAAATTTAACACAGTTCCTTCAAAATAAGATATGAGTCCCCTGTATAAAATTTGACATATGAAGACTGTAGAAAAAAAAAAGTGCGGAATATCTAAGATAACAAAAAAATCAGAATGAAGAAGAATAAACTCACATAATTAACACACATAGTTCAAATAACCATCAATAAAACCCTTAGCTGGAGACTTAGAAGTTGGAATCGTCGGATAGTCGCTCCGATAATCCGTTTTCAAGTTTGCAAATGCCTAAAAAGAGGCTCCACATAGCAGTCGTTATAAGCTATCACAAGATTCCAGTTGCGATCTAGGGTTTTGAAAGTCGATTGTCATTGAAATCGGTCAGAGGCGGTGGATTCAGTGGCGATTGGAGCTCTTCACGTCAACGATGATGATGATATCTTTAGATGATGATGAACTATTTAAAGAAGAGTGGATATCGGCTGCATTTCTCCATACACCGTTTGGATCTCCAAAGAAGGAGCGTGCAAAAAGAACCAGGGTTTAATTGGGGGAGAAGTTTGGTCCAATGAAAAAGTTGCAGGGATGTTAATTACTCTCGGTTATAGTTTTATAGCAGGAATTATTTTTTTTTTTATTTTTTTTTTCATTTATTTATTTTTTTTTAAATTTGAAAACATATGACATATGACATCAGCCTTAATCCTCATTTATTAGATAAAAAGATTAGAATGACATTGTGTTTGATAACGAAAATAAATACTACGATTGCCATTAATAAAATTGTGAGGTGAAGGAGAGGCATGGTGGTAAGCTATCTCCAATTTATCCAAGAGGTGAAAGGTTCGTTCAAATCCTGCACATTGTAGGTTGTAATGTATTTATACTATAAAATCTAGAGTCAGACATTGAATTAATACGTTGAATTTACATTTTATGACTAATTCAAAAAATAGCTACTAATGATTTGAATCAATGATTGCATATATTTGAACCATGTCATATCATCAATAACAAATACTAATCATAACAAAACAAAATTAACACGAAAGTTTACGTTTCATAAGAAGTATCAAGATGACCCAAGAAATAAAAGATTGTAAATTAAAATTCTATTTAACAATCATGACAAATGTAGAATCAACATAACTTTCCATTATTGTTTAAGAAATGCTGAAACGTGCACTTCAAGGGGAAACTAATATATTCGTTTAAATTTCATGTTGATTAGTTTTTTATTAAAAAGATGAAGATAGATAAATGTACATATTTATAAGATATTAAAATAATAGAATAAAATAAATAATGGAAAGCATGGTGCAAAAGTCGCTAGGTGGTTTCTAGTCGGATTTGAACGTACTCAGGAGGTACTCAGCTTAGGCGAAAAGTACTTGTGAAGTAGTTGTTCTTGACAAAGAGTATTCGTGTCTCGACAGCCTACCTTGTAGCGAGTACTCAGTTTTCGAAACATTATTTTACAACCATGATGGAAAGTATGTAATTCGAGTTTTCATTTATTTAATAGTTAATTCAAGTTTTCATCATGCTTGGTAATTAATTTGATTGTTTCAGATATAATTTGTACATTACAAATTTGCAACATATTTGTGTTTCTTCTGGTTGTACATCACACAATAGAGCTTTAGTGTGCTTCTTAGGTCTGTACTATTAGCTTTGCAAGTTGTTTTTATTTAGAGGTACTTAAGGGTTATTTACTACGTTATGTGGCTTCACTTCGAAGCATCCTCTCCCTCTCTCTCTCTCTTTACCACCGACTAGGCTCCGCCGTCTGGGCTTCCATCCGCAGTCTCTGTGTTTTTTCATGATAGATTCTTAGTTCTGATGTGTTGGATTCTTTTTTCTTTTAGCGTAACGCCATCATTAAAGACGATGGCTTAGGCGCCGACCTTTCTGTTTGGATTTTTAACTTGGGTTTCTGTGTTCACATGAAGGATTTATTGGTGCATATGTTTTTTATGTTAATCGGGGTCTCATTATCATACGTCTGATGTTATTGTTCATCTTAGGTTTTGATTTACATTTGTTATCGGATATTTGGATGAGACCTTTCGTGTAAGACCCTGACTAATAATATATATATATATAATTTCCAACTATTTATGCTAATAACATTTTCCAGGATATGAGTATTAAAAACTTGGATTATCAAAAGACGACATATTTTTTTACAAATCAAAAGTGATCATAATTGTTGCTAAAGTTAAAAAAACAAAAGCATTTTATCCTTGAGAGGTGTTCGGTTCTTCTTGTAACTTGACCATCATCTGTCACTTACATTGAACATTACCAATAACACGTTAATCATTCAAAGTATTAGTAAATACAATGATTAAACGTATTCACAAAAAACGTGTAACGAAACAACTAAAACAAAAATATTTTTTGCTTGTTTTACACACTGTCGCGCGACAAGTAACGCTGCACCCGTCGCATGTCGCGAGGGGTGCAGTTTGACCAGACAATTTGACAAAGCTCCCTCGCGTCGTGCGAAGGGGGCCTAATGATTCTGTCACGTGACGCGACAAGGGCAGTTTTATAGAAAGTTTGCCAGGGGCATTTTTCTTAGCCATGACCAATTTCGCCATTTTCATCAAATTTTCACCCAGATCAGTTCCAAACCCAGTTTAATCACTTGGAATTCATTTCTTATCATATTTAAACTATGACCCACCACCCGGACTCATTAATCTTGACTTCATAACATCCGGTTTGGGTTTATGTTCGTTTGACCCGTTATGAGATTTAAGCACCTAGGCTTAGATCATCCGCATTTCCTTATTTACCCAACCATGATCAAGATCATAGTCATTAGCTTGGACAACACCTCAGCTTCTACAACCCCATTGGATGTTTATACCTCGATTTTATTTGTTCGTTTACTAGTTCATGGCCTCAATGGACCATGAACGACCCATTTGGTTTGCTCTTGTGATTACTATCACTTATGAGCGACGGTTATCACTTATAATCATTTTCACCATGGTCCTTGACCATGTTTATTCGTGTTGGGCATCACTTCCGTCTATGTGACTCCAATGGTCATTTATACGGTAGTTTTACATGCCCTCTATGTATTCGTTTTAAAACTTATTTTCTTTCCTTTGTCACCTGCATAAAGTACGACTCTCCATTCAATTTGTTAAATGACTTTCTTACCAACAACACAATTGACTAATTAAAATAAGTAATGTAACGTCTAGCTACGTACCTTAAAGCTTTGAGTCGCGTGTCACTTCTAGCTTGGTCACCCGAATCATCCCTCAAGTTGCCTATAATATACAACCCGGCTAATCATTAGAACACCATTGTGTTAACCGGTCCATCATACTTGTTATCAACCATTCAAAGGGTTTCTTTTGATAATCCTTATTATGACATATGGCAATTAGTTTTCATTTAGGCATTTAATCAAACACCTTAAGGGCATGGTTTCTAAGCTACCCTATTAGCTCAAATTATCAACCTCCTACCAATCCATTTCAACCCAATACAACCATAACTTCTCTAATAATCAATTTACATGCAAAAGTTAGTTTATCAAATCTTATACATCAAACTATTTCACATGTGGTCAAACCTTCTCCTTTTTAACTATAAACCGCAGTAAATATCAAGAGGACTTTGGAAAGGGTTAGGCTTGGGCTATAGGTATGTGGTTTTTGGGTTAGTAGTTAGCGAAATGACGAAAAGCGTAAAAACGTCGGTTGTCGTAAAATTTTTTTTTGTTTTTGTGACATTTATTCAAACTAAGCATATTCAAACAACATTTTTGAGGAACTTGTTTGGTAATTGCAAAATTCTATTTTTTTTGTGTCACAAGATGACCGAGCTTTTTACTAAAACAAATGGGTTTGAAAGGAAAAAGGTTTTGGTGGGTAATGGGTGTTTGTTTTACGAGTTTTTGAAATGAAAAGGTTTAGGCTTAAAGGGATTAACTAGGGGATTTTTTTTGTAGGGGAGAAAAAAGAAGGAAAATAATGGTTTTAAAAAATAGTTTTAATGTCTTTATCATTTACTTACTTGGGTTCAAGTTGGTAAGGACCGGAAATGTATCGTCTTGGCAAGTTCTAGAGTCGTAAGAACCAAGTGGCTATTCACACAAGAAATGAAAATGAGCATTTAGTTTAAAAATGTATGCATGTATGCTCAATAAAGGCTCAAAACTCACTTATTGTGGGAATGGGTTTATAGTGTGAACAAGTATATATAATCAAATTTTATGAAGATTTGTCATGCCTTTTTATAATTTTCTTATTTGGTTCTTTTTATCATGACGCTATCGGTTGTAAATTTGTAAAAACATAACCTTTTTAGAACTTGTTATTTCCAGATTAAACTAAGACAAGTAAAAAATGAAAAATTTTGAAAAGATTTGGGGTGATTAGCGGTTCCAATACGAGTTTTGTGTAAGGCTTGTTATTAGGACTTGCAAGATTCAAGGTTTTAGCTCCCCCCCCCCCCCACACACACTTATATTACACATTGTCCTCAGTGTGTCCAAAAATAAGTTTTTAGGTTGATTCGAATGTGTAAAAGCGTGCTAAAAACAAGTTTTTATGTTACTGGGCACCTGGCCACGGGCCCGTGTGGTCCGGGCACGACCCCGTGGTCAGAATGCCAGTAACAAAAAATGAACAGAAGGCTGACCACGGGGCGTGTCCACTGGGCAAGACACGTGGTCAATTACCTGACCAAAAGTTTTTCTGCGAAGCTCCGGGCACGGGGCGTGTTGGGCTGGGCACGACCCCGTGCTGCACATGCTGGAAAGTTGGAAAAGTTGTCGGAAGGCACTATTTACGTGCATAGGGTGTGCGGTTTTAACGTCCCTTTGGCAGTTTTCATCTTTTCTCGTTTGTTCAGCCATTATATAAGATCCAAACACCACACAATAACTTAAACCATCATATATTAGAGTGCGAGATACAAACGGTCCTAAAAATTAAAAATTACAAAAGTCCTAGAATTAGATAGATAAGTCCTAATATGCAAGAAATTTTAAACCATAATGAAGTTCTACCCTAGATGTTTACATGTTAAAAACAACAAAAACCCGAAAATGATTTTCTGGTGAATAAGGGCTCTTAGAACTTCAATCCGGAGGGTGTACCCCTCAAAAGTCATTGAGCATTTCCTCGATCTCCCTAAGGAGGAAGAGGAAGGGCTCATCTTCCGTATTTTCATACGGGGGAGGTGCGACGACCACCGAAACCTCGAGCAATGTGTTTAGACCAGGTTCCAAAGGAAGGTCATCCCATCTGGTTGGGATAATGATTTCTTGCGCGAGGTTCCAATCTTCTTGAGGGAAGATCGGTTCCATGGGAGGCATCGCAAGAATGTTCAACCTTTGGTGCAAAAGGTTGACTTCTTGGAGCCAATTCTCCAATCCCACGGTTAAATAATTGATATGGTCGATGAGGGCCTCCTCCACTGATGTCATTTCATCGATAGCTTCCTTTAAAGCATACTGATGTGCGTAGTGCGTGATATGTTTTTATGTATATTTTTAGCCCTTTTTAACACTTTAGTCAAGTTTTAAATTTATAAAACACGATATTCTACTAACACAAAACACACATATGGGCAAGTGCACCCATCGTGAGCGTAGTATAGTGTTGGTAAGATATCGAGGTCGTCCAAGGACACAAGAGCTTTTAGTACCGGTTTATCCTCAACGTCTAATCAAATCAAAATTTAGAAAAAAAGGTTTTAAACATGAAAATAAAAACTAAAAATGCTGAAAATAAAAATAAAATAAAAACAGAAAGACAAGATGAATCACTTGGATCCGACTCGCCTTTAGTGTAACCTTTGATGTTTTCCTCACTTTTGCACTTTTTAAGAGATTATCTTAGTTATAGTAGTCGGCCCCTCTTTTGAAGGTGACGTTACCCTCAACCCAGTAGTTTGAGTCAGCAAAGATACAATCCTAAAGGGTTGGATTATTGAAAGATAATTAATTAAGTTATTAATGCGTAATGTGGTAGGCCCCTCTTTTGAAGGTGACGTTACCCTCGGCTAAGTGGTTTAAGTCAGCAGGGATACAATCCCAAGTAGCCAGGTTAATGTATTAATGGTAGTTTACATATGAGGGGATCAAGCCATTCGCACCCCCGCCATCCAATACCAGTGGGTATTGAAGGAGGTCCTAATAAGCTTGACCCAGGTCCTTGCATGATCTATACACTGAACAAGGCAAGAACCTTACCAAACCATTCCCTTAACCCCCGACCAGGTAGCCAACATATCTCTATATAGACCGTAGAGATATGAATGGTGTAAATATTTTATTTTATATAGACAGTAAAATAACGCCAAGACACCACGGACAAATGATAAGGAAGTTTCACTTTCAACATAAGAAACTAGTTATTAAAGTCATTAATACAAAACCAAATAAAAAATGCAAAAAGATTAAAAAACAAAAGTATTACACTAAATGCTTGTCTTCACCAAGTGATGTAAGAGACTTAGGTAAACATGGCCTTTGATTGTCAAGAACTCTTACTATCAATCTTGGATCCCGAGACTACTACACACACTCTATGATGGATGATGGTGGTGGATGTGGGTGTTCTGCTGGTGGTGGAGTGTGGGTGAAGTGGGTGAGAGGTGGTTTGCCAATGGACGCCTTTGAAGTGAACCAATCACCTCTATTTATAGCCTGCACAGAAGCCCGGACACGGCCCCGTGTCCATTGAGCACGGACCCGTGTCCATCCACTTTCTCTTTCTTCATTAATTGCAGTTTGTCTACATTAGTTGACCACGCCCCCGTGTCCGCTGGGCTTGGCCCCGTGTGCAGAAGCGTATCTATACTATCAAGATTTGCTTGGATTCTGCGAATCTTAGCATTGACCACGGCCATGTGGAGTTGGGCACGCCCCCGTGTCCACTGGGCACGGGGCGTGTTCAGCCTTCTGATGTCTTGTTTTTGCTTGGGAAGATGCTGTCGAGGGGTCGGGCATGCCACGTTTATTCCTTTTCTTGTATTTGTGTTAGATTTAGTTGCATTTTTGCTTCTTTTGTTCATTTACGCTCATTTAATCCTGAAAATACAAAAGGAAGACAAAAGCACACTTTTTCCAACATCAGTACAAAAAAGGGTTAGTTTTATGCCTCATTTGATGTAATTTATATGTTGCATTTTACACACATCACATACACATAACAGACTAGGGTGGCTTTAATCGATGGTCTTCTTCCTCTCCGGTTGTTTCTTGAGCCTATCGATGACGTTCTACTGTTTTGGCTCGACATACTAAGAAAACAAGAGCGAAATTTCAAGAGAAAGAAACTTAAAATTTCACCACGGCCCCGTGTCCATTGAACACGAGCCGTGCCCATTCCTCTGCAATATTTTTTAACTCAAGAACTTATAGCTTTAACTTATTTTTTCTTTGATTTTGAACATTTTTGAACATAAATAACTTATAGCAATTTAATAAAACATTTGTTTATTGATAGTTTTTGGTTAAAAACATTTATTTGCATGAATAAAGCTTGAAGTTATGGAGCTTCAAGCTGTAATGGAGGTTTTGAGTTCTTTGGAGAAAAAGGGAAAGTGATAAAAGTGGCAAAGACAAGATGGTTTGTGGGAACCTTTTCAAGAACATACCTTTTAAGGTATATGTGAAAAAACCCAGGAGATCCCTGTCTTTGGAATGGGTCCAAACATGCAGCACCAAGGCTAACTTTATAGAAAACGACAGCACACTGACCACGGCCCCGTGCTAGTTGAGCACGGCCACGTGGTCAGACAAGGTTCTAATACATTTGTCCGTATTAGAGACACGGGGTGTCGTGGCCTGAACAGGACCCCGTGGTGAGTTTTTCGGTGGGCACAGGACGTGTCAACTTGGCACGGCCCTGGGTTGGAGTTTTTATGAAGTGTTGTCCTGCTTATCTCAAGGATTTCCCGTGATCGGGTGGTTCCTTACAGGAGGGAACAACACCGAAGTGCCGAATGTACCTTAGTTGCCTCCGTTTTATGCAACAATGCAAGAGGTTATCGGAAAGGGTAAAACCTACACTACTTACCGGTGGGCGAAACCAACCTTTATTCCCCTTATCCGGGCTCTTATAAAAGAAGGTATATGTCGAATCGTTCAGTTCTATGAGCGCATCGGTGGGGGCCGATGGAGAGTCCTTCACGGCACAATCGACACAGGGACGACTATCGTTATTGCTTTCACAAGAGGTTGAGGTACTTGTGATGGCATCGATGTTGGTTATATCCAAATGTGATCCCAACATTTCTCCTTGATTTTTGTCTTGTGATGAATACCTCATTTTCACCATAAGCTCTATTTCCTTTAATTTTCGGAGAATCCTTTCTTCCATTTGACATAATTCATTGGAGGTTATGTCAGTTGGCGGAGATAGTTGAGAGTATTCGGACGGGTAATAGCGATCTGTCACACCCCAACCGATGGCGGAAACATCGGGGCGTGGCACTGAGCGAAATAGATTGTCCGGAAGTTTCTATAACAACTATAATTACCAATTATTTAAAGCATCACGTCCCATACCATGACATAAAAAGTAATATAATTATTACAGACAAAATCTAGTCAAATTGTTCTGTTCCGACAACTCAGATTTCAAATACAGACAATTCGTTTATTTGTTTCTAGACCTTTCCTAGCCTCGATTTCACAGCAAGCCAAGCATTTAAACATCTTAAGCACCTGCCACATACGTTGAAGTAAAAGTCAATACACATAGTGTAAAGGTGAGCATACAAGTTTAGTAGATATAATCCGATCGGGTGGCAATCCGATCGGGTGGCCGGTCGATCGGGTGACAATCCGTTCGGATGGTCATCCGATCGGGTGACCATTCGATTGGATGGTTACCTCGTTTGGAATGGATGTGTTTGTGTATGATGGCTTGTCTTTTGGAGTTTTCGTTGTAGCATTTTGAAAACAGAGAAGTATCTCTACCTTTCAGGTCGGTTGATCGAACGGCTGTTCGATCGGACAGCAATCCGATTGGCGAAGCTTCTCAGGTTGAGAACAAGTTCACCACAGGACGGTCACTCGATCAGATTGCAATCCGATCGGGTGGCAATCCGTATGCATTGAACATGTTGAAAATTGTTTAAGTCCCAAACGTCACATGGTCGGACGGTCACTCGATCGGATTGCAATCCGATCGGGTGGTAGTCCGTTTCAATGTTCAGATCCTTTGAACATTTTAAGTATAGAACCAAGTGCAGCCCGATCGGACGGCCGGTCAATCGGGTGGCAATCCGATCGGGTGGTAACCCGATCGGACGTCAATCCGTTCCGATGGTCTGATCGTTCTAACACTTATTTCTGTTTGAAGTGTTGTAGCTTTGAATGAGACGTCTTGATATCTGGTTTGTACAACAGAACCCTTATCTCGTCCCAGGTGACCTGGCCGAACAGGAATCACCCTAGTCCGAATAGTTCACGGTTCGAGTCGGTTGTTCATGTTCAAACCCGAAATCAATATCTTTCCCGGATAGAATTCAGATCTGGAACTAATGCATCACTAAGAATGAGTAGAAGATTAGAACAAGCTCCGATTCCATCGGGTTTAAGTGCATTGAGTGTAAAAGAGTTGAAAGAAAGTTAGAAACCATCTTTCAATCCTTTCTCACCATGAATATGTTCAGATCTATGCAAGGTCTTTGTTTATTTGTGTGGAAATCGTTCGGATCTAAGTTGTTCTTGGTGGATTGAAGCCAAAACATGAAGTTCTCAAGAACACCATGATGACATCATCCTAGAACACCTCAAATCTAGTGATTTCATGGTTAAAAGTTAAGATTCAAAAGATAGAAAGGTGTAGGAGTGTGTGTAGATCAAGAAAGTACAAGATTTATGATGCGTGTGTAGTGTAATATATTTTTAATGTATAATTAAGCCCTTTTTTACACCTTTAGCCAAGTTTTAAATTTATAAAACACGATATTCACTAACACTAAACACACATATGGGCAAGTGCACCCATCGTGGACGTAGTATAGTGTTGGTAAGATACCGAGGTCGTCCAAGGACACAAGAGCTTTTAATACCGGTTTATCCTCAACGTCTAATCAAATCAAAAAGTTAGAAAAATGTTTTTAAACTAAGAAAATAAAAACTAACTAAATGCTGAAAAATAAAAATAAAATAAAAACAGATAGACAAGATGAATCACTTGGATCCGACTCGTGTATTAGTATAACCTTTGATTATTTTCGCACTTTTGCACTTGTTTAAGAGATTATCTTAGTTATTGTAGTAGGCCCCTCTTTTGAAGGCGACGTTACCCTCAACCCAGTAGTTTGAGTCAGCAAGGATACAATCCTAAAGGGCTGGATTATTGGAAGATAATGAATTAAGTTATTAATGCAAATTATGGTAGGCCCCGCTTTTGGCGGTGACGTTACCCTCGACTAAGTAGTCTGAGCCAGCAGGGATACAGTCCTAAATAGCCGGGTTATAGTATTAATAGTAGTTAACTTATGAGGGGGTCAAAGAGTTTGGATCCCCGCCATCCAATACCTATGGGCATTGAAGGAGATCCTACTAAATTTGACCCAGGTCCCTTGCAGGACCTCTAAACGCTGAACAAGGGCAAGACCCTTACCAAACCGTTCCCTTAACCCCCGACCAGGTAGCCAACATACCTCCATATAGACCGTGGAGATATGAATGGTGAAAATCTTTTATTTTATACAGACAGTAAAATAACGCCAAGACACCACGGACAAACGATAAGGAAAGATCACCTTCAACATAAGCAACTAGTTATTAAAGTCATTAATACAAAACCAAATAAAAAGTGCAAAAGATTAAAAATAAAAAGTATTATACTAAACACTTGTCTTCACCAAGTGATGTAAGAGACTTAGGCAAACATGGCCTTGATTGTCAAGAACTCTTACCATCAATCTTGGATCCCGAGACGACTCACACACTCTACGATGGACAATGGATGATGGTGGTGGATGATGGTGTTATGGTGGTGGTAGGTGGTGGATGAAGTGTGAGAGAGGTGGTGTGCCAAGGGATAGATTGGAATGAAGCCAAGCACTCCTATTTATAGGCTGAACAGAAGGCTGGGCACGGCCCCGTGTCCGCTGGACACGCCCCCGTGCCCGTCTGACACTATCTCTCTTCATTAATTGTAATTCGCAATTACAATTAATGCGCCTGCCGTACTTTCGCCACGCCCCCGTGCTCACTAGACACGGCCCCGTGGTGGGCAATAGAAGCTTCTACAGGTTTGTCTTTTCTGCTGCTTCTTGGGCACGGCCCCGTGCTGGCTGAGCACGGGGCGTGTTCAGGCTCCTGTTTTCTCTTCTTTGCTTGGGGAGGTGCCGTTGAGGGTTCGGGCAGTCTACTTTTATTCCTTTTCTTGTATTTGTGTTAGAATTGGCTGTCTTTTTGCTTCTTCTGTGACTTTGAGCTCATTTTATCCTGAAAATACAAAAGGAAGACAAAAACACTCTTTTTCCAACATTAGTACTTAAAAAGGGTTAGTTTTATGCCTTATTTGATGTAATTTATATGTTGCATTTTACACACATCAATTTAGGTTGAAAACTTACAAGAATCACGAGAAATCTGAAGAAATGGCGGCTGGAGCGAGTTGAGAGAGAGAGGGCTGTCAACATCAAGTGATGTTGACATATGGGGGTATTTATAGGGTTTCCATAAATGGAAAGGGGGAAAGTGGCTGGTCGATCGGGTGGCAACCCGATCAAGTGGCAGCTCGATTGGCTGACCACTCGATTAGAGAGTTTGGTGCGACGAGTTTTGCGGTTTCGATTCGTGTGTTGAGCGTTGTGATGCGACAGAGTTTTCTATTCAAATTACTTTTAATCCCAACTACTATATCTAACATACAATCATCATAATTAACTTGCGTTTAGCGTTTCGATTCGATTGCGATTACGTTTCGATTAATCACCACAACATAAACATAAATATCATGCACAAATAACACATAAGTAGTATACACACGTAAAACAATATCCAGAACGTGTAATTCGAGTTGCGAGGGCGAATGCGATAAGTGATAAAGCGAATCAACATGCGATAAACATCGATTAAACCTCTATTAGTAATGAATACTCCACATAATACAACTAACGTAAAAACATAAAAAGACTATCTTCAAGTCAAAGAAGTCAAAACAGGAATTGAGCAATGAGTGACAGATCGCATTTACCAATCTTGTCTCCCTTTGACTTCAATCTTGACTTTGACTTTGACTTTCGAAACACGGGGTGTTACATGATCGTTTTTACTTTCGCCCATCTTACGGTGATTGTTACAGGAAAACAATGGGTCTACTAGGTAATGGGGATCAAATTTTAGAATGTAACATTCTAAATCTTGATGAAATCCACCACATAGTTGACACCACTCACCGTAAGAGTGGCGAAAGTAAAAATAATCAATATCATCCATGCTTTTGTCAGAATTTACCAACCGTCGGGATCTTACGGTCCTGTTTTAAGTACTGGTGATTGGACACGGGGGCGTGCTGGATGGACACGGCCCCGTGCTGCAGCCTGCAGAAAGCGTAGAATTTGCTAAAAATTGAGAAAATCCTAAAAAGAAAAAATGCAAAAAATAATTAGGCCGTTGATTTTAAACTTTCTTAAAATCCTCGTGTCCCCAACAACGGCACCAAAAACTTGGTGTGCGTGAAGCGTGATATGATTTTATTAATATTTTAAGTTCGTTTTACGCATTAGTCAAATTTTAAATTTATAAAACACGATATTGTACTAACACTAAACACACACTAGGGCAAGTGCACCCATCGCGAGCGTATTATAGTGTTGGTAAGATACCAAGGTCGTCCACGGATACAAGAGCTTTTAGTACCGGTTTATTGTCAACGTCTAATCGATCTAAATTTTTGATAAAAGTTTTTTTAAACATGAAAGTAAATCTAATTAAAAAGATAAATAAAATGAAAAACAAATAGACAAGATAAAATCACTTGGATCCAACTCCTCTTTAATGTACATGTGATGATTTTCGCACTTTCGGACTTTTTAAGAGGTTATCTTAGTTATTGTAGTAGGCCCCTATTTTGAAGGTGACATTACCCTCAACCAAGTGGTTTGAGTCAGCAGGGATACAATCCCAAAGGGACGGAATATTGAAAGATAATTAAATAAGTTATTAATGCGAAAAGTGGTAGGCCCCTCTTTTGAAGGTGACGTTACCCTCGGCTAAGTGGTTTGAGTCAGCAAGGATACAATCCCAAAAAGCCGGTTTAATGTTTTAATAGTAGTTTACATATGAGGGGTTCAAGCTATTCGCATCCCCGCGATCCAATATCTTTGGGGCATTGAAGGAAGTCCTAGTAAGCTTGAACCAAGTCCTCGCAGGATCTATACACTGAACGAGACAAGAACTTTACCAAACCACCCTTCTAACCCCCTTCCAAGTAGTTAACGCGCTTTATATAGGCCGTAAAGACACGAATGAGCAAATCAATGACATCACGAAGAAATAGTAAAGAAAATTCACTTTCAACATAAGAAACTAGTTATTAAAGTCATTAATACATACCCAATTAAAAAGTGCCGAAAGATTAAAAATCAAAAGTAATACATTAAAGACTTGTCTTCACCAAGTGGTGTAAGAGATTAGCCAAGCATGGCCTTTGATTGACAAGAACTCTTACTATTAATCTTGGATCCCGAGACTACTACACACTCTAAAGATGAAAGATGGATGATGGTGGTGGGTGTTGGTGTTGTAGTGGTGGCAAAGTGAGAGAGAAGTGGTTTGCCAAGGAATGCCTTTGAAGTGAACCAAGCACCCCTATTTATAGTCAGAACAGTACCCCGGCCACGGCCCCGTGTCCATTAGGCACGGCCCGTGGCCAGCTCCTTCTCCTCCTTCATTAATTGCAGTTGTCAGCAGAGGGCCCCACACGACCCCGTGGCTTCTGGACACGGCCCCGTGGTCAACTCTTCGCTGTACTATCAAGATTCTGCAAATCTGAGAGTTGACCACGCCCCATGGTGAGTTGGACACGGCCCCGTGGTGGGCGTAGAAGCTTCTACAGTCTTTGTCTTGATGTGTGAGGTCTGACCATGGCCCATGCCTGGCTGGGCATGGCCCCGTGGTCAGCTTCTGTTTTCTTGTTTTTGTCTTGGGAGATGTTGTCGAGGGGTCGGGCATGTCACGTTATTCCTTCTTCTTGTATTTATGTAGGTTTTTCACTGCTTATTTGTTCCTTTTGTTCTTTTAAGCTCATTTGGTCCTGTAAATTCAAAAGAAAGAAAGAAACGCACTTTTTCCAACATTAGTATTAAAAAAGGGTTGGTTTTATGCCTCTATTGATGTAATTTATATGTTGCATTTTGTACACACGAACATGGAACTGGGGTTCTTCACACTTAGGCTAAAACCCATATCATTAGTTACTTGAATAATTATCTATGCATATCATATATCAAATGTTTCATGAAATCAACAACTATGATAGTCAAGAACACTTATATTATCATCAGTACACATAAAAATTTCATGATTAAATTACTAGATCATCTCTTTAAGAATTCCTCTTAACTATAGAGTTCTACCAAGGAACAAGTTGCAACATACCTTATGTTAGGGTAATGTAGTTGACTCTAGATCATCAAACATGCATGGAAAACACCTTTGTCAACCCCAATTTCTAAGATTTTATGTTTTCAGGGTTTTGGGAGTTCTTCCCCCTTTTTTCTCTCTAGATGTCGACACACACACATATATCACACTAAGGCTAAAACCCATATAATTAGTTACTTGAGGTATTATGTATGCATATCATATATCAAATCTTTCATGAAATCAACAACTATGATAGTCAAGAACATTTCTACTATCATCAATACACAAACATTTCATAATTAAATTACTAGATCATCTCTTTAAGAATTCCTTTTAACTAGAGAGTACCACCAAGGAACAAGTTGCAACATACCTTATGTTAGGGTGATGTAGTTGACTCTAGATCATCAAACATGCAACTTTGATTCCACCCCAATTTCTCATATTTTATGTTTTAGGGTTTTGGGAGTTCTTCCTCTTTTTTTCTCTCTAGATGTCGACACACACATATGGTTTTTTAGTAGCCTATTTATATTTTTTATTTAGTTACTAATCATTTCCAGTCCCTATACTTTGGTTTCATAATTAAAAGACCCCATTTACTAATAAACACACTATTTTAACTAGGTTAATTTATCCAAGTTATTATGCTCATGTTATTTACCACCAAGGTAAATATTAACTATTAAATGTTTTTGGCGTGTTACATTTTGATGATTTTTTTTGTGTTTTTCTTTGGTTTCAATTTTACCGTATGTTCGGTTGTCAATTTTAAGTGTGTGAATGTTTTACATCTTTTGTGGGTTTATTGCTTATAAGCTTTGTTTTTAAGGCTGCTTTGATGTTCATTATGGCTATTTGGGTATGCAAAGTAATTTGCATGCTGTAAAGTGGTCCTCTTTTGTGTGTTGTTAAGTGATGCACAATTTAGTTACCATAATTGTTTAAAAAATAATTTGTCACGTGGGACTGCTCAATTGTTGAACGTTTGGCTTGATGAAGCTGAGCTATTGGTCTTGCGAGAGCCATAACTATATTGTTGGTTAGGATTTAGCTTGGGGTTATATGTTGTCGATCGCCATCCTAAACCTCTGAGCTTTGTTGTTTAAGTGTTTTGTTAAGAGTTATGTCTGTGTGTGCATACAACCTTACATTGTTGTTTTGTGCATGTGTGTTAGCCGTCATCTTAAATGACAAAACTTTGGCTTTTTGGAACAGTTTTCTATTTCTATATTTGTTTATTTATGGATTATCTATTTGCAACATACTTGTGCTTCTTCTCGTTGCACCTCACATATTAATGCTTTATTGTGCTTCTCATATGTTTGGCTTTGCAATTTGTTTTCTTTTGTGGGTATTTAAGGTTTGCTTTTAATGGGTTTTTTCCTTCCCTTTGAATCTTTCGGCTTCTCTGTCTAAAACACCCAACGAAGACCATTGGTTTAGTGTGTATGTTGTTTTTGTTCATTTGGTTGTGCGAGTAGTTTTCCTAGGTCGGTATTCCAAGGTTTGTTTTGTTTGGTTTTGGCTTCATTTTGAAGTCTCATTTATGTATAATGTATAGTGGACAATTGGCGTGGCGATGTGTCTCATTGTCGTGTTTAGTTACCGAGTGTTGATTGTAGCAAATTGATAATATAAACATATGTATACTTAATGACATAGTTATTGTGGGTTGCCATGTTCCTTGGTTGTGATGCTAAAAGTATGGTGTTGCAAAACTGTGAATGCTTATAAAAGCAACCGGTTAATACCAATTTTCTGAGGCTATAAAAGAAAAATTTTCAATATATTTTAACTATTATATCCTTGTTTTTTTTATTCTAAAGTGTACACTAATTTGTTCCTTAATTGATAGGCTTAAAAAATGTTGAACTCCAATGACCAGATACGTGTGCTTATGCGTCTTGCCGCTGTTCTTAAACAATTGGTCAAGTCTGATCGGTTGGTGACGGAAAAGTTAAATGCACCGGTTAGGAGGCTATGAGAACGACAGGCTGAACTTCAAGCCGCAGTTAACACGCTTTTTGTAATACTATTGATAACGATCAATGTTATAATGTACATTTTATGTAATTTTAGTAATTATAAATGTACACCTTCCGCCCCATTACGGCGGGGCTTAAGTCTATAGTTATAATTAATTTTTCATAACCTTGTATGAGATTTTCAAAGATAAAGAATATAAAGTCCAAAAATATATAAAATAATTGTCAAGCTAAAATAACAAATTTAAAAAGATTAATAGAAGGTTGAAGTCGGGTCCAACCACTTGATTAGGTCTGTTAGTTCAACTGATGAGACGATACATGGTTGTATGTGATCATGCATCAATCGTGTCTTATACTCTTAGGTTTTCACAATTGAGTTTTACTCGGGCTAACTAGTCATATCACCGACGGTTTCGACTGTGATGATTGTGTCTAATAAATTTTTACGCAATTCACTATTTTAAACGTTATATTATTTTTCATGGTTATTTTGCGAGTTCGTGTTATGAACATATATAAATTATATTTGTAATTTTTGTTACATATTTCTATTTTTATTATCATCAATATGCCAAATAAATTTGACATGTAAATCATACATATAACTAATAGACTAATGGGTGGTAGTCCATTGGCAGCCTTTAAATACATGAGTTTAGGAGAAGATTTTAGGTTCAAGTCACGTAGACGACAAAGATCGAAAGAAATTTGCTGTTAAAAAAAGAAATGTAGATGCACTAATAGTATTAATATGTAAAAAGGTTTACCACTGTTTTATTTGATATGACTTATCAGATATCGAAAGAAGTTACATATTATATTTCAAATAAATTAAATTAAAAACGAATTATATATTCTCAAACTTTATGTAACCAATAGTCAGGACCCATGTTTTGTGACGGGATCATTAACTCAAACAAAAAAATACATGTAAAAACGTTGAATCACATACACACGTTTAGACGAAACGTAAAACAGAGAAAAAATAACTATGTCGATTTAGTATGTGCACATTGTGATGAGGCCGCTAAACCGCAAAAATATACGTTAAACCATAGACACACGTTGCATCTTATACCAAGTCTAAGGGGGTGTTTGTTTTTTGTGAAAAGTACTTCTGGACCTTTTATGTCTGCCCCACGCGTAGACGTATGAGTCTGCAGGGTGTTTGTTTTTTAGAAGTGATTTCATTAAAAAAAAGTCTTCTAGACCTCTTCTCCAAGAAGATGTGGACTCCCCTCTTCTCACCTCTTCTCATCTATTCTCATCTCATTCTTCCGCTCTTTCAAGAGCTCTCAAAACCCTAGCATCCTCCTCCCAGCCGACACCACCACCTCCTCCGACACCACCTCTAGTTCCTCCGCCACCACCACATCTCCGTCACCTCCACCTCCTCCACCACCACCCCCTACCCATTTCGCAGTTCCACTATAATGGTAGTTCCTAATCTTCCAATTGCAGCAAGTTTACAGAAAAAACGGGTTCTTGATCATCTTTTCACGGCTTAAATCGACAATGTGAGGTGAGTTTGTTGTAAATTTCATTTGGGTTTCAGTTAAATGTTTGTTCATCGATGATGGTGGTGAACTGGTCGGTTTCGGTCGACCAGAGGCGACCCAATTAACCGATTGGGAACTACAATCAGATTAGTACTCTCCAACTCGCCTACACAACAGCCCGGTCGAATACGATTTTCTGGTGATTATCCACTCTTCACTCACTCGTTTCCATTGTTTCTTGATGATCTGTGTATTTAAATGATCATCAAAGTGTATTTAACTGTGCACCCTGTTGACCAGCAGAACCAATTATCCCAATAAATGCAATTAGTTTTTTTAATTAAGATTTCATCTTCTTGTTTCTGCTTCTCTATGTTTTTGGATTATTATTTCAAATTAATGCGATTTGGATATTTTAGGGGGTGTTAAATTTCTATTTGCTGATTTTTGGTGTTAACTTTCAAAATTTGTTGGTATTTTGCTGATTTTAGGTGTTAAATATCATAAATTTGGTGGTATTTTGCTGATTTTAGGTGTTAAATTTCATAAATTTATTAGCAGCTTGCAGAAGTTAAAAAACAAACAGTATTCTTCCTGCAAACTGCAGAGGTTTGGTCCACCTCTTCTGCTACAGATGTCTGCAGATGTGGTCCGCAGACTGCAGATGTTTTATCTCTGAAAAACCAAACAACACCTAAGTAAAGAAAGGAAAAAATTATACAAAACACATGACCAACAAAGTACAATCTACAATATTGTCAAAAACACCTAACATCTATATAGGAAAAACAAAGGATAAGGGTAGAACTAAAACTTAAAAATCTAATAGTTAAATATATATTATAAAAGTTAAATATTAAAATCGAGAAAAAAAGAAAACCACATTTTAAGTCAACGTATTTAAAAAAACAGAAAAGAAAAAAGAAACGCCCCTTTGACTCAAGGCCTACCAAATTAAAGAGTAAACATAAGACATAACCTAAATTTGTAAACAGGAAACTAGTCTAAGTACCTGTGTGTTACACGGGTGGCTAAGAAGAAAAATAACTACTTTAACATTGTTGACGTAAATATTTTAATTATATGTACGTTGAAATATTAAGGGAAATGATAGAGAGTACACCAAATAATTGAGATTCTTTGTTGTAGTTCCGGTACTTGCTCGAAAAATAAAAAAAACGCAAAAGATTTAATTTTTATGCATTGGCCCAATGGGCCTAAATGGGTCAGATTGTCTATTGATCTGTCTTGGGTCACATAAATGGAACTGTAACATCCGATTTAATGCACACATACATACATACATAATTACATACATAATGTAGATATGCCTCGTATCTTACATACATATACATACATAGGAAATTATTGTAATAGGCTTGGACTAAAACAAACAATCAATCAAAACTGATATGAACACTTTTCTCAGAATCCCATATGTAATTTAAAAAAAAAAAACCCTTACTTTTTTTTGTTTAATAAATGTAAAAAATAGAACCAAAGATGTATGCTAGAAATTTTTCTAAACAGAAAAGGTAAAGATCCTATAACTTCAATTTTCTACCACTTGCTGCTCATTTCTATAATAAGAAACCAAAAGAACTAAGACTAAAAAGTCAAAAGTCAACCTTATGTTCTTGTCTAAAAAAGTCAGCAGCATCTCTAATCTCTATTATTCGGGTTGCCTTTGCTGCTCCAGTACTCCAAACATCTGTGCTCTGGATCGAGAGCCTTAATAGCCTGAAACAAACAACATTATTGAACAACAATATTAGTGAAATAACACAATTTTTGTTATCATTTTTCAAAACTAATTATTCATTTAAAGCTTCCAAAATGTGGACATATAAGTGTTTCAGAAAACCATATACCTTCATAATGGGGGGAGAAGATAACCCAAACATTTCAAGCCCATTAATGCTACGTAGAGGCTTTAAGGCCCGAAAGTAAGCAACATAAACTCGCTGAGAACTTATCATCCTTTCTCAATTCTTGTTTAGATAGCTCCTTAGAAGCATGTTCTTTTACAATTTTTAAGATACTTGTCACTTTGATGATCACGAATAGAGGTGTAACCCTAATCGGGTTAGAAACCAAACTCGACAACTCTATCCAACCCGAACTCGGGTTGTACCCGATTTATAGCCAACGCGGCTCGGACCCTTTTCAACCCGTAGAGTAGTACTCGGTTTGGATGTTTTTCAGCCACACCGGTTTCAACCCGACAGTTTGTAACCCGCATGAAACAGTCCAGTTTGTCAAATCCGCTTAAACCCTATTTAATGAACTTGCTCGATAAATAAGTAAACAACTATTTTACACATGTGCATCAATAGTGATGAAGAAGAACAAATGCTAAACAACAAAAAAAAAAGATCAAATGCTAAACTACAACTACGTAAGGTGCAGTTAAAAATGTAAGGTGCACCCAGTTATGAGTATATTGCAACAAAAAGAACTTTTAAGAACAGAGTTTTGATATGTAATGAGCTGTTTCTAATTGAAGTATGTTGAGAAAAATATTAGGTTGTTTTTTGATGTGAATCTTTAAGTTATAAATATATCTGCAAATGCAAGACTTTTTTAATGTTTTATGTGAAAAAAGAATAGAAACTGACACTCACAAATGCAGCAACTGAACCTGTAGGGTTCAACTAATCAAATTATGGTTACCTTCTAAACAATCTTCCTTGTAATGGAATCCAATTCAAGACATAAAAAGCTTTTTCATGAGTATATCAAAGCGTTGTTTTGTCATCCTCGTCAGCGTTTAGATCCAGCTCGGGATGCGAACCGTTGATCCGATCTTGTAGGCTGCCTCCTCGTGGCTAATGTCATCACAGAGTTACAGCCTTAGTCACTTATGATAAATCAACATAGCGAAAAACTTGTAAAAATTAACTACATTACCTTGATATCCGTTTGCGCCTGTTTATGTGGACCCATTGCAGATCTCCGTTGTTCATTGTAACGGTGTCGTCCCAACGAAGCATTATGCGCGGATGCGGCAGCAGATGCATCTGGCATAAACTTTGTGAATTCATCGAGAAGGTCGGGTTGATCGTCAAAAAGTGCAGCAACTTCATGGTAAACTTCATTGATGCCCTTTTGTTCTTTCCAATACATGTTCAACATGTCCAAAAACGACTTGTATACATGATCATCGTTTTGGAGTCTCCAAAAACGACTTGTGAAATTTAAAAGCAAAACCTAACAAAATATACGAATGGTATATAAAACTGATAACATAAAACTGAGATAAATCTGAACAAAAAGGAAATTCATGGTTACATACCGGTCAAATGTTGATTTTTATTTTTTGCCTAACAAATTTGAAACTCTTGATTCCTAAAACATGCAGGTTCTATTAATCATTTAAACCATCTACATATCAAGCCAATTTCACATTCAAAAGCGTAAATATTAATTGCTCTACACTTTTATATGACAATATGTAGTACAAAACTGCATTAAATAGTACGAAACCTTATACCTTATACGTGTATAAGAGCATGACCCTTTCACTATTTCACGTCCGAATGATATAAGTCATAATTACATAACTCTATAAATGAAGCCGTGATCGCTACTCCAACAAAGTGGCGTTCAAACAATTAAAATGATATAAGTCATAATTACATAACTCTATAAATGAGTGTTTAAAGACTTGAAACGCAAATAACCTAGACGAAATAAGTAAACCTAAGTTATATAAACTATAAACATGTCATATTAAGAAGCTTTAAAGTTCTGTCTAAGCATAAATGGCGACATAAAACTTACTCGTTCAATAGCTTCAAGCTCCTCTAGTGTGACTATTACCACCTACCGCATCCCTGCTGTAACACCTCGAAAATTCATGTCCAATATTATATCGACACGTGTCATGGACTTTAAACGTGTAAAGGACTGAATTAGAAGGGCTAAAGTTGACAAACAAGGAAACTGTGTGAATATAAGGATTCAGAATGTCAACAATGGATAAATATATTTTAAAATAGCCCTACAAGATGTTTATACCTTCAAACGAATAAGTCATGGATCATACGAAGCTAATTGTGAAAGAAAGTGAGGAATTACAAACTACAGGGGCTAAATGTGTCAACATGTTTAAGCTATACCTCTGAGTGATCTTTTAGCGGACCCAAAGCTTTGTAATGATAAATTATACTCACAAGAATGTGTGATAAAAATTTCACGAGGTTTCGATAAAGTATGAGAAAGTTATGACAACATTCGTATACGAAGGGTTAAAAGCGTCAACGTTGAAATTTAAGACTTTTTGATGAACGTATGAGTAACCGGGGACTAAATAAAGTTGGTTTATAACTTGGAGTCCTTAAAAGTCAAGTTTGGGAGTTTATAATGCAAGAAATGAACCAAAAATCAAGTTTGGAAGGACCAGGGACCATTTGTGCAATTATTGAAACTTTGCAACCGGATCAGAGTACCCATGCAGGGCGCGTAAGATCCTTATGGATCCTTACGTGGGCCGCCTAAGGTCCCCAGATGCAGAAAATGTTCACAGCTGCCTGTACAGCCGGTTTAACCGACTTAGAAGCGTGGTTTTTCATACCTAGAGCTTGTTTAATGGTTTTAAAGAGTCTAGGGACACTTGGAATGATCCCATAACATTCCTAGACTTGTTTGGCATGATCTTAAATGATCCAAGAAACCTATATAAAGCCATGAACTTTGGGTTTTCATTTACTCATTCACTTGCAACTTCACAACTTGGTTTATGGAGCTACTTGGCTTTAGGAGAAGACTTGGAAGTGTAGAAAAGATAGCAAGGACCCTAAGTAAGAGCCTTAATCCCTGCTTAGTCATTTTAATTAGCTTATATTCCTAATAGTCAAACCGTCGTAATTAAGATTTAACTTCGTCATTAATCTTAATTGCTCCAGTCATTTTTCATTATGAAAGTATCTATGAGTTGGTAATTATGTGGGCATTAAACCCTTAAAAGGGCACCCTGTGATTCCTATTCTAACTAGGTCAATTATCGAGTCAAACTTAGTTACAAAAAGTCAACAGGAAGCTATTTTGTAAATAAACACATAATTATTAATGTGTAAGCTATGAAACCTGTTTTGACACTCATATAACTTGGTAATTAATATAAGAACATGTCTAAACATGTTCAACTCGACAATTTTCAGTTTAAGTTCGGTTCGGGGCCGAAAGTCGCATAGTTTGACTTATGCTTTGACTTTCAGTTCTGACCCGTTTGAGCATGAGTTAGGAATGCCTTAGAGCTTTAATAGGACCAAGTTACCTATAAGTATAACCCTCTGAGATTATACAACTTGGTTCATTGGTTATCCAATTCATATGCATGATTCCGTTAAATGCTTAAATGTTGACTATTATGCCCTTATCACCTTAAAATGTGATTTTTGAAAAAGTGAAAGGATAGAAACCTTCACTACTGATTTATAAACTTGTCCCTAGAATTTGACATCAGTTTGAGGTCTAGATTAAGAGTTATGCTCATTAGCGTAATTAAGAAGCTTTTAAGTAAATAAACCGCATAATTAGCATATAACCTATCTAAACCCAATTTTTGATACCAAACTTTTTACCCACTATTGTTATATAATATTTTGGGATTTTTGAAGATTTTTATTTATTTTTAGGCTGAGCATAACATAGAGTTCTAAGCTTGATTAGGTAATTGCCGATTTTGCCCTTTTGGGCTATAAAATGAGTTTTACAAATCCTTTTGACCCCAAACCTTTTTCTACTGATCTAATATGATAAATAAATATTTTGAGCCTTCTGGAATAATAAAATTATCAGATTTCCTTTGAAAACTCGGAAATGGCTCCAAATCGCCTTTTTTAAGCGTTTTTAACGCGTAGTATGTATTAAAACCATTTTATAAATATAAGGTTTGATGCTTACTGATATTTTTAGTAAATATTTACATTCTAACAGTAAGCAAAGGTCTTAAGCTCAGATTTCTGATTTTGACCTTTTAGGCTTATGTGAAATTACCAAAATGCCCTTAAGATGCATAGTTTGATTATAAAGGATAGATTTCACATATAAGTTATACCCTACTGATATAACTTAGTAAATTAAGTATTTTTACTGATTATATCAGACCCAAAACTCAGAATTATGTTTAAACTCTTTTATAACCTTTTAAATGACCAAAATACCCTTACGGGGCATAAATTGGTTTTAATTTCGTTATGGGCATAATAGAAGACATCCTACTGATGTCACAACATATTTAAGGCATATTAACTTGTGGAACATGTTCATGACTCTTATGGTTACCCGTTACGCAAGATTCGCGTTCGGATCGGTCTATGTAACTAGTTTACATATATTAGCCGAAACGGGTCAAACCATATCGTTTTTGTCTCAAAATCCAGAATGTGATTAAGTTACCCATATTAAACAAGTATTCAAGCTTGTCGGGTCAAAACCACATTCTAAACCGGTCTTCGCTTTATCATGCGTTTGAACCGTGTCTTCCTTTTGAAAACTAACCGTTCTAAGTCTAAGCTTAATTAAAGACCCGTTAGGATTCTAATAGGTTATTAAAAACCTTCGTTCCAGATTAGGAGCCCAGTAAAAGCTATCTGTACTTTCTGATTTGATATACGGCTGGGATTGAATTTATATTCAGCTCAGGTAAATACCCTTAACTTATTTTCCCTATACGGGCTTGGGATACGGTATATAAAATACCGCTTGGTCGGGTTTGTGTAGTCATTTAAATCAAATTGTGATTAATGTATTTACATGACCCGTTTGATATGTATTATTTGGTGTATGGCCTTTGGGGGTTAAATGACCATGTCCCGGATATCCTTGGCATCATTCATGAAATGGCCACGACCTAAGCACGGGGTGTAGGCGTACACCTGACAGCTTGAAATGGCCACGACCTAAGCACGGGGTGTAGGCGTACACCTGACAGCTGCCTTATGTAAAAACTGGTATCCCACTATAAGGAATCAACCTTGTGGGCATTATACCTGTGGCGTGTCAGTTAACTTAAGTCCGGCCCTACAAACCAGCCCTAATGGACGACAAATGAGTAAAACTGTATACAAGATTATTTTTAAATAATTGTTCCAAGTTGTAAAAGATATTTTGCCAAAGTGCACTCAAATAAATTTTCAAACTCTTTTCAAAATGAGTCAGTTAAGTTGTATTTACCAGTGTAAACTGACGTATTTTCCAAAAAGGCTAAGTGCAGGTACTATACGAAATAGGCTGGCTACTAAAGGCATCATTACTCAAGTCTCGCAAGCTTTAGATGCCAAAGTCTGTTGAACAATTTTCCTTTTTATTCGATCCGCCTGTGGATCTGTTTCGACTGTTTGTGATACTTAAACATTACAATCTATTCAGTTGAAATAAATCTATATCTTTTGCTTCCGCTGTGCATTTATATATTGTGTTGTTTGACTATGATGATATCAATTACGTCACGATACTCCCCACCGGGCCCACCGGTGACACGTGCAAAATAGGGGTGTGACACCTGCTGTCAGCTGTCCAAATGCATTCCTGATATTTGAAGGCCATAGCATATAATATGATCAGATGTTATAAGATAAACAACAAACCACATGGAAAGTAATTCGGGTATAGACTATAGAGTTTCTTAAGATCTAACACTGATTGGATAAGGGTTTTGACGTAGTTGAATCATACAAAAGTTTAGCCATATATCATTCAAATTTAGCATTAACCATACTAATTTAATACGGTCAACAACATATGAAAGACAATCAACAAAGTAGAGTTGAGCAATTGTTTTTCACCTGCTTAAGTTGAGGTTTTTTTTTATATTTGATTTGGCAAAGACAATTGTTGCATTGTCCCCTGTTATCTTACCATCACCATCTACCCCAAAATAACATAAGCAAATAATTAAAATTCGATGAAATCTTCAACCAAATCTATACATCCACATGAATACATGAGTGTAAAATGATGAGATTGAGAGGATTTGTATAAAAATAGAACCTGAATCAACGTAGTTGAACCACTGCTGATAGATTGTGTTTTAATACCCTTTTTATATGTAAAATTAGGTATCAGAAACAAAAGGAATTGAGCCACAACACACCTGAACCATAAACCTTGTTCAGATTTTCGCTTCTTCCTCAACCGAGAGTCCGAGACCGAGGAAGCCGCTGCCGAACGCCACTGCCGCAAACTCCGTCTCTTCATCGAGCCACAACTCCACTGCCGCAAACTCCGTTTAAGCTTGGCTTAATTCATGCTTTTAATTAGCTGATGTCGAGTGACTCACGTATCATTTGACTTGTTTACACCCATGGTTTATCATCCGAAACTTGGCTTAATTCATGCTTTTAATTAGCTGATGTCGAGTGACTCCGTTTAAGCTTGTCTTAATTCATGCTTTTAATTAGCTGATGTCGAGTGACTCACGTATTATTTGCCAGCCGCATCATAACCTAACATACATTTTTCATCAGAAACTTCAGTAACAACTTTTATTTGATTATTTTGAACTACTGAATGTAAGCTATTTAAAATAAAAAACATAGAAAAAAGTACATACCTGAATAAGTTTAAAATAAAAACAGACAGAAAAAGGACATACCTGAATAAGAGCAGCAGGCAACCACCTTCAAATCAAACTAACACCACCGAAACCTATCAAAGATATATACTTGAATAAGAGCAGCTACTGGCTTGCAAATTTAGGCCTTTTATATCAATAAAGGACTGTCTTTCAAAAAAATCATTGATTTCAATTGGTTTTTTTCTTCCAAATTTCGCTATTGTGCCATGCTATTCTAACTATATAATATTAAATTAATTTCATAAACCTAATATAATGTTCAATTACAAAATGATATAAAGAGACTCAAGAGATATTCTAATATAAATTCATTATACGACCCTCTATTTAGGGTCACAGAATATGTAATTACAGTTGACATCTATTAGAACATGAAGTAGCTGAGCCTAAAAAAAATTATAACCACAAGATCTTCTAAATGATATACAACATTTACGGTCGGCTTAGATCCCCCCCCCCCCCCTATTAAAAAGCGTGATAAGCTCTAACAATATTAGGTCCCTAAAGCCAAGGTGAGAGCTCCACATGCACGATACATTTTATAGTAAAAGATACTGATAAAATTATATATAGATAATATTATAACTTGATGATTTTTAAACACTAAAGAAAATAAGATAATACACACCAAAGAAGCTCTCTGTACAACCAAAAGAAGCTCAATACGTAGCTCCTACCACCAAAGAAACTATAGAGAAAGAAAAAAACATCAGAAAAGTGGTAGCAGCTTGTTAATCTACGATTGATGTGAAAAAGTGAAAATTATACCATAAAAAAACAAATATATCCAAAATCAAAGATCAGTAAGTTGTAAGGGAGACAGCCGGCCTCTAAGCTACAATCTTGGAAAATATGATCATGTAATCTTTTAGATACACAATATGCCAATAATTAAGTTAATGCGTTATTTACTTCATAACATATTTTCTTAAAGTATTCTTGTAATTTATGTAACTAAAAAAACAAATAGTAACAATTAGCTAGTCGAACTAAAAGCCATTTTTAGCAAGATAAAATTAGTCCATTCCTTGTCGTATTGTCTATCATCCTTACATAAGTTTATTACATATCGCTTTTAGAACTTTACAATGCCTTGAGTGCAAGTGTAAAAATCAAACACAACAACTAAAGTTATGCCTGACATATTATTTGCGTGTTAGCCAAAGCAATGTTACAATAACTTAATCATAGATTGTACAAACCGTGCCATCTGTCCGCTGCCAAGTGAGCATAGCAGATCGAAGCAACTGCAGAACTATAGTGATTTTGATCGATAATAAGTTTGTGTATTTCAATACCTTCTTTTTTTTTCCTAGTAGTGACTGTTGCAATGTCTCAATAGCATTCTCTTTGGGCAAAAAAATAACATTGCAACTCTTCGAGATTGTCCCAGAATCGAAAAGAAAGTGAGATAAAGAAGTCAAAATTCAAAAAAAAAAGCACATTAAAACTAAGGATACTTGCAAAAGACTGAATTCCAAATATAGTTACAAATAAAAGATCCTCTTAATGTTTGCTGAACCGTAACAAATCTGAAATTTTAGCAACTCACCAGCAATAGTGGCGTTATCCTATCATTGAAGCAGATTACCAACAGCAACAACAGCCACAAGCACTGCTCCACTCATCTTCACAACTTAATTTCAAACTACAACATGAAATCCAGTTCATTAGATCCATAATCCAAACTTCCACACAGAGTAACACATACACAATACAATACAAAACAGATCAAACAATTAAATTGAAATAATCTCACCAAACATAACCCTAGAACTAACTCCTATTCAGATTCACATAAAAAACAATCAACAATTCATGCTAATTTAACAGATAAACTTAAAAAAAAACCTAATCTAAGAAGAAATGGCGAAAGATATAAACGGGAAAAAGATGAAATCGCCTGAGCTAGAGCTAGGGTTTCTGACTGAGAATTGTGGGAAGATAAAAGAGAAAGATCTGACCTGAATGGAGATCATACGAATAAATTAGAATACAGAAAAACATTATTATACAAAATCCCTCCACGATTGAGAGAAGCGCTAAACATACCTAATCCAGATCCTCTGGTTATGATTTGGGGTTGAATAATCCCTTCCATGATTTAGGCTTGAATAATCGTAGATAGATATATGGAAAGAAAACACCTATCACCACCACCAACAACATGATTTTCAGATCTGAAAACGTTTTTCCGGCCAGATCTGCACTACCACAGCCCCACGTTTTCCTTCATCGATTTTGATTGCCAGTGTTGAATCGAAGATGGTGATGGATTGGAGGATAATATGAATGATACGTAACATTTAGGGTTTTTCTATTAGAAATACATTTGAGAAAGGAAACTAGTGCATAATTTTGGGAGAATTGATCGGAGAGAGAAGCTGTATAGCCATTGCCGCTCGTGAAAGTGAAGGAGGATTGAGGAAAAAGAAATTGCCGCCCAAAATCCCAATTCTCTGGCCAAAGAGAATAGCCACATCAAAGTCAAAAAGTCAACCATTATTTTGCTTTAGTATAAGAGATAGATAATAGACATGAAGGTAGAAATGTAGAACACTAGTTGATATATCGGAACATAGCCGAATAATTCCTAACTAGTTAAAAAAACACAATTATAATTTTGCTAAAAGAAAAACTATAATGATGATAAGATCGTAATTTTGAGCTCATGGCAAAACTGTTATTTGTCAGGACTAATGAGCGAGTGTTAGACAGCTCCTTGACACGAAAAAAAGTTATATCGAGTCAACTAATTAAAACAAAACACTTTTATAGTTTTGCTAAAAAACTAAAATTGTGGCAATAGTGTAATTTTGAACTCAGGGCAAACTTGTATTTTTTTACTGGGGTAAAATCGTAATTTGCCAAAAACTAAACAGATGGCAATATTGTAAAATTGAACAAGGGGCAACATCGTAAATTTGCACAGGGCAAATTCGTAAATTTAAGCTGGGGGAAAAACCATAATTTTATTTTGAATGGGGCAAAATCAAAATTTTGAACTGAGGGCAAAAGCGTCATTTTGATTTGGGGTAAAAGCGTAATTTTATTTTGAACTATGGCAAAAACGTAATTTTGAGCTGAGTGCGAAATCATATTTTTTTTAAACGGGGGCAAAATCATATTTTTGAACTAAGGGCAAAATCGTAATTTTAAGCTGGGGGCATATCCATAATTTTATTTTGAACTGGGGGCAAAACTATAATTATGAACCGAGGGCAAAATAGTAATTTTTAGTTGGGGGCAAAACCATAATTTTATTCTGAACTGGGGGCAAAATTGTAATTTTAAACTGGGGATAAAGTCATTATTTTGAACCGAGTGCAAAATCGTAATTTTTAACTGCGGGCAAAAGCATAATTTTATTTTGAACTGGGGGTAAAACATAATTTGTACTGAGGACGAAATCGTAATTTTAAATCAGGGATAAAATCGTAAATTGATTGGAGTAATGGGGGAGTGCTAGTAGGGCTGTTCATTTTTATCCAAAGCCCGAAACCTGACCCGAATTCAAAGCCACCCGAACCCGAATTAGTGAAAATCCGAAAAACCCGAACCCCAGAAACGTGAACCAGACCAACCCGAACTTTAAATGGTTCGGTTATCGGGTCACTTTTTCCCTATCAAAAACCCGAACAACCCGACCCGAAAAACCCAAAACACGAATCCCAAAAAAAACCCCACATTTATTGTTTTTTTCTTATAGAAGTGTTTTGGTTTGGAGTCTTTAATATATGAAACATTAAGTTTTGAGACTTTTAAATTTTATAATAGCATATTGTTAAATAATGTTTGAACTTTGATGATATTTTTAAAGTAGCAATATGAATTTTGATGATATCTTGTTAAAAAACAATAAATTTTCATTTTTATCTAAACCCGAAAACCGAACAACCCGACCTGAACTAACCCGAACCCAAATAACCCAAAACCGACCACCCAAATTTTAAGTAAGTCGGTTATCGGGTCAATTTTCCTAAACAAACACCCGAATAACCCGACCCAAAAAACCCAAAACCCGAAGAATAAACCTGATAAACACCCCTAATGCCTGGCACTATTGCCCTGTAATGGTTTTTGTATGTATAGTAATAATAATTATAATCTGCTTGACACTATTGCCCTAATGGTTTTTGTATTTATAGTAAATAAATAAATTTCCTACATATACAAAAACAAGTTAGGGGAATAGTGGCACGCAGCTACGTGGCACTTCAATGTTAGACGAACCATTTTAGTATTTTATATTCGTTTTAAAATTACAGTTTCGTTCTTAATTTAAAATAAAATTACGTTTTTGCCCCCACTTCAAAATAAATTATGTTTTTGTCCCTCGCTCCAAATTACGTTTTTGCGCTCGGTTCAAATTTATGATTTTATCCCCAGATTACAATTACAATTTTGGCCCAAGTTCAAAATAAATTTTTGCTTTTGCCCAAACTAAAAATGACGATTTTGCGTTTTCTCCCCGTTTCAAAAATTATGATTTCGCCTTAAGTTTAAAATTATGTTTTTGCTAGGTTCAAAACAAAAGTATGCTTTTGCCCCCAAATTCAAAAGTACGATTTTGCCCTCAGTTCAAAATTTTGATTTTGTCCCAGTTCAGATTAAAAATATAGTTTTGTTCACAGCTTAAAAATACGACTTTGTCCTTAGTGCAAAGTTATATTACGATTTTGTCTCTGGTTCAAATTTATAGTATTGTCATCACTTTAACTTTTCGCAAATTACGATTTTACCCAAGTCAACAAATACAACTTTGCCCTCAGTTCAAATTACAGTATTGCTATCGTTTTAGTTTTTTTAGCAAAACTATAAAAGTGTTCTTTTTAATTGGTTGACTGGATTTAATTTTTTTTCATGTCAAGGAGCTGCCTAACACTCGCTCATTAATCCTGACAAACTATGGTTTTGCCTTGAGCTCAGAACTACGGTCTTGTCATCGTTTTAGTTTTTTTTTCCTAACAAAACTATAATAGTATTTTTTTAATTGATTGAGAATTATTCGGCCATTGTCCCGCAACGTGGATGGATCAACTACTTACTTACATGTCACAAGCTAACTTAAATTAAAATCTACTGAAAGTGACACCTATTTATTTAAATATGATGATATCGATATGTTATATAAGGGTGTAAGGAGTGGTTAAACACTTTGGAGTGGTAAACTAAAAAACCGGTCAATCAGAGCGCGCCATGTCAATCAGTGAAAAGTGTTTAAACTTTGGTGAAAAGTGTTGGCAATGGTTTAGACATTTGATAAAGTGGTAAACTTTTTTTTTAAAAAAAAAAGGAAAAAGTGTGATTGGTTGAGAGATGGAATGGACCCCACCCACACACCCCTTATCTCTTTCCTTCCTCCCTTACCGATTGGCATGCCACCACCGATTTGGCAAAGTTTGGTGATTAAACACATGTTGGCGGTGGTGTTTACCGATCGGTAAAGGGGTTTGCCACCCTTTACCGATCACCACACCGTACACCCTAAATTAGTCATTATGGATATCAATTTTTTTTTTTTTTTTGCAATATCATCTTTCTATTAAAAAATACATTAATGAATGATAGACATGAATGATTCACATGATTATGTTATGGTGGTGCATGCTTAAATATTACTGAAACAGATGTATTGAAAACCTTTACGCAATACCTTCAACTCATCACACTTTGGCTTTTTGGCTATTAAATTCAGTGTAATCATGCTTCTCCATTACATAGTTACGTTATGTTTTTTTTTCTTCTACTCATCAATTTTGATAGCCGTTAAAACATCATCACATTTCACCCATACGCTCTTACCTAATAAAACAGATAAAACAAGAATAAGAATATAGTGGCGAAAAGCAAAACAACACACAAATGAAGAGTAAACTGCTAAAATGATCTCTGAGGTTTGGTCACTTTTATCACTTTAATCCAAAACTTAAATCTTTTGAATCTGGTCCCTGTTGTTTCAATTTTATTGTCATTTTCATCCAAAAGCAAAATCTAGTCAGAATTTTCAGTTAACATTCAGTTTTTTTGTACTTTTCCTCTCTTTTAATAAAGGGCAAAAAGGTCAGATTTTTTAATTTGTTACAATAAAACATTAAAAGACCATTTTGCCTTTTGTGAAAAGGGAGGAAAAAGACAAAAAAAAAAAAAAAAAAAAAAAAAAAAACCGGATGTTAACTGAAAAATCTGACCAATTTTTGATTTTGGATGAAAATACAACAAAATTGAAACCACATGGACCCAGATTCAAAAGATTTGAGTTTTTCACTAAAATGGCAAAAGTGACCGAACCTTATAGACCATTTTAATAGTTTACTCCACAAATAAATTGCATGCAAAAAACAAAAAATATTTGAACATGACAATTTTAAGATGGTTCGGTTTTGAAGTGAAACCAGTAAAATCAAGGGTTGAGCATAAATACCTTGGTTGGAGAATATCACTCGTTTATCACCTAATATTTATATTTCGTTCTTTAATTATTTAATTAAAAAAATAGACCATCCGTAATGGAATATATTGATTAAGGGAGCGTTTGGTTCGCGGAATGATTTAGAATTGGAATTGGAATTTGTATAGAAATTAGAATTTGAAGGAATTGGATTTGGAATTTAAACATTCCAATTGGAATTGGAAATTGTTAGAATTGGAATCTCAATTCCTTTTTTTGTGTGTTTGGTTGTCAAATGAATTGGAATCCATTACCCGGCACCCACAACCCCCGATTCGGGTCGAAACGGTACGGGTGGAAACAGTACGGGTTAAAACGGTCCGCGTCTAAAATGTTCGGATCAAAACGGTTCGGGTCGAAACGGTACGTGTTGAAACGGTACGCGTCGAAACGGTTCGATTCGAAAGGGTACGGGTTGAAACGGTTCGCGTCGAAACGGTACGGGTCAAAACGGTCCGCGTCTAAAATGTTCGGATCGAAACGGTTCGCGTCGAAACGGTTCAATTCGAAAGGGTACGGGTTGAAACGGTTCGCGTCGAAACGGTACGGGTCGAGACTGTTTGCGTCGAAATGGTATGGGTCGAAACCGTTCGCGTCGAAACGGTACGGGTCAAAACGGTGCGGGTCGAAACGGTACGGGTCGAAATGGACGAAGATTACAATGAATTTACTTTAATTCCTTCACATATAGGAAGGATTTTGAATTTCTGTAGTTAAAGGAATTTGAAGGAATTCATGCCTAATTCCAATTCCATCAAATTCTGTGAACCAAACATCTTAAGAGACGGAATTCAAATTCCAATTCTCTTAAATTCCATTGAATTCCTGCGAACCAAACACTCTAAGGGTATTTTCCGCCACCATTATAATGCCCTTTTAAAACATATGTAATAGTTAACGTTAGGGCTGTAAATGAACCGAACGTTCAGCAAACAGTTCGTGAACTGTTCGGCGGGAAGTTTGTTTATGTTCGTTCGATTAGCTTAATGAACGAACACGAGCAAAAATTTTCGTTCGGTTAGCTTAACGAACGAACACGAACACATGTCCCGTTCGTTCGGCTGCGTTCGTGAACGTTCGGTAATATGATCGGTTACGTTCGATCATGTTCGTTAGTTCGTGGTCGTTTGATTATATTAAAAAAATAATAAACAATAAACCTTTTATCTAAACATATTAAAAACTTAAAACCCTATTTTTTCTAAGTTGCTAAAATTTGGAAATTCTAAGATATTTTTAGGGATAATTATGTCTAACTTAGTTAAACTTGATTCATCGTTTGGTTGTGTAGTAGACTTCTTGTGTTTTAATTTATCATTTCATGGTTATATTTAACTACTTATATCCAATGTTTAAGAATGTCAATATTTTTATTTTTCGGTTTCAAGTTAAATGTTCATTTGAGTTCGTTTTTTTGTTTGCGTCCGTTTGTGTTCGAGTCCAGTGTTCACAAACTGTTCGTGAACAACTGAATTTCCTTAACGAACGAACACGAACATGAACTTATGTTCGGTATGCGTTCGTGAACAGTTCACGAACATGTTAATTTCCTTAACGAACGAACACGAACATGACCTTGTTCGTGTTCGTTCGGTTCGTTTACAGCCCTAGTTAACGTCCCTTAATGTTTTTAATCATTACTGTCAATTTTTTTCCTCTTCATTTGACATTATACTAGAAACACCCCTCTCTCTTCATGCCCCTATAATACTTAGGAGACGACATCAGAAGCATTATCAAGTTTCTTCATACCCCTGTATTACCCATAACGCATGACCATAAAATAAAACATTTGATCGATTTAATGGTTTATGGACTGGTCAAACCATATTTTAAGACAAAGATTTTTTTGTTCATAATTTATATCTATAAAACTCAATTATATAAAATATTAGCAATTAAATAGTTTTATCATTAAGAGCCATATAGTGGCGCTCCCATCCCAAAGCGGAGAGAAAAAGAAAAGAAAAGCAGATGCCCGAAACGACGTGGCTTTACCCCACCGAAACAGAGATTGGTTCGATGGTAGAATACATATCGACTACGACTTTCTAAAGTTGGTAAATAAGTTGTGATTATTTATACAACCTATTTCGGGTTTCTTTTAAGTATATATCATTTTATAAATATCAATATTATGAACGATATAACGGTTTATAAATTTAGCAAATTAGATTTAAATAATCTCAGCTTTTTCAATTTGGTCGATAATAATCGTAATTCAGTTATTGACCGATAATAATTCGAACTAGTCCACTTTTGGCCGATAATAGTCTGCGTTAAATATAGCTTAACGGAGTTAAGTTTATTTTTTCCGAATTACAAACTGATGTTTTAGGGCTTTTAACTATTACAAACTGATTTATGTAAAATTTACCACGAAATACTGGCTCAAACGACGAAAACGGTGCTTCAATTCGGGTGTTTAAACTTCCAATGGCAAATTGGAAATAAATAATCCTAACTCACTGTTATTGGCCAATAATAATCCCAACTCATTTAATCACCAATAATAATCCGAACTATTCACTTTTGTTTGTAAAATACTCCCACGTTAAAAAAACACTAACTAGGTTAAAATATTGCTGATGTGGCTTAACATGTGTGGACTGACGTAGCTGGTTAACATCTTACATGTGTATAAAATGATTATCAGCCTCATTTGTACACACAATCGACTGAATTTGCCCAATTTGTAGAATTAGGGTTTTGAAGGAGAGTGCGATTGTGTGTGCAAATGAGGCTGATAATCATTTTATACACAGGTAAGATGTTAACCAGCCACGTCAGTCCAAATATGTTAAGCCACATCAGCAATATTTTAACTTAGTCAGTTTTTTTTTAACGTGGGAGTATTTTACAAACAAAAGTGAATAGTTCGGATTATTATTGGTGATTAAATGAGTTGGGATTATTATTGGCGAATAACAGTGAGTTGAGATTATTTATTTCCAATTTGCCACTTCCAATTAACAAAAATCGAGCCGTTTGAAGCATCGTTTCGAGGTAAGTTTTACATAAATCGACTCGTATTCTCATTCTGATCAAATCCATAAAACATCAATTTGTAATTCGGAAAAAAGTTCAACTCCGTTAAGCTATTTTTAACGGCGGACTATTATCGGCCAAAAGTGGACCAGTTTGGATTAGTATCAGCCAATAACTGAGTTGAGATTATTATCGACCAAATTAAAAAAGTTGAGATTATTTAAAAATCAATTTGCCTATAAATTTCTGCTATCATAAAAAAGTTGTTTGTGCTCTCTTTTTATTATGACCGATGATTCATAATTTTTCACGAGTTTGTTTTCAAGAAAGCTACATGATAACTAAACAACGACTTTACAACATAGTCCATGATTGGTCACTATACAATGGCATTAATTACATTTGTTACATGATATAACATCTTCAAGACATATTAGGACATTTATACAAATTATTAATTATTACTGTAGGAGAAATATTAGTTGATATGAAATGTCCCCCGTTAAATATTATCCATGTGTTTAATTAGGTATTTTGGCAGCAGATGAGATGTGGATTGATACTCAGTCTTCTACCTCGTTTATAAAATTGTCTTTCATACCTGATCGATATCAATAGGGTATGTGAGCATTGATTACCCACCGGATATCGGATATATCCGGTTGTTACTTTAGTTTGTTAAAATTTATCTGTTAGGATTCCCAAGTATATTTCATACAATTGATTAAAAGTTTGTTGCACTATGATTTAACAACAAATTCTCTTGCTTCATATACACTTTCATGACGAATCTCATGCTAACTACATGTTGGTTCACGATACTTCATGGCGTTACATTACATGATATCTTTACCCATTCCCTTTTATAAAGAATTCAAATCGTTTTAACAAATTATGCATTGATAAGCATTATATTGCTAAGATCTTTGAGGTACACCCCTTCATTCTTAGTTTTCTCTTATAGTCTTATGCCAATAAATGAAGACGTTTGCTTGAATCCAAAGTTGAAAACTACGTAATGCTGAAAGTCTCCACATGTAAAGGTTTGTTCTGTTTCAAAAAGTGTAGCAAAGTAAGCCATAATTTATTGGTCCATTCAAAATCATGGCGCGTGTAGGGAAAGTGGTTTATCAGTTGGAATTATCCGATGAGCTCCCCTGAATTCATAAAATATTTCATGTTTCATACTTATGCAAACGTTTAGTAGAAACCGCTTACATGCCTTTGGATGGTATTTTAGTTGATGATAACTTGGATTATGTAGAAGATACCGTTGTAGACTTGTAGTCCTTGACCGAAATATCTAACAACCTAATCAAATTAAGGTTCAATGGAAATATGGAAAGAGATTTGATGTCACATGAGGACTAGAAATCATATGTTGTCTAGTGGCATCTTGGGAGTGGGATTAGAATTAGGAACCATTCGGTCCTAGGTTCAATTCCGACAAGGGGTTTTCCCAGATTTATTGGATTTTCTCCTGAATTGGTGTATAGACATTATTGCCTAGTGGAGATGGATATGATCAGGTGGTTCGTGGTTCTACTGGTGGCACGATGATACTCCAATGGTCCGTTAGTGATCCAAATTTGTTTATATCTCTTTTCCACCAACACTCTCTCCCTCAGTTTCTCTCTCAAACCTAACTTCTCTTCCTTGATCCGCTACTTGATTTCTCGAACAACATTCAATGTAAATCTTGATCTTTGTTTATGTTTGTATATGTGATAAATTATATGTAGATTTTCTATTTATATATATTATTTTATTCGAATTCGATTAACAATGTTTCTTCTTCTTTTTTTTTAGATCCGACCAAGAAGATTACATGTATGCATTATAGTTGTGATGTTTATGTATCATGCGATGTTAATCGAAGTTATTGACGTTTAATTTTTATTTTATTTTGTTTTGTAATATGTAAACCCTAACCAACTTATTCTCCATCATCTTCTTGATTTGGCTAACAAAATCAGAGGTATGTGGTTTGTGTTTGATGTTTATGTATTCTTCTTTGTTAATCGAAGTTAATAATGTTATTTTTATACTGAAAGCCTAAATCCGACATAACAATTGACAAATATTCTTCAATCGAGCTAACAGGTTGGTTGTATGTTCTCCATGTTTATTGTTAATGTATTATCTTTATTAATCCAAGTTAATAATGGCCTTTTGTTTTGTTTAGTATTCAAACCCTAATTGGTGCGACTCCTCACAGATACAACTATTATTCGATCAGTTTAAAAGTGTGTTGTTGTTTATTTTTTTATCTTGATCAGTTTATGTTTATAGTGCATGTTTCATGATAATATGATTTTAACATAATAAAAGATTTTGTAGTATGAATTGTTCAATTGTTTACATTTTTTATAGATGATGGTATTTATTATCAATATATTTTTTTTATTCTCCACCTTTTTAGTTTGGCAGACTCTAAAAGAAGTAAAAAAAACTGATCTTATGTATTCATTATTGGATTTTACTAATGATACTAATATTTATGTCTTAGATTGTTCAAATTTTCGTTCATGTTTCTTAAAGATTGTTGTATGTTTTAAATATATTTTTGTGTTGGAATGTCTGTTTATCATTTTTGGACAGATTTAAAAAATAATAACAACATTATTATTTGTCTATATATATGTTTGGTGAGTAGTATTAGTATTTATTGTGGTTATTGTGAGGTTGTGGAATTATTTAATATCTATAGGTACATTTATGAAGAAAGTTTAATAATATAATTTTAAACAGATTAAATAAAAAAAATGCATCCAAAGAAGCAGAAGGAGATGAATGCTGAATTAAATGTCAAAGGAAACGATGGAGAAGATACTAATAACAACAAAGTAAAAAGTAACACGCCAATCGCGAGTTTGAGTTCTTGCATTTCTAAAAAGATTTGAATAAAGGTACTACAATAAACTCCAGGTATTGATACGTGGTCGAAAACCGGTGCTTGTAATTGTTTAATTTGATGTTTTTACACAAGTTTTAGTTTCGAATTGCCTACTTTTGATTAGATATGTATTTTGCAGGTCTAACGGAGTTTAAGGAGCTTTTCCGGAGCTTTACGGGTCATCGGGATGAAAAACAAACCACCGGGAAGCGAAATGGGTCAACCGGGAGCAAGGAACGCGAAAAATGAAGAAACAGGATTCGGAGCACCGTCGCCGACGCCCATATGGGCCGTCGCCCACGACCTGTGTAAATTGCCGTCGCCAGAATTCACCGTAGACAGCGTGTTAGGCCGTCGGGTGAAAGTGAATAAGCACACACCGTCGCCGACGGGGCTTCAGGCCGTCGGCGACGGTCCCTCTGTGTTGCAGCCGCGTTTGGTTGAAGTTTTAGCTTGTTTTGACGAATTAAAGGGGATAGTCATCAATCAATACGGGGGTTACACAATATTTGGAGTTGGAAACTTCATCTTGGAGCCATCTACCATCCATCTTTCACCTACCATTCAATCATTCCATCCAACATCATCTCTAGAACCCGAATTGTGAAGATCATCATCATTCATACTCACCATCTAAAACCCTAATTCTCCATCCTTCATTCACACTCACCATCACCATCCACAAACTCCAATCATCCATCATTCCTTCAATTATCAAGCTTCAAGATGACTTCATACCCGTTCCAATCATCCGGTGATCAAGCTTCTTCAACTATGAGCGGCTAATCATCTCGGTTTCACCCCGGTGTAGGTAGTTGTTAAATTGAGGGTTTTGAATTGTTCTTGTTTTAACTTAGTGACAATTTGTATTTGGTTTTTGAAACTTTTGACAATAGTATTACATTTGTTGCGAATTCGTGAATTGTCGAACGATGTTAAAAGTTATGACTTTGCGAAAGGGTGATATGTAATTGTACATTGTCGTTGTTAGGATTTACTTGTGTTGATTACAAAGTGTCTTTTTGTCCGTTCTTCGGGACATTGATAGCTAGTAGCACCTAAGTCACGGTACACTAAATCCGTTAATCGAATGCATTTGAGTTGAAACTAAAACTTGTAGAAATCCTAGGTTAACAATTACCGAAACCGGGCGTGATTCCTTTTTATTATTATTGTTCTAGTAACCACTTTCTTGCAATTGTTAATTAGTAGTTATTAATCATTTTCATCAATTCATCCAGTTTAAAATCATATCTTTCAATTAAACAAAAACACAAAATTATTCTAGTAAGCTTCATAATCGTGACACTTTTAATAATTCAATCAAATCCACACACAAACCACGTACTCTTCGTGGTTCGACCCCTTGCTACCACTAACACATTGTTAAGGGTAATTTGGGCTTATAAATTTTATCTTTGACCGGAGCGCGACACTCCGATCAGGTATAAAACTAAAGCTGGTAAAGGGGTAGCAACTGATCCTCGAAGCCTCTATGCAAGGGTGGGTGTGGATGATCACTTTATAAATTTTCATTGTTTTCGCAAGTAAATTTTTCGCGGTTACCTTAAGAAATGATGATGAATTTAACATATGTTTTGTTCGATTTACAGAAAAGAAGAGGTAGGATAAATGGGAGACTGAAAGTCCTTTAGAACCTAGTACCAAATGGAACCAAGGTTGACATAAGTACAATGCTTAAAGAAAGTGTAAGATATTTGAAATTCTTGCAGGTCAAATTAAGGTATATATGATTAATCAAGCTTTCATCTTCAATGTACAATAGATTTTGATGTAAAAAAGATTGATCAAATGGATCTGAATTTCTTATATGTTCTATTTATCAAGATTAAAGGAAACAATTAGGATAAAATTGTTTTTTTTTAAGGTTGTTGTTTGTGTTTTAACTTTGGTACCTCATGCATTTTTAAGCTTGGTGTTTGTGTAGTATTATGAGACAAATTTCATGTAATACGTTTTGATGATGTATGAATTTAGGATCTTCCTAACGCATGGAAAATCCAATATTCAAAAGATGCTAAAATGGGCAGGTCAAAGAAGTTTGGTTTTAAATTAAAACATGTGATTTTTTATTGTGTTGGGTTAAGCGGTTTGCTATTAAACACATTAGTTACATTGTAAATGATATTAAATACGATTACAAAATTTATGTTGTCAAAATACCTCTAAGTTCACATCTCAAAATATGATTACAAAATAATGCAATATTAAACTTTCAATAATTAGTATTTCTTTGATCAATAATATATTTATTTCCTCACACAACGTACATTTTAAATAAATGTGACATTTGTTTGTGTTCATTTTTTATTCTTTCAATGGTTGCAATGTTGATTAAACATAGCTTGAAAATGTTTTTAAACAACTTCAATTTTTATACAAGTTTTATTGTCATTTTAGCTTTTGGTAGCCCCCAAAGTGCGTTATCCACAAAGAATTACTATATTATTAGGAAACCATGAAAGTCGTCAACTACAATTTATTGTTGTGAATCACTATTATATATTTTTCTTTACGTGTTTTCAACTCAAATTATAGCATTTTTAGTTGTCACGTGATACCTTTTCTTAATAGTTCGTCTAAAAAAAATCGTCGATGTGGTTTCTACTAGTTTGGTGGACACTCTGCAAATGTTGTTTTTGTACTATGTTTGGGTAACTATATTTCTTCTTTTTTTTTTTACATTTGTTGTGTACATAAATTAAATGGTCTAACCATGTGAGTATTTACGGAGGATAACCTAGTTATTAATTTACGAAATAGGAAAAACAAAGAAAATAGAATTGCTTAATGCGTGTTTAGTTGTTACAAACTGTGAGTATTTACGGAGGATAACCTAGTGATTAATTTCTTATCAATTCATTCATTTTCTAAATAAGAGTAAATTTAAAATTCATATATACTAGGTTGTTCTCACCTGCGCGTTGCGGCGGGGAACCAACCTTTTTTGGAAAGTAAAAATAATCATAATAATTAAAAATCTAGTTATTGATAACGATTTATGTTTCGGCTACAAATTTCCAGTACAATAACATAAATTAATATTATTTGAAACTATATATAAAAAGATCAAACATGTAAAAAAATTCATGACGTGACAACGAAAATTCGTTTAAAATTTAAAGCGGTAACTTTTCTAAAATTTGGGGGTTGTAGTGTAATTAAAAGAGTAAAAATAACTTTATTAAAGTTCATGGGACGTGTGATAAATTTATTAAAACTCACGGGGTAAAAATGTAAACTGGTCTAAAAAACTTAACAAAATTTGAAGGGGTCAAAGTGTAAGAATCAAAACCTTTATGTTAAAAACATGAAAAAATAAAATAAAGTGTCTTGTATGATGGTTACAAATGCCACAAAAATGAGTAAATTACATAAATGCCATATAAAAGAAAAGTTAAATATACGAGCGTAGATGACATCATTGTACCTAAAAACAAAATTGAGAACAAAACAAACATGTTAGTTTAGTGGTAAAACAAAAATGTATAAAAAAGTGTGGCTAAAAAAACATAAAAAGTTTCTTGCACCTAATAATGTGTTTTAATATATTATATAATATATGTATTAATTCATCACATCTTAATATTTTGTGGTTTTGTGTGTTTTTATTTTTGCTTTATAAGTTTGCTTTTTTATTTTTATAATTTTTTTTAGAAACTTAAACAAGATTAGTTTTTATTAATTTTTGTTGTACGCTTTTTCCAGGATTTGGTCGTCGTTCCGTTAATTTTTGTTGTACGCTTTTTTCAGGATTTGGTCGTCGTTCCGTTGCTACTTAGCACAATGTTTATGATCATATTTGGTTTACTTTTTTTGTTTGGATGCTATTTAGCACGGTATTTGGTAGTTTTTAAGTCACGTGTGTCATTTGGTGTGTAAAAATTCATGTTTTTCTTTTACTTTTTTCCCACTTTTGGTCGTAGTTCGGTTATCACTTAGCACGGTTTACGCTTCCGACCCGCAACACTGGTAACACGAATTTACGTCCCCGCCCACAACACGGGGTGCAGTTACAATAATGTTGTAAGATATCATTTCTCCATCAACAAAATAAAAAAATGACAAGTTATATTATTTAATGTTTTCCAACACGTACCCTTAGGCCCTTCGGGGCGTCTTCGGTAAACCGAATCAGGGAGGAGAGATGGAAGGCGGTAAGACACCGCCAACACTTCGGTAAAGGAAATCGGGGAGGAGAGAAGGAGGGAAGCCGGTGGCGGCTCACCGAAGAGAGAGAGAGGAGAGAGAGAGGGAGTGACCAATCACAGCTTTTTTTTTTTTAAAAAAAAAAACCAATTCACCTAAGAGGGGAGTGGCGCCATCAAATTGGGGTGTTAGGGGAGTTTAAGAGGGGAGTTGACGTGGCACACGGGGATTGGTTTGGCGTAAGAGAGGGGACTCACCTATTAGGTGAGCACCCCCTTCACCCTTAGGCCTTATCTCATTATTAAAACAAATCCTAAACTAGGTCTTGAGACCTGTCTAGGTCTGGAAGATGCTCGAATAATAAATAAAGAGGACGTTTTATCCCGTAGTAGTGTACGACTTCATGGTACTAGAAGCTACACAAGTACTAGAAGGCATTCCAATGTTGATAAAGGGGCCCGGAAAAACTTATGACCATAATATATAATTTTAATTTCTTAAATTAAAGACACATACATACATATATGTCTATATGGAGTATAGGAAAAAAAAACTTAATTTAGTTGATAAAACTCAAGATAATTCTATGTAACATTTTTTTTTCTTAAAAAAATAGGGAATGTAATAAAAAAATGTAAAAAGAGCCGACTAATTTTTTTTAAATGTAAAAAATCTGTATATTACATTTTTTGACATGTATATTATGTAACATGAAATTTTTAACATTTAAAAAAAAAAAACTAGTCGGCGCTTTTTTTGTTTTTTTTTTTTTTTAATGTTCAAATATATGTATGTTACATTCCCTATTTTTTTAGAAAAAAAAATGTTACATAGAGTCTTTATAAGAGTTTTTGAGTTTTTTCAACTCAAATGAGTTTTCATTTTATCCTTCCCCGGTCTATATATATTCATTTACCAATTTCAAACGATTAGAATTGCATTACATCTCGAGTTAATACCAATTTTATAAAAAATAAATAAATTATGCAAGTTTATATATACATGATAATGCATTTATAATTAACTAGCAATAAGACTCGCGCGACGTTGCGGCGCGAGAACATCGCAAACATCGAAAAGATTAGTCCAAACGTCGTGTGATGCTTTAACCATATGAAAACGCACGTTTTGACGTATCCGATTGAACTCGAAATAACCTATATAAGAATTGCGATTTGATCAAAACGTAAAGTAAATCGAATCAATATGAGATCCGACTCATATATAGAAAAGAAACTACAGTTTGACTCCACATGGTTCGAAACAAAATTTACGAAACATACATAAAATACGCACGAATACATATTACATTTGTCCTGACTCATCCCCCAAATTGAAATGTAGACCAACTCAAATTTATAGTACATAAAAATATGCACCTAAAAATGATTTTTAATATTTGACCTGACTTGTTTCCAAAAAAAGTTTACGTTGAAACGTAGAGCGAATCATATGTATACCGACACGTGAATAAAAATATGCACGTAAAAAAAGTTTTTTAAGTAAATGAAGTATAGGGATAAACTCGAAACAAATGATTAGTAAAAAACTTAATATGTTAAAAACGTTCGTAAAACCATGCCAAGTAGCACCAATGCCACATCATTGCCAGCGATCCCAACATTGGAAAAGTTCGTAGAAATAAAATAAATAAAAAAGGAAAAAATAACACTGAACGAAAAGAAAACGTAAAATCGTTAAACCAGGCACGCCTGTTGCGGTGCGTTAACGCGAAGAATTAGACCGAAACGTATAATGTAGAAACAAATAACTAAGTTGAACGGGAAAAATAAACGTGTTGCGACGGACTTTTCAAATGGGAAAAAATATAACAAAAAACAAGGAACACCACACGCACGTTGCGGCATGTCTTGCAAAATTTAAAACGAAAGGTAAAACAAATAACTTGTGAAAGATGAAAATTATGAGGGGCCAAAGATGAAAATAAAAGTATATTAGGGCTAAATTCTAAAAGATGAAAAACATTGGGTTATAAATGAAAAATTAATTATTTTTTTTTTTTTTAAAACTTACAATGCATGAAGTCCAACTTCATAAAGCAACATTTTGTAGAAGATATATGTGGAAAGCTTTATACAAATAACTTTACACAAAGTACAACAATAATTGCAACAACTTGTTGCAAATTGATAGTATACTAGTAGGGTGCCTGCGCGATGCGGCGGGGGCGACACTTTGTATCGCGACACTCGTTTATGGTAGTTTTCTTATTCTTTTAATATTTTATAATAATATTATTGTGATAGATATATGTCATAAGTGTTACAGATATGTAAAGTTTTGTTTTTTATAAAAATTAATAATCAAAAGACAAAAAATATTGTTTTTTTTATAAAAATTAATAATCAAAAGACAAAAAATAAAAGATAAGTTGTTATAATTATTAAGTATGTTTATTTTATTGGTTAAATTATAAAGTATAATTTTATTCTTTAAAGTTCATAACTTTTTTTTTAAATATACACATAGTACTCATTCAATAAACTTTAAGTTTAAAATTTTTGTTTTTATAAAAATAAAAAATAGTATTTGGCTCGTAAGTATGTTTTAGACCTTTAACTTAAATTGTTAAATTTTTTTTTACAGATATAAAAAAATTATATTTTTATAAAATTTCAAGAGTTGTATTTATAAAAAAAAAGATGTTAAGGGTTTATATCTTTATTAATATTATATCATACTAAGTTCAGATTTTTAGTTTCTAACTAATTTTATCTATATGAGTCTAATTTTAACTTATAATACCTAAAAATATGCAACACAATCTACTATGTATCTGGTCAAGTTGGTAAATAATTCTTTTGAAACTGACTAATATTATCTATAACAATATAGTTGAACTTATAATTTCTCAAAATTTGCAACATAATTTAGTATTTATCTAGTAATGATTGTAAATTTATGAAGTATTTTATTTATATTACTTGATACATAAATGTTTATAAAATAATTATTTTTGTTATAAAAACAAAATGTTTTGTTTATAAATAAAGTAAAAAAACTGTTTTACACATGTAAGGTTTCATTTTTTAATTAAAAATAATAATCAAATGACAAAAAATAAAAGATAAGTTGCTCTAGTTGTAAAGTAAGTTTATTTTGTTGGTTAAATGATAAAGTTTATAATTTTATTCTTTAAAGTTCATAACTTTTATTAGATATTCACATGGTACTCATCCAATAAACTTAAAGTTTAAAATTTTTGTTTTTGTTAAAAAAAATAGTAGTTGACTCGTAAGTACGTTTTACACCTTTAACTTTAATTGTTAAATTTCGTTTTTATATATATAAAAATTTATATTTTTATAAAATTTTAAAAGTAGTTTTTTTAATAGGATGTTAAGAGTTTATATCTTGATTAACTTTATATCATACTAAGTTCAGTTTTTTAGTTTAGTTTTAAAGTTTATTACTTTATTATTTTTTAATTAAGAAATACAAATTATTAGATTAATATCCAAGAATAACTGCAATATTTTATAATTTCAGGTTGACTATATCTAATTGAAATATCTATTTATTGCAACTTTAGGATATTAACTTATATAAGTTCAGTTGACTTGTAAATTTAGGATACAACTTTATTTTGAACTTTATTAATATGGTCCTGCATTATATTAACACAAAAAATAAAGTTTAAATATAAAATAAACTTTATTCATACGTCTAGATCAAAAATAACAACTGAAAATGAAAAAAAAAACATAAAAACACTTGATAGATTTCATATTAGACTGCATGAAATCCGTTTCGCTTCTGAATTGACACTCGAGGTATTTTTAATCGGATTTTCTGGTTTGTGCTTGAATCGACAGTATATTCTAATTCATCTTCTTTGTTATTGTCCTCATAATCGTCTAAATTAATAACCTCACTCCATTTCCATTGAGAGAGTCTCTTGGATCTCTTCCTTTGAGTCTCAAACTTCCGATCCTTAAAAAGGACAAAAATTGAACACAAAAGTTAAAAAAGATTAAATAAACATTAAAATTACCTCTTCACTAAATTCAGGTTGAAGATTAGACTTGTATGGACTAAACATTACACCGTAAGAAATAATATTAACACTTTTATCAACATCATCCTGCAATAAAACACACATATAATAACACAACGAACATGTTAATATGAAAGATATACACAAAAATAATACTTAAAAACCAGCAAAATCAATACCTTAGAAGCTGGTTCGACAACTAGGTTGTTTAAATTGGCATGTTCATCATGCAACTGAATCTAAAAAATCAAATAAGTTAACATTCACTGCTGCTATATTATAGAACTGACCTTAGAATTTTTAATCTCGCATGCTTGGTTTTTCGCAACAATTGAATTCAGAACTGAATCTATTTTTTAACTTTGTTTAGCGATAGATACAAGGGTGTCATGTTATGTATTTATAGTAGTAACTATAGAAGTGCATTAGGGTTTAATTTTAAATTTGCCACCCCTTTATTTAGGAAGTTTGTTGTGGTTATGTTAGGATCTGAGTTTGGATTGATTGTGTTTTATGTTTGAATTAAGATAAAAGATGAATGAGAAATGCAGCGGAATAAAAATGATAACAAACTTTGCACACAATCAAACATGAGAATTTCTTTCAACATACAAGTTTAACATTGAACCGAATGCTTGAATTTATTACAAGATTCAATTACAATTGCAAGTATGTAACAAACTCCCCCTCAGCCAGAGCTCACAGTGAATTGTTTGTACAGGAATGAAAGTGGTGAAAGAGCTAATAGAACAGTACAGGGTACTGTTCTATTTATAGGCACAGACAAACCACTGTGGCTCTTTGCTGACGTCACCATGAAAGTGACATCTAACCTCCTAACAAACTCTAAGCACTTATCTAATACAAACACTGCTATGCTAACAACTGATTACATTTCATTACATAAACATAAACAAACTAAACTACTGCTTTATCCTTCCACTGTTGTGACTCCAGCAGTACTTGATATATCCGGCAGTGCTTGAACCATAGCAGTAGATTGATCAGCAGAGCTTTAGTCTTCATCGGTCTTTGACTTGATCAGCAGTTGTAGGTCAGCAGTTGTAACGATAAGTGGATTGGAGGTTATCAGATGTTGAAACCACTTTCAAGGGGAGAGAATGAAAACATAACTTCTGCTTATTCTGGATCCACTGCTCTGATCCCGTTTTGGCTTTTATTATCTATTCCTCTAATAGGGTTCAATCCCAACAATCTCCCCCTGGAACAGATAATGCCAAAACATTTCATTATTTGTAGATCTTTATTGCCTCATCAACAGTTCCCTTATTTTCCCTTTGAGTTGTAACTCAAAGTCTAAGGCTTCTGTGTCATCTTCATCCCCGCAAAGTGGAAGATCAAGGAGATCCCGCAAATCTTCAATACTTAGGCCAAGTGATTGTTCCCTTGTTATTTTCTTCACTTCTCCACTAGACTTGATCACTGTCAGTACATGGGACTGTTTATCAGTTTTCCACTTTAGTACTTTTGAGTCTGGTGGGTTTCTTGGGAGATTTTTATTGAATGAGGAGTTTAGTGATGCTGGCCTAGTGATGACTGGCTGAGCAGTGCTTGCAGGTTGATCCAATCCAAGAGTTTCTACTATCATCCTCTTAATGCCCTCTTTTACAAGGTCATCTCCTTCCATTAACTCTTTCACTGTTTCAACATCCAACTGTTTTTGTTGTCTTCTTTTATAGATGGCAGCACTAGCTGGAGCAGTGGCTCACTTAATTTGCAGCTTTGGTGGTCTTGTTGAAACCTCTGCTTTAGAATAGTCAGGTTTTGTGGAACCCTTGGATCTTTCTTCCTTAGTTCCTCCAATCTTTTGTAAGTGGCCCTGACTTTATCTTCTTTCCATCTCATCACCTGATTTTTAGACCCATAATCAGCATCAATTAATTCCTCTTTCATTCTCTTCAGCTCCAGTGTTTTTTCAGGTACATTCTTTTTATATTTTGCCCAGTTTGGAGGAGTGTGTTTGACCTTGTTTTTAATCATTTCATGAATCCTGGCTAATTCACTTTCAAGCTCAGGAATGGTCCATTCTTTGTACATGTATTTTCCCCCTTATACTTCTTGTATGCCATAATGTTGTCAAGATAGTCTTTTCTTAATGACTCATCTGCTCTTTCTAATATTTGTTGGCAAACATTCTTTGCAAACTGCTCCAAGGATCTGACTTTAGTGAGTAGAAATTGATAGTGCCTTTGAATTTCTTTGTCAGTTTTTCCTTGTGAGTTCTTTTTGGAAATATCCTCTGCCTGTTGAACCTTGACTTTCAAGTATTCTTCAATGTTGTTAGGCCTAGGATATCCTTCAACTGATGGCAAACTCCTTTTAGCAGGGTCATCCTCAAAGTAGAAGGATTTGATCTCTTCTCTGACTGCTATAAGTTCTAGAGGAAATTGAAATCCTGCAGGAGCAATGGCAAAGATTGGCTGTTGAACTTGGGCTGAAGAGAGAGGAGCAGGGTTTGGAATATTAACAAGTGCATGAGATTGTGATGATGTAGGTGGTGGTGATGGAGACTCATCATCAGGCAAAATTATCCTTCTCTTTTTTTTTTGTTTAGGAGAGGCTGATGGTGTGTTGGATGGTTGTGAGGTATTGATTTGAGTGGTGGAATGTGGCTGACTAACAGTTGTTGAAACAACTGGTGTTTCAACCACTGTTGCCATTACAGCAGATGTTGTAACATCTGATGTCTTCTGCTTTTTAGCAGGAGGTGATGATGGTGGTGGAGTTGTTTTAGGTGGTGAGGTGATTTTTGGTGGTGGTGGTGGTAAGGCAGTGGTTGTGGTGTGTGTTGAAGTGGTGTGTGTTGAAGTGATGGCAGGTGTTTGGTTAGCAGTTGTTGAAACCACTGAAGTATCAGCAGTTATTGATACAACAGGAGTTACAACAGCTGTTTGGGTGGAAGTTTGAGGTTTGGAGCCTTTAGAAGGTGGTTTGGAGGCATGCTTTGTGAGTCTGATTGTTGTGTGTTTGGGTTGCCTCACTTGTCTAATGGGCTTTTTCTTCTTCTTTTCATCCTTAGGATTTTCATCATCCTTAGGTTCAAAAGAACCCTGCACATTCAGCTCCATAAAAGCTCTTTTCTCCTGTTCCCACCTGGCATTATCCTTAGCCTTCTTATCCCTTTTCACCTCAGCTAATGCTTCAGCAATAGCATTTGTGGTAACATCAATCTTTTTACTACCATCTGGCAAGGGAATGTTTTTAGTCATGCAATCTTTTTCTGGTTCAATATAAAGACCATCTTCAATTCTCTTCTTCTTCCACTGCTTGATTTTCTCCCCCTTTTTGGCATTATCTGGAGGTGGATTATCAATAAAGAGAACAGTGGGAGGAGCAATGCCAGTGGTGTTCAGTATGTGGGCCTTGATAGCCTTGATGTCAGCTTGGGTATCTTTAAACCTAGACTCCATCATGTTTCTCAGCTTTTGAACATGGATCTCATGCTGCTGATCAGCCAATTGTCTTTGATGTTGGAGCAGTGGTTGAAATAAATTCCATAACTCATTTGCAGCAGGTGTAGGTTGTGCAGATGCTTGAGCTGGAACAGCAGTGGTTGGTACCTTTTGAACCTTCAACAACTGTTGCAGCATATCTTTAATTTCTGCAACAGAAGTATCCAGTTTGTCAATTTTGTCCGTTAATTCCCGGTACATTAAACCATCACCCAACTTAATGGGATCATCTGATTTCCCACTAACAGTGGTTGATTCAGGGAGTGTACTCCAGAAATCATCCATTGATGCCCCTTTGTCTTGGAACTGGGGACTTCTTCCTTCAAATTGAGAGATCCTTTTTAGTGAACCAGTAAGTACTGGATACACAGGAGTTCCCAGAGAAGAAATTGCCTTAAGGAAGTCTTATAGATGTAACCACTGTCCAAATGTAAACCAGTGGGTTCAACACTTGTAGTGGCTGCTTCACTTAAACTACCACCAAGAGTTACTTGTAACTCAAAGGGTGTAACGTCCTCAGGTTGTGTTGGTGGGTTAGCAATGATTGATACATCAGACCCAGTCATTTGTTGAGGTATGTGCTCATTGACAGGTGATTGAGAAGGACTGGTTTGTGCCTGGTTCAAATCAAGAGCATCAAACAATATTTTTGTTTGTGGGGGAATTGTGGAGGTGAGGTTGGGTGAAGAAAGAGAATTGGCCTCGGGCATTGGGCTGTGGATGATGGAAGCAAGTGATTCCAGAGCATCATATTCTGGTGTCCCTATTTGTACAACCTGTTTTTTTTAGAAGAAGCAGGAGGAGTTTCAAGCAAGGGTTGAGATATTTCTACCAACTGCTGTGAGGAAGTAGCAGCAGTGGTTTCTTGTGACTTTTGTGTTGTCACTGGTAGTTGCTCTGGGATCTCATCTTCCAGAGTTGCCTGTTTTGTAGGTTGGGGGGGGGGGTTGTGTTTTCTTTTGTCTTGGCTTTTTGGTGATTTAGGTGTTGGCTTCACAGCAGTTGTTTTGCTGCTGTGATCACCTGGAGCAGTAGGCTCAGCAGCAGATACCTGAGGAGCAGTGGTAGCTGCTAAATTATGCTCAGGCACCTCTGCTTGTGTTTTGCAAGGTGTTGATAATCTTGTAAAAGTTTCAGATTGAAGACCATTTATTTGAAAAGAGTCACCTTGTTGGTATACATGAGCATCATCCTTACCAAATTTCTTTGTAAAATAATAACTTAGAAATCTTGGAAAAAGTAAGAATGGCTTTTTATCAGCATTTTTAACAAAATCATTAAAGATTTCCTGGGAGTAATTATAATTTTCATTTTGTAAAATGGCATATCCCAGGTTTTGAATCTTTAATGGTATCTCACTAAAAGCAGTTGTTTTATTTGAAACACACATTAACAGGGTATGGAATAAAAATCTTGTTGCAGGAGGGAAGTAACCTTTTTGTAAGGTATCCCTCTTTGTTTGTTCTGCATACCCCCTTTCAAGGAAATCAGTTTTTAACTCGTGTTTAGGAAAGAAAGTTTTACCTTGTTGATCATCGAGTTCAAAGACTTTCGAGATGGATTGTGGTGTGACTTTGACTGTTTTGCCAATTAGAGATGAGTTAATGGCTATGACGTTTTCACCTTGTTTGTCAAGAGTAACATTTTTCCAGAACTCTCTCAGGGTTTTCAAATAAACTGGAGCATCTGCTGTTAGCAAAGTTTTGTACTTTGATGCAGACATAGTGTCAATGATTGAATCGTAGATGTCAATGGTACCGGGTTTTGTAAGAAGACCCAGATAGTTGTGAGGAGCTTTGTATGGAATTTCAATGGGTGTTGAAGCCATTTGAGTGGTTTCTTTAGAAGATGATTTTGAGGCGGATTTCGCAGATGACTTTGATTTTGTCATTTTGGAAAGAAGATCGATGAAGGATTTGAAAGACGAAGATGGAAACTGCTTTTAGAAAGGAATTTTTGTGAATTCAATTCGACAGTAAAACCCTGTTTGGGGGTTTTGAAGGGGGTTTTATAGAGAAAAATGAATGCTGACGTGGCAGCGGTTACAAAAGGTCTGACCCCTATGTACTGTCCACGTGCCAACCCCTGATGAAATGAAGGACAAGTACTTTATGAAAACCACTGAAGTGGACACTAAGCAATTGCCTAGGAATTGGCACCCTCCTGAAGTGGACTTCCTTGTCTTGTCACATCCAACAAAGTCACTATCTGAGAAACCTGAAAGCTCAATTTTACCATCAGCTGGATACCAGATACCAAGTGTGGGAGCACCTTTTAGGTATCTGAATATCCTTTTTACAGCAATAAGGTTTGACTTTCTAGGGGCTGATTGGGATCTTGCACAGACACATGTTGCAAACATGATGTCTGGCCTAGATGCAGTTAGGTACAATAAAGACCCAATCATGCTTCTATATAAAGTTTGATCAACCAACTCATCCTTCTCATCATACATGACTATTTTATTGGTTGTAATGGGTATACTGCATGGCTTACAATCATCCATCTCAAATTTCTTCAACAGTTCTTTGGCATATTTGCCTTGATGGATAAAAGTGCCATTTTGCAGTTGCCTTACTTGGAGACCAAGAAAGCACTGGAGTTCACCCATTGCACTCATTTCAAACTCAGCTGTCATGAGTTTCCTAAACTCTTCACACATTTTGTTACATGTGCTTCCAAAAATGATGTCATCCACATAAATCTAGACAATCATCAAATCCTTTCTTCTCCATTTTAAAAACAATGATTTATCTATTTTACCTCTTGTGAAACCAATGGATAGTAGGAAAGTGGAAAGAGTTTCATACCAAGCCCTTGGTGCTTGTTTCAGGCCATACAAAGCTTTATTCGGCTTGTAGACATGATTTGGATTAAATGGATCCTCAAAGCCTGGAGGTTGACAAACATAAACCTCTTCTTGAATCTTACCATAGAGGAATGCACATTTAATGTCCATTTGATACACCTTGATGTTTTGGTTGACAACAAAGGCCAGGAATAGTCTGATAGCTTCAAGTCTTGCTATAGGGGCAAATGTTTCATCATAGTCAATGCCCTCTTCCTGTCTGAACCCTTGAACCACAAGCCTGGCTTTATTCTTGACAACAATACCCCTTTCATCAGTTTTATTTTTGAAGACCCATTTTGTGCCGATAGGACTTACACCTTCTGGCAATGGAACAAGCTCCCAAACTTATTGTCTTCTAAACTGTTGGAGCTCCTCTTGCATGGCTTCTACCCAGCTGTTGTCTTTTAGTGCCTCTTGGTACTTGACTGCCTGATGGAGAGATAGGAAACCAACAAAAAGACAAATGTTTTGGGATTGACTTCTTGTAAGCACCCCGTCATTGATGTTGCCAATGATTTGGTCTGGTGGATGAGATTTCAAGAAGATTAACTCTCCTTGGTATGGAACAATGGCATTAAATGGGGAGGGCTGCAGATGTGAATCATCTGAGCTAACCACTGTTGGTGACTTTGATGATCCAACAGTGTCTTCAAATGGAGGTGGATGAATTGGTGGAACTGGTGTGAAAACATGTTGACTTTTATCCACTGATGGAGGACTATCAACAGTGTTTGATGATGTTGAAGCAGGGGTTAAAGGACTACTTTGATCAACAACTGTTGAAGTAGCAGTGGTTGAGCTTTGACAGCTGTTTTGAACATCTGCTGCTCTTCCCACTGAGACAAACTTTTGTTGAGGAATGATGACTTCATACCCATAGTCTGATGGTGAATCTTTTGATGGACCTGCATTGTTAGTCTTGACAACAATATTTTCAAAAGTAAATTTATCAAGATTAAACAACTCTGCAGGGTTTGCTGGGATTTTCATTGATGAAAGTTCATTGAACTTTACATTCAAAGTCTCTTCCACTGTTTTGGTCCTTGTGTTAAACACTTTGTAGGCCTTAGCAGTGGTTGAGTATCCCAGATGAAAACCACAATCAATTTTGGCTGCAAACTTTGAGATAGAGTCTTTTAAGTTTAAAATGAAGCATGGGCAGCCAAAAACCTTGAAATATGAAATCAATGGCTTTATTTTATACAACAGTTCATAGGCAGTCTTTTGATGTCTGGGGTTGATTAAAACTCTGTTTTGGACATAGCAAGCAGTGTTTATTGCCTCTGCCCAAAAAGTTAATGGCAAACCTGAATCAGCAAGCATGGTTCTGGCAGCCTCAATCAAGGTCCTGTTCTTTCTTTCAACAACCCCATTTTGTTCTGGTGTTCTTGGAATGCTGTATTGCCTCACAATTCCTTTTGACACACAGAAATCATCTAACTCCTTATTCCTGAACTCTGTGCCATTATCACTTCTGAATATTTTTACTGGCAAGTCAAACTGCTTTTCAACCTGTTTCACAAAGTCTTGCAGAATGCCTGCAGTCTCATCTTTTGAGTGTAAAAAGTAAGTCCATGTAAACCTAGAAAAGTCATCAACAATAACCAAGCAATATCACTTTTTCTTAAGACTCATGACTTTAACTGGGCCAAACAAATCCATATGGAGCATTTGCAAACATTTGGTTGTTTTGGACTCATCAATTGATTTGTATGAGCTTTTATGTTGTTTTCCTTTTAGGCAGGAAACACAATGCTCAGGACAGGTGAACAGTTTTTGAGGTAAACCTTTTACTAACCCCTGTTTTGAAATGGCAGTGATTGTCTTGAGATTTGTGTGCCCCAATCTTCTGTGCCATAATTCTGTCTCTTTGTTAGAGGCAGCTGAGAACAGACAAGCATCAGTTCTGGGGCTCTCTTTTGACATATCAAATACATAAACATTGCCACTTCTTTGAGCAACAAGTTTGGTTTTTCCATTTTTAATTATTGCTTCAATCTTTTTAACCATTTCTGGTCCAACAATCCTACAACAATCCTTTGTGAAGAATGAGCCATACCCATTATCACTCATTTGTGAGACACTTAGGAGGTTGAATTTTAGATTGTCTATCAGATTGACATTTTCAAATTTTACATTACCAGACTATACTGTACCAGACCCCAGAACTTTCCCTTTACTATTATTACCAAAGGATATATCACCCCCTCTATGGATTTTGAAATCTTTGAGTAGGCTTTACATCCTGTCATGTGCCTGGAGCCTCCACTATCTACATACCAAAGGCTGTCTAAGCATGCAGAAGCTCCCCGCACATGAAGTAAAAGGATTAGTTCATTAAGGTCTCCAAAGCCAATAAGGCCTTGGATGGGGTCTCAACAGTGTCTGGGATGAGTTCAGGTGCATGGATAGTGGTTAACTCAGGGATTTGAACATTTTTGGGAATGTTTTTCTCTAACCACTGTTGGGGATCTTGACCAATCACCTGCTGATAACCAAAAGGATGCCTGTTCACTTTTGGTTTAGAAGGTTTTTTTGTAAACCTCATAAACATGTGGGATCCTTTGGTATGATGGTTGTCCCTTACCTCTTCTGTATTGATTGGTAGGGGGTGCATCAGTCACCTGAACATCTCTTTTGACAGATGTTTGGTTAAGCTGTTTTGTGACAGCTGTTTGGACTGGCACAAACAGTGGTTGTTTCTTGGTGAACTTGACAGATGATGCTGATGAACTTAAGGATGTTTTTACAGTGTACTCATTCCTTTTTTCATCAAACGATTTAAGATACACACATTCTTGAGTTTTGTGGTTTGTTTTACCACAGATGGTGCAGCTTTCAGCAGGTAAAATAACACTTGTTTTGTTTAGATCATATGCTTTTAGATGAAAACAGTCTTTTGTTAGATGATTCTTCTTTTCACAAAAATCACAAAACATGTTTTTGATCTTTTCTCTTTTCTTCCTTTTCTCAGACTCCTTAGCCACAGAGTTTTGAACCACTGTTGGGATGTCTTTGAGAGGAATGACTTTTGCCTTTGGAGCTTTTACACCATCAGTGGTTGTGAAATCCATTGGTTTGAAGTTTTCAAGGATGTCACACTCATCAGACCATGTGGGTTTAAATTGGTATTTCTCAATTTCCTCAAAAGTTGAGGACCCCACAGATCTTTCCAGAGTTATTTTGTTACCGAGTTTGTCAGTTATTTTAACCTCTTGGCCATCCTTGTTTGTGGGAATAACTTCAACAATGGATTGAACAGATTCTTTTGAAGCATTGTTTTCAATTTCATCATGTTTTCTAAATCCAATACCAAATTTCCATTGCTTTTAATCTGTTTTTCAAGCATGATCTCATAACCTTTGCAAGACTCCACCCATTTCTCACAAGTGATTTGGTTGGATTCCAACTCCTTTTTGCAAACCTGATATTTTTCTATCATAGTTTGGAGTTGGTTCTTGGTTATGCTTTGCTCTTCTTTTAAGCTGCAGATTTCTTTGTCCTTTTCAGCCAATTTGTTTTTAAGTTCTTTTAAAGACTTTTCAAATTTGACCTCATCATTCAACACTTTATCCCTAAGGTTTTCATTCACCTCTTTAATGTTAGCAAATGCTATAATGCATTTGTCTGAACACAGATTTTCAAGAACCTGAGATGATACCTTAGCTGCAGCCATCATGGCACAATCACAAACATACTCTTCCTCATCAATCACCTTCTCTTCCTTTTCACCATGCTTTTCTTTTTCTTTATCTTCAGACCAAGGGTCAGACAGTGGTTCCAACAGAGGTTCTGAATTTTATTCCAACAGTATTTCATCAACCACAACATTAACCACTGCTTCAGCAACTTCATCCACTGTTTCAGCACTTGACTGTCCATCTTCAGTTTCCAGCTCTTCCTGCATTGACTCTAATGCCATGAAACAAAATTCATCATTAAAAGAATCATCAGCAGCATAGAGTGCAAAATTTTCATCACCTTATTCCTCAGGTAAGCTGCTCCAGTCAACAAAGCCTTGTGTAAAGAAGCTTTGCTGATCTGGTTGAACCACTGTTGGTGGTGCAGCTTGTTGTGGTGCAACTGGTTGCACTTGAACCTGAAGGACAGGAGCTTGAACATACTGAATTTGTGGGACAGTGGTTTGAACATAATGCACATGAACATGATTTGCATAATGAGCAGTGTTTACATTGGCAGCAGGGGTATAATGGGAATAGTGCACAGTGCTTTGGTTTTGTGGTCTAGGGTTTGAGCTACTAGGATGAGTAACTATTGGACCAGTGGTTTGACTCCTACATTTCCTAGCAAAGTGACCTAGCCTGTTGCACTTATAACACTTGATCTTTGATTTATCCAACCCTACTTTTAAATTCCCATGTAACCCTGGGAATTTTCTCCCTGTCCTTTTGTTAAATTTGCTTGTTCTCACACTAAGCAAGGCCAATTGATGCAATATGTCCATTTCTTCTAGATCAGTTGGATCAAAGTGCTGTAAATCATTGAGTTCAAAGCATAGATTATCTGAGCTCTGGCTTTCTCCATTTGCTGTGAAAACAAAGTTGGATGAGTGAGGATCAGAGTTAAAGTTATCACCAGCAGTTATGTCAATAAAATGATCATAACTCTGATCCTTACTGCTACTAGACTCTTCTTGACCCAACAGAGCTGTGTTACCAAATAAATAATCATCTGCAACTTTACCAGACTCTTGCAGCTTCTTTTTCTGGTTCAACTCCCTTTCATAGGCCATGAGTCTACCATGAAGCTGGGTCAGTGTCAGATCTTTGAACTCAACAGAATTTCTGGTCACAAAGGCTACTGTATCCCATTTTTCAGGTAGTGATATAAGAAATCTGCTATTTTGTGCTGATTTAGTGAATTCAACATTAACAAGTTTTAGCTCACTCATGAGACAACTAAATCTCTCAAACTGTTGGGTTAATGATTCACCCTTAATGTGAAAAAATGTTTCATACTGTTGATTCAGAATTTCCCTGTTGTTTTCAAGCACTTCTTCAGTTCCCCAAAATTGTTCCTTAAGTGCATCCCATAACTCTTTGGCACTATTACAATGTAACAGTCCAACATATATTTCATTTGGTAAAGCAGATGCAACAATGCTAAATGCCTTGGCATCCAGTTCAAACTTTTGAAAATCAGTTTCAGTATAGTTTTCAGGTTTTTTAGGTTCGAACTTCTTTGTATCCTCAGCACTTGGCACCATTGGAACATGAGGTTCAAAGATAACTGACTTCCAACATCCAGTGTTCTGTTGAGCAAGGATGTGACCCATCCTTCTCTGCCAGATGTTGTACTCATTGCGCTTCAACATGGGTGGTTTGAAGAGTGATCCGATGCTGTTATTAGCATCTTGTGATTGTGACGTCATCCTGGTTGTTTTACATGCACTGATTAAACAACTTTAATTGTGATTAAACCTTACTCTGTTTTTCAACAAAACGAACAACTATCAGTATCAACAATTCTGAGCTGAACTATTTATGTCAAAATGATTGTTAGATCAAATTTGACTTTCCGAGCTCTGATACCAATTGTTAGGATCTGAGTTGGATTGATTGTGTTTTACGTTTGAAATAAGATGAAAGGTGAATGAGAAATGCAGCGGAATATAAATGATAACAAACTTTGCACACAATCAAACAGGAGAATTGCTTTCAACATACAAGTTTAACATTGAACCGAATGCTTGAATTTATTACAAGATTCAATTACAATTGCAAGTATGTAATAAACTCCCCCTCAGCCTGAGCTCACAGTGAATTGTTCGTACAGGAATGAAAGTGGTGAAAGAGCTAATAGAACAGTACAGGGTACTGTTCTATTTATAGGCACGGACAAACCACTGTGGCATCTTTCCTGACGTCACCATGAAAGTGACATCTAACCTCCTAACAAACTCTAAGCATTGATCTAATACAAACACTGCTATGTTAACAACTGATTACATTTCATTACATAAACAAACTAAACTACTGCTTTATCCTTCCACCGTTGTGACTCCAGCAGTACTTGATATATCCGGCAGTGCTTGAACCATAGCAGTAGATTGATCAGCAGAGCTTTAGTCTTCATCAGTCTTTGACTTGATCAGCAGTTGTAGGTCAGCAGTTGTAACGATTAGTGGATTGGAGGTCATCAGATGTTGAAACCACTTTCAAGGGGAGAGAATGAAAACATATTTCTGCTTATTCTGGATCCACTGCTCTGATCCAGTTTTGGCTTTTATTATCTGTTCCTCTGATAGGGTTCAATCCCAACAGGTTAGTTTTAAGTTTTTATAAGATATATCTAAGTATAGATATTAGGCAGTTTTAATAAACTAAAATGGGACACATAATATCTTCATTTAATGTTACGGTACTTTTAATTCTTTTTGTTTTTGTTTGCATATATGGAGCCAATCTTTGTAGATTAGGTGCATTAGAGACAAGTATTAATTACTTGTATTAAAGCATTGTCGACTTGTACCTTTTAATCTGTGCGTCGATATTGAACAAGACAACTATCGAAACATCAACAAAAATGTGTAGGTCATCATGCTATTTTTAGATTTTTTATAACAATATAATTTATAAGATATGTCAAGAATACGTGAAAAAATTATAAGTTTGTTGTGAAGAGGTGAATTGTAACTAATTATCTATAATTTTGCTAAAACCTTAGGGATTTAAGTGTAATAAGTTTAGGGGCTAAAAAATAAATAGTGTTTAAAAGACCAAACTACCCTTATTTTAGGGGTCTTTCTATAAATAAAGGAGAGAAAAGTTCTTATTATTTTTTAAGTATCTTAAAATATCACTTCCTCATGTATTATAATATAATATAGATAATGTCTGACAATAAATGTATCATACAACAATTTCTTATTAAATATTATTTTTTATTCGCCATTGATAATCATATAATGCATTCATATGTAATGTTTGACAAAAAAAAAGTGCATCATACAACAATTTTTTATTAAATATTATTTTTTATCCGCCATACATCAATTTATTTTTTAGGAAAATTATATAACTAGATTATAACCCTGTGTATTACGTGGGGTTGAATAAATAAATTTTATATACTAAATAATAAAATAATATATCTTTAAAAATCTCATTTATTGTACGAGTTGAATAAATATAATTTTATATATTAAATAATAAAAAAGTTATATCTATAAGAACCATATTATACGGGTTAAATAAATGTAATTTTATATACCAAATAAAAAAGTTATATCTTTAAAACCACGTGTATTACACGGGTTGAATAAATGTAATATTGTTTACCAAATAATAAAATAATACATCTTTAAAAAACCTCATTTATAACATGGGTTAAATAAATGTAATTTTATATACCAAATAATAAAAAAATTACATCTTTAAAAATATGCACATTACATGGTTTGAATAAATATAATTTTCTGTACTACATAATAAAAAATATATATCCTTTAAAACCCCGTGTATTGTACGAATTGAATAAATCTAATTTTATATATCAAATAATAAGAAGTTATATCTTAAAAAACATCATGTATTACATGGGTCGAGTAAATGTAATTTTGTATAGTAAAAATAAAAATATTTAATATATTAATACAAAGTTTGGTTTTCGTGATAAAAATAGATTATTTTGTTGTTGCAAAATTTGTGAACGAAGTCTCAATAAATTTAACCCCTTTTAAAACTCCGTAAATGTATAATGATAAATAATATTAGCTAATTTTATTTTAAGTTAACGTTCAAATATAATTAATTCAAATAAATAATATTATAAATGAGAAGGAGATTAAACTAAATAATAATTATGTATAAGATATTAAACTAATAATATTTAATAGGAGGATTATCTATAATGGGGAAGGTTCATTTGAGAAGAAATTTAATGTGAGAAGAAAAAGAAGAAAGGGCATATTAGTAAAATACCATTTCATTTATAACTCATATCATTAATTTTTAATTCTTTAATTAATTAGTCAACTAATCATTAATAATCCTACATATAATCTACAAAACCTACACATATCATTAATTTTTATCCTACACACCTCGAAATATATCCTAGACAACTCGTAATTTATCCTACACAACTAGTAATTTATTCTACACTTTAAATTAAGTTGTTTTTTTAATTTGGAAAAAATGTATATTTTGAAAAGGAGTTACAAATTTAAATTTAGTTAGTTATTAAAGGGGAAAGAATACAAATTAATAATTTTTGTAAGTTTAGCAATATACCCTTATATTAAAACTAAATGCAAATATATCTTTACTATATAATAAAAGAAACTACTTTATGAACACTTATTATCATATTAGGTCATCTCTTATAAATAATTATAATTTTAGTTTAATTTCTTCTAATTAATAGATAACACTCTTACTAAATATTATTTAGTTTAATATCTTATATTATAGATAGTGGAGGGTTCAAATGAGAAGGATTTTTTTGTTTCAAGAAAAAAGAAAAGTTTCAATCAATAAGAATGTTTCATTTTACTTTATTTAATATTATATATTATATAGGAAAGATATACGTAATTGTGCAAATATAAGTATTTAATTTAGGCCATTTATGACAATTGATTGAAGAATATAAGAAAAAAGCCCAAAACTGTGGTCCTTCTGGTAACATGTTAATACATGGTGGTCATCATTCTCCATTTTCATTCTGCCCAACCTTTATAAAAGAATGAAAGATTCGTAACTCACTCTTTCTTCAGGCTATCATCTCTTTTATAAATATTTCTTTTCTTTTCTTTTTTTTTTTTTTTTTTACAAATATTCATTCCACAAAATACCAAACCAAAAAACAAACATCCAGATCTTGCAACCCACTCAGAACCTTCGTCTCTAAAACCCACACAAACTTGCAGGTTTTTTACTCACCAAACATGCATTGGAACAACAACAACAAGAAAGAAGACAAAACAGAAGATCTTATGCAAACACCATGAATAATAATAATAATATTATTTCTATAATCAAAATCTTACTCACCCTTTCATTACTTTCATTAGCTACATCCAGCACCATCACCAGAAGAATCCTCCACCAGCCATTATATCCTGCCACGTCATCACCGCCGCCACCACCGCCGTCACCGCCACCATCACCTACCAATTCCGACGATCCCTTTTTCCGCGAAAACACACCTCCGCCGCCGCCACCACCACCGGCGGCGGCGGCCGGAGTTGCCGGAAACACCACCGCCACCCACCCTATCGCCCCACAGCCGGCGACCAAACCAGCTAAAAAAATCGCCGTAGTAATATCCGTCGGAATTGTCACTCTCGGAATGCTAACGGCGTTAGCTTTTTTTATATACAAACACAAAACAAAACAACAAACGGAATCCAGAAAACTTGTCAACAACACTTTAGCAACGGAATTAGCAACGGAGTCACCGAGAAACTTAACGCCGTCAACTTTTCTTTACATCGGAACAGTTGAGCCGTCAAGAGCAGTAACGGAGTCAACTAACGGAAATTCAACTGACTCACCGTATAATAAATTGAACTCTATTAAAAGATCTGATCGGTACCGGCCCAGCCCGGAGCTGCAACCTCTTCCGCCGCTGCGTAAACCTCCGCTGCCGCCGTCTGCGGCGCCGCCTCCGGCGATGTCGAGCTCCGACGACGAAGATGAAATTCAGGATTTCTACACTCCTAACGGATCGATTGCGAGCACTGATGACGGTTATTCTGTACGGAGTTTTAATAAACGGATTAACCGCTGGAACTCGAGCCCTAACCCTAACTCGAAACGAACGTCGCCGAGATCACGGCTGTCGGTTTCTTCTTCGCCGGATGTTTTTTCAGAAAATTCTCCGGCGAAACCACAGAAGCCGAAGTTCGCCGGACCGCCGCCGGGACCAGATATGACGCGGTTGCATTCGTATCAGAAGCCGAAGATTCCGGTGCCGCCAGTACCGCCACCGCCGCCACTGACAGTGCCGTTGAAGGCGGCGGAGAAGGCGGGAGGTTTTCCGATCATGTCTTCTTCGAAACAGAAGATGAGTCCTGGTGCTAAAGTGATACCGAAAATTGTGAAAACGACCTCGTTTCGGGAGGATGTTGGATCGGATCAGGTGGATGATTCGAAGCCGAGATTGAAGCCGCTTCACTGGGATAAAGTTCGAGCGACTTCGGATAGGGAAACTGTGTGGGACCAGCTGAAATCGAGCTCGTTTCAGTAAGTGTGTTACTGTTAACCGAGTTTAATTGTTTGTTGATTGGATTTTGATGCATAGTTGTTATTACTTTTGTAGATTGAATGAGGATATAATGGAGTCATTGTTCGGATGCAATTCCGGTAGCTCAACGAAGAAAGACGATAGCCGGAAACCGGGTACACCTCCGGCAATGCTGGAAAACCGAGTATTGGATCCGAAGAAGTCGCAGAACATAGCCATACTTTTAAGAGCATTGAATGTAACACAGGAGGAAGTATCCGAAGCACTTTTGGAAGGTAATCACCGGTTTATCTGCTCTTATTGCGATCAAAATTTCGAAAATGTGTTCCATCATTATCGGTTGGTGTAACAGGAAATCCGGACAGTTTGGGTGCCGAGCTGTTGGAAACACTTGTGAAAATGGCGCCGACGAAAGAGGAAGAGATCAAACTTAAAGATTACAGAGGTGATGTATCAAAGTTAGGATCCGCAGAAAGGTTCTTGAAGGCGATCCTCGATATCCCGTTTGCGTTTAAACGAGTTGAGGCCATGCTTTACCGCGCGAATTTTGAAACGGAAGTGAAATACTTGCGATCTTCGTTTCAGACATTAGAGGTATTTGTTTAAGAATTATTCAAAAGGGCAGTGTTTATTAGTTTCATGCAATCTTTATATATAATTATGTTTTCAGGTGGCAAGTGAAGAACTGAAGAGCAGTCGGTTATTTCTTAAACTTCTCGAAGCCGTTCTACGAGCAGGAAACCGTATGAACGTTGGCACGAATCGTGGTGAAGCTACAGCGTTTAAGCTAGACACGCTTTTAAAGCTAGTGGATGTAAAGGGAACCGATGGAAGAACAACATTACTTCATTTTGTTGTGCAAGAAATCATTAGATCAGAAGGCGCAGATTCCAATACGAAATTCGAATCAAATCCCGTTTTCAACGAAGCGATTTTCAAGAAACAAGGGTTACAGATCGTCAGTGGGCTAAGTCGGGAATTAAGTCATGTTAAGAAAGCTGCGGGGATGGATGCAGATGTTCTTCGTGGTTACGTGTCGAAACTTGAACTCGGGTTGCAGAAAATCCGATCAGAAGGTGATGAATTACACGATACGGAAAGTACACGAGGAAACTTTTACGGGTCGATGAGATTATTCGTTAAGGAAGCTGAAACAGAGCTTCAAAGGATCAAGATGGATGAACAGAAGGCGTTGGCATCGGTTAAAGATGTAACGGAGTATTTTCATGGCGATACGGTTAAAGAGGGTGTGTACCCTTTGAGAATTTTTATGATTGTAAGGGATTTTTTAGGCATTTTGGATCATGTATGCAAGGAAGTTGGGCAAATGCAAGATAGAATAATCGGGGGTTCCGCAAGGTCGTTTAGGGTTCAAACAAGCGCACCGTTGCCGGTTGTGACACGATACAAGACGCGCCATAGTAGTAGTTCAGATGAAGAAAGCTCATACTCATCTCCAAGATAAGATTTTGGAGGGAAAATCATGTTTTAGATGTACAAAAATAAGATCTGTTTTCCTGATTGTTTTGAGGTTGAAGAAGAAATGGCTACAAAATCTACTTAAAGAAGGTATTGGGAATTCTTGGATCTTGGAATGAGGTATAGATTACATATGTTTATTTAAGGGCATCATGTTTTAGTTTGAATTTTTGAGGATTACTATTCCTATTATTATTATTTTATCAACAGGCAAATTCTTTTATGTTCTTGTGTGTCTTAATCTCTTATGGGATTGTTGTACCAAAATTTTGAAGCTTAAGGAACCACTCTAGCAACAATACATAAGATTATGTGGTAAATAGCAGTGGCGGATCTAGAAAATCCACATAGGGGTAACGTTTCAATAAAAAGGGGTAACGAAATCGAAAAAACGTCAAATTTTTCCAAAATTTACACTGCTGTCGGAGAGTCGCCGGAGCGTCAAGGGGCAACGGATTAGTTTAAAAGTTTCAATCCCGACTTGTAAAAGGAGCCGGGGGCTATGCCCTCGGACTTCCACCTTTGTGGTGGTGATTGGTCATACTTTCAATCCCGAGCCACCACAACTTGAGAGTTACTAATTGTTTGTGTCAATCGAGGCATCCAACTTCGTTATTTTTTATGTAGTTTGACCCATCAAAACCTCGTTGATATAATAATTAAAATAAATGTAAATAAATCTACTGTGCCTTATTTGAAAAAATTCTAGTTCCACCACTGAATGCAACAAAGAAGGTTAGATATATTCTGATCTTTATTTTGATAAAAACAAATCTCTATTACTTTCCATAATTAAATTTTGAGTACAATGAACCTAAACAAAGTTGGCATTATCAACCACAAATATGGTATGGAAGATATAAGCTTCACAGTTAAGTAACAAGCTACTTTAAAGATGCAAATTCTACTTTAAAAAAAGAGGAAGATAAAAGTGAATATGATGGGAAAGATGTGTGGAAGAAGGAAGTCCAAATGTGAGGCATTCTCCTTTTCATATATTCTCTGTTAGACCACACAACTAACACCTTGATTAAAAGAATAAGCTTCTAACTCAAACCGGGATCATCTTCAACACTACCGCAATCGGCATGCTCAAAAATCCAGTTAAAACGCTATAGTACCATTGTTTCATTGTCAACGGAGATGTACTCGCAAACGTACCTAGAAACTCGATTATGATGACCTGGAACACGACGGTTGCACTCACGACACTCACAAACACGTTGTTCTTCCATATCCCGTTTAACACGTTTACTTTCTCCATCTCTCTAGAGTTAACCTCATTGAAAAGCTGCAATATCATAACTTTGATCTTATTAACATTTTAATTAACTGTTTTGTAATAAGTTAGTTACCTGACAAAAGACGAATGAGTTGAATATGAGTGTGTTGAGGATCAGATCTGAATTGTGTCCATAAAGGCCATAGAATGATTTGCCTTTTGCCTGAAGTAGCCAAATGACTATAAATTGGTACAAAGATTGCCCAAATATGTTTCTCCACATAACATTGCTGATGAAGTTGCCTTGTCTTCCGACTGGAGTCCTCTTCATTAGTGCATTGTTTGGAGGCTCGGTAGCAAGTGCGAGTGCTCCCAATGTATCCATGATCATGTTTACCCATAACAGTTGGACCGCTGTCAGGGGTGTGCTCCCTAAAGTAGTAAACGGAAAAGATAATAATAATAATAATAATTATCAAGTAGATTGATCCAAGTTATTTATACATGAAGTTTGATTGTACCTGTCAAGCAAGCTGATGTGAAGTTGACCATTAAGGCAACAATGTTGACGGTCAACTGGAATTGTACGAATTTTTGAATGTTAACATACACCGATCGCCCCCACTTGGCAACCGTAACGATTGTGGAAAAATTATCATCCAGAATTATAACGTCAGCACTCTCTTTCGCTACCTAAAGTTTGGTGAAATTCATAAAAAAAAATTTAGATATGATAAAAAGGTTCGAATCCAGCTTCCACTTGTTAGCAGGGTATGGTGGGCCCCGTGAGTTTTCCTAATAGGTTCTCATGATCACAAAAAAAAAAAAAAAAAACACCCAACTATGTTAAAAACCTTGCTAACTTACCTCAGTTCCTGCAATGCCCATAGCAAGCCCAATATCCGCTTCATGAAGCGCTGGGGCATCGTTTGTCCCGTCACCAGTGACTGCCACAACCTCCCCAAACGTGGTCCGCAAGTGTTTCACCAGTGTATGCTTATCTAAAGGTGAAGATCGAGCCATCACCTATACGATTTTTTTTTTTTAATTTTGTTTTAAAAAAGGTCAGAATAAAATCATTATCTTGTAATCTCACAAGCCAATATATATATATATTACACAAACCTGAATCTTGGGAACAAGTTCATCCAACTCCTCAAGGCTCTTCTCACGAAAAACTGGACCTTCGATTGCTATACCGCCATCTCTAAGTATTCCACATTCTCTAGCTATGGCATTTGCAGTATGTATATTATCCCCGGTTACCATACGCACGGTTATACCAGCTGATCTACAAAGAGCAACCGATTCCTTGACACCTGGACGGACCGGATCTTTGATACCGACAATCCCTATACAAGTATACCCTGACGACGGAATCGGAGTATCGGCACTCACACTCTTCTCTAAATCTATATAAGCAAGACAAAGAGTTCTAAGAGCTTCACTAGCAAATTGGTCAATTGTACTCTCTAAATGGTTAAGCGACCCTTCTTTAAGCTCAACCGCTTCTCCATCCGCGTTGATCACTTTAGTACACGCCGCTAATATTATTTCCGAAGCGCCTTTACAATGAGCTCTTGCACCACCATCCGGAAGCTTTAAAACCACGCCCATTCGTTTTTTAGACGAGTTAAACGGCTCGACTCTAAGAACTGTGGACGCCTGGCGTTCGGCTTGAAAATCACCACCAAGCGACAACCCAAATTCTAAGATCGCAGCCTCGGTTGGTGTTCCTAGTATCTCGCGTTTACCTTCTTTGTTGTTAACTACTTCTCCGCCGGTGTTGGTGAATATCGATTGTAGAAGGATCTTTAGTGCTTTATCCGGGATGTCGAGTTTCGCTTGTTTGTTAACATCTTGTATGTTTAAACAAATGCATGATTTGACGACGGTCATTTTGTTGGTTGTTAGTGTGCCGGTTTTATCACTGCATATACTTGTCGCTGACCCCATAGTCTCGCACGCTGCCAGATGGCGAACGAGCGCCTTATCGTTCATCATCTTTTTCATCGCGAATGCAAGGCTTAACGTGACAGCAAGTGGCAGCCCTTCAGGAACCGCAACAACAACAATGGTGACCGCTATAGCAAAGTACTCCAATAACTCTAAAGCATCGTCACCCGACCAACTCCAGTAAGATCGTTCAATGATCTTACGCGTTAATAGCTTTTGAACAAGAACCGCGAAAGTGACAATGGCGAAGAATAATCCTATCTTTCCAATGACAGTTGCTACACCGTTAAGCTTAACTTGCAATGGCGTTTCGTCGTCTCCACCTTCGCTTAACGTCGCCATAAGTTTTCCCCATTGAGTTCTCATCCCCACGGTCGTGACCAACATTTTGCATGACCCATCTTGAACCTTGGTTCCCGACATTAACCAAGGGTTTTCCGCACTCACCATGATCGGTTCACTCTCTCCGGTTAAACTAGACTCATCAATCGAGACCGCAAAACCCGAAACAAAAAGCCCATCAGCTGGAACTTGATCTCCAATAGCAAGATGTACAATATCACCAACAAGTAGTTCATATATTGACAACTTTTGTCTATACCCACTTCTAGTAACTTGAATAGATATTTTCTTTTTCTCTTTATCCAAATCCCGAAACTGTAACGATTGGCGATAATCACTCGTTGCGGTTACAAAAACCACTAGTAATATACTTGCAACAATCCCGAGCCCGTCGTGAGCGCCTTTGGGCCACCCTTCTGTTGCTATGCCAACAACTAAAGAAACAAAAGCACACATTGCAAGGATCATAAGGGTCATATCATGAAGGGCTTCCCATACAAACACCCAAAAGCTTCTTTGTGGGCTTTCGGCGAACTTGTTGATTCCGAACACTTCTTGTCGGCGGGCCAACCCGTTGTTGTCAACTGAGAGCCCATTAGTGGTTGATGTTTTGAGCTTTTGTGCAAGGCCTTCAACTCCACCATGGAATTTTAGCCTTTTAGTGTCGTGGGCTTCGACTAGAGAGCCCGTTTCGTCAGCACAGATGTCAAAACCGGCTTCTTTTACTTCATCAGGAACCTTGTAGTCACTATTGTTTGCTCCTTTTATAAACTGAAATGCAGCCTTTGACACCAAAACTGCAATCCTCAACTTCTCCTAATCATTTAAGGAAAAAATGTGTTCAGCCAAAAATGAGAATAGATCAGTGTTTATCTTCAAATCTAGTTGGGCTCACAGCAATGGGCTCGGTCCCAAATAGGGGTGTATCAAGCCTGAGCTAGTCTAAGCTCGAGATGAGCTAGTTTAACTTAAGAGATTTCGAGTGTGGCTCGTTTCAGCTAAAATTTTTAAGTATATCACAAAACTAAACTTTGTTTCAATTTATGAAACAACCCCTTAGGCCTTAACAAGACATGACCCGAGACGAAGTTAAAGAGGTTTGGGTCATAAACGGGTCGACACAAATAAAAACATGTATGAATATGTTCAACTTACCTAACCCGTTTATGACAAGATTGACACAGGTTTAACTAAGCACGATAAATGAGTCAATAGGTTGATATGACATGTACTTAAGGCCCGTTTATCAAAGCATCTTAAATTTATAATTTTATAAATAATTAATTAATTTATGAACCTTGCTAGGGGATTCGTGTCAATAATCATGATACATTTATATCAAATCGTCCTAAACGTGTCTAGTTATATTTAATCATATTAAACGTGTCATACAACCCGCTTATTAGAGTGTGGATCTGTTCTCGGACGGATATCACCAACCATCGTTTACATGCGATGATAATATTATAAAACAGGAGGAATAACCTGATTGGTGCGTCGCATAGCGGCAGCCTCATTACGCTTGGAGAGGTTAGCCGTGTGACGAAATCGTCGCTTAGGGTTCTTAACAACATGACACAAACTCCTCCATTTCTGCAACACCTCATCCGATGAATGCTTCGACTTCACCGCATGGAAGTTCTGATTCAAATAATTTTCCATCACCATTTTGCTTCTGTTTTTATATATATATATAAATATGAATAATCTACTTTGAAGGATCAAATCTGGAAATCAATATGGATTCATCTTCTCCAAACAACATTGCGGCAAAACAAACAAATGAAAATGACAGATTGTCTTCATGATTACGTTGAAGAAAGCAACAAATCGCTTCCGATGAACATTCTTGTAATGTTACTAATGTCCCGAAACTTGGGGAAACGCAATTACCGGGTTGTGTTTTTCTTTTTTCTTTTTTTTTTTCTGTTTGGTTAATTACAACGGTTGGTTGTTTTTCATAATTGTTTATTTTTATTATATAAACTGTAAATTCTTTTGATTTTTTTGCCATCTTTTTCTCTGTTACTTTAACTCAGTTGATCACTATACTATCTTAGAACCCCGTGTATCACACGGGTTGAATAAATGTAATTTTATATATTAAATAATTAAAAGTTATATCTTTATGAACTCCGTATATTGTACGGGTTAAATAAGTGTAATTTTATATATCAAATAATAAACAAATTATATCTTTGAAAACCATGTGTATTACACCGATTAAATAAATGTAATTTTGTATACTAAATACTAAAATCGTCGTATCTTTAAAAAACCCGTGTATAATCGGGTTGAATAAATCTACCAAATAATAAAAAGTTATATCCTTAAAACCCCCCGTATATTACACGTGTTGAATAGATCTAAAAAAGAGTTATATCTTTAAAAACCATGTCTATACACAGATTAAATAAATGTAACTTTGTATGTTAAATACTAAAAACGTTATATCTTTAAAAAACCCATGTATAGTCGGGTTGAAAAATCTACCAAATAATAAAAAAAGTTATTTCCTTAAAAAACCCTGTGTATTACACGTGTTGAATAAATCTAATTTTACATAGCAAATGATAAAAAAGTTATATCTTTAAAAACTTTGTGTATTACACGGGTTATATAAATGTAACTTTGTATAGTAAATAATAAAAAAAATTTATATTTATAGTAAATAATAAAAAAATTATATTTTTAAAAACCTCGCGTTTTACACGAGTTGAATAAATATAATTTTGTATACCAAATAATAAAATTTTTTTTTTAATAAATTAGGATAACATTTAATATTAATTTATTATTTACATATTTAATATAAGATAAGTAGGAAAAAGAGGTATTTGTTTTAAAAATAAATTAAATTAACAATTTAGATTTGAGGATAATATTTATTAAAGTACGATAAGATTTACTATTAATTTATTATTTATTTATTTAATTAATATAAGATAAGTATATATTTGAGGATACCTTCAATGAATGACACGTGTCCAAAACTTGATTTCTTTTATTATAGTAGATAGATATAAGTGCCGTTTTTTTTTTCTATTTATAATATTTCATTCCCTTCTGAATAGAAAACCCTAATCTAAATTAGTTTTATATCGAAATTGTCCCTGATAATATATAACGTATTATTCTTTACCGGCCAGATCACGTACATGACAACTCAATCATGCAAAGCATACGCGAGAATGACAGCCATTGATATTCCAATATCGATGACTCAAAATTAGGCAGTGACCTTTTTATAAATCACAGGTTCAAAAAGAGTATTCTTTTCTCACTTGAACTTTGTTCCCCTTGATTTTTTTTCCAAACGTCTATAACTTTTTCATACGTTAATATTTTTGTATAAAAATTACACCATATTAACGACATTTTCATTCTCTTTAATTCGAGCAACCTATTACTATAATTTTTTTTAAAACATTACAGGATTTTGAACACACACTGTGTGATTTTGAATACCCAGTAAGTGACTACGTGATTTTGAATACTCATTACGTGATTTCATTACCCCATTAAGTGATTACGTAATTACATAATAATAGTTGACTATGTATTATTACTTGAGTACGTGATTTTGAATACCTATTCGTGATTACGTGATTTATGTGAAACCCCACTGAGTGAAATCCTATATATACAACATCTCAAACCTTCAATTAAAAACACACACAAAAAACCAAACGCCATATTTTATATAACCCATTCGCCTTAGAAACGCCAAAAAACCCAAACATCAAATATCTTCTACCCCAAAACGTTTTTTTTTAATTTCAGTTTGGCTGTCAGTAAGATTTCGCTCAATGAAATAGACAAAATCCTTAAGTGAGCATATTGTCCATTTCATTGAGTAAAATCTTATTGACTTATCCTAAACTTCCATCCAATTTATAACGCCAAAACATACAATAACATTATTGAGATTTGTTGTCAATAAAGTTTAGCTGTATGGGGTGGACAACATTGTCAGTTATCTTTCTTAACCGAGGATTAACAATGTTGTCCATCTCATACAGCAAAACATTATTGATTTTAGCATGATCAAAATTTGAGGTTTAAGGTGATCTTATTTCGTGGCGTTCTTTTTATCGGTAAAACGCCAAAAAAGTTAAAAAATCAAACATCGTTGATTGTAAAAATTCAAGATTGTTGGCTGAAAGATCTAAACTCAATAACATTTTGCTGCATGAGATGGACAAATCTTCAAGAAAAAGATGCTGATGTCAGACTGTGTGCTTTCAAACAGCAACACAAAAAACTACTTGAAAAACAAAAAAAAAAACAAAATAAAAACAAAACAAAATGAATCATACGAAAGTCGAACCACCCAGTTAACACAATTCAAAAAAGAAGAAAGAGACTGGTGACAGAGAAGATTTGGAAGATCAATTGTTTATGTATTCTTTTTTTTATTTTCCTTTTCAGTTAATTGTTATATAATAAAAACGCCATATATAATAAAAACGCTAAAACAGTCAAAATGCTTGTTTAAATGATATCATCCAGTTAAACGCCACAAAAAACTCCCAAATTATAATAAAATTACTTTGAAAAATTATTATAAAAAACCCAAAATAATAATAATAATAATAATAATAATAATAATAATAATAATAATAATAATAAATAAAAAGCAAACTTGAAAATGTAACTAGAAACAGTAAATACAAAATCAGTAATACTGAAGAATCTAAAACGCCAAACTTGAAAGATGGGATGTGTTACAGACTTCAGAGATAAAACTTATCAAAAACATTAATTACAAAACAGTAACTGAAAAGACGAATACTTTATTATAATAATGCACCGCCTAATTTAGGCGCCAAAAAGACATCCTATAAAATGATACGTCTCAGCAACTTCCATTTGATCAAACCAAAAAAACAAACGCCAATACTACTAAATACCACCCACTGTAAAACGCCAACAAATAAACTGAATGAATTGTTATCAGAGGGGAGTAACTCAGAAAGATTTTGCTGCATGAGATGGACAAAATTTCAAGAAAAAGATACTAATGCCAGTCATATGGCATTTTGTATTTTTTGTTCTTGAAAAAGGTTTGGATGAGGAGAAGAGATCAATGACACTGAAGAGTGGGTTCAGTATAAAGATAAAGATCCAGATAAAGAAAAAGCGAAAAACCCACTCACATGCCATACATAGATCTATGTCCCCAAACATCCACAAAAAAACCACTTCAACAGACGAGCAGGCAAAAAAAAAAAAGAAAAAAAGAAAAAATCAAACCGATGGGTTTGTTAAGTTTTACATAAAACGCCATATATTTGGTGACAGTTCTTGTACTATTAAAGAAGAGACAGACTGATGACAGTGAAGATTGGGAAAAGAGATCCGATTAGGATTTTTAATTTATTTCCTTTCCTTGTATTTTTTTTTACTGTTGCTGAAATATAATGTAACAATTGTAAAACGCCAAGATAAACCAAACGCCAAAATGTTTATAAAAAAAATAATAGAACAATGGGTTATCTTGTTTAAAACCCCTTGAAAACTTCATTCAAAGAGATTTCCTGCCCCCTGGGTTTCAATGGCATACGATGTGAATAAACGCCATAAAAGCCATAAACGCCAAAATGTTGATACAATAAAACCATTAAAACGCCATAAATTATTGAATTTGGTTAACGTCAAAAATCTTAAAAAAAAAATTAAAACAATATATTGGGAAAAACGGAACTGGAAAAGCAGAAGATGAAAGGACAAAAAAGCCCCTCCACCCTTTTCTAACCGACGTGACACGTGTTGGGCCAGGAAGCGTTCTCACCGTTCTCACACTTTTGAGCGTCTTCTCCCGATCCCGTTTCTTATTAAAGAAATTACTTGTAGTTCGTTTTTATGTCTCATTATTAGTTTATAATCTTTTTAGAGGGTTAAGTTTTATATATACTAGTTTTTTTTTTTTTTTTTTTGCGTCGCGTTGCGGCGAAACCGAGGAAATGATAATGTAAAACAAACGTGATTTGAAAATAAAGCATGTTGTTTAGAAAGCCAAACCATTAGAGCGGTTTATTTTATTATCGAATCATTTTATGATAACAAATAAAAATACTTTATTTTGAGTACAACTTCGTTTTTAACAAAACTTATAACGGTATGTCAGGGAAAAATCAAGCACAACTACGTGCTTAAGTTTTTAGAAAAAAAAGTTATAAACGTAAATTATTAAAGAAGTATCAAATTAATCGATAAATTAATATATGTTCTAAAAAAAGAATTATTAAAGAAAATGGCAAAGGAATATATGGTTTTAAACAAAGGAAAAAAAGTTAAAAGTACGTTATTAAAAGTAAATATAATAAAAAAAATATTATAATATATTAAATAGAAAAATTAATAAAAAGCTATATATTATTATAAAAAAAAAGTTATTATTCATCATCCTTCGTTACCAACGTATATATAATTTCGGATATAGTTATCTATGAGAAGGAATAAGTTTTTCTTGCAAGGGACTTGCTTGATATCAAATAACACTTAATTTGTAACACCTTTAATTTAGATCATAACTTATATTTTACATTTAATATGGATAAACAGATAAGATAAATGAATTTATGTATTGAAAAATTATATAAAAGGATGGAAATAAGCAAGAAGTCAAAATTCTATTTTTATATGAGAATGAAATAAGGCAAGTTAATGAAGGTTATTATAGGTTCCTTCACACACTATCATGATTTCTTGCAATGAGTAAAGGCTTAATGAAGCTATTTTGAATTCTAGAAGCTTCTTAAGTAAAGGAATAGAAGTATTGTTTTTAAACATTCATCACACCCACTAATCAAACAAGTTAAATGATGGTAAAATGGTGTATTCTCCAAGTAAGTTATTGTCTGTTCAAATTTTACAAAAGAATAGATGTGTGATTTTTGCCGTTTAGAAAAAAAGAGAAAAAAAAAGAAAGAAAGAAATCAGACCAATTAAACTGGGAACCGCTTAAGCTACAAGTTCGAAAGCGGTGGGCTAAATTGGGCGTTTTTTTCAAAGCCTCGATTATTTAATTTGGACCGTATTGAGAACTATTATATTATATTATACATATTAACATTTAGAAGTTGCTGACGTAAGCGGGAGACAGGTTTTTAATTTGATTCGCCACTTTGGGCGGCACTTTTGACTTTGGTTTTTTTTTTTTTTTTTTTTTTTTTTTTCATATAATAGTTATTTATAGGTGATGTCAAATTACAATTTTATCCCAGGTATAAAATTACGATTTCGCCCTCGATTCAAAATAAAATTTTGCTTTTGTCCCATGCTTAAATTTACGATTTTGCCCTCAGTTAAAAAAAACAATTTCGCCCCAAGTTCAAAATAAAATTATAGTTTTGCCCTCATTTCCAGTTTAAAATTATGATTTTGCCCCCAGCTAAAAATTACGATTTTGCCCGTAGCTAAAAATTACGATTTTCCCCGCAGCTAAAATATTATTCAAAATATTATTTTGCCTCCATTTTAAAATTAGTATTTTACCTCCGCTAAAAATTGCAATCTTGCCATCGTTTTTTTCCTTTGGCAAAACCATGGTAGTGTTTTATTTTACTTTGTTGACTTAATTTTGTTTTTATTCATGCCAAATAGCTGCCTAGCACTCGCTAATTGGTCTTGACAAGTTATTGTTTTGCCCCCAACTTTAAATTACACGTTTGTCATCGTTTTAGTTAAAAAAAATTTTTATCATTACTATGCTACTGTTTTTCTTTAATTGGTTAACTTGATGTATCTTTTTTGATATCGTGCTATAGGTAGCATGTATAACTAACCGACATAAAGGCGTACATGCTATTAACCTAAGAAATACTCGGTTTAGCGCCCCGCAACGCGGGCAACGCATAACGCTAGCTGCCTAACACTAGCTCATTAGTTCTGAAAAATTACAGTTTTGCCCTGAGCCCAAAATTACGGTCTTATCATCGTTTTTTTCATAGCAAAATTATAGTAGTCTTTTTTTTAATTGATTGAGAATTATTCGGTCATTGCCCTGCAACGCAGACGGGGCATCTACTAGTATATCTACAAACCCCATGGTGGGGAATAGTGACTGCCACCTTTGTGGCAGCTCACTATTGGTGAGCTTGTTTTTTTTTTAATTAATTCAGTCAAATTATGAATTTACCCTATTTAAATTTATGGTTTTTTTATTGGTTGTGTTTTTTCTTCTCCTAGCTAAATTACAATTTTCTCTTAGCTCAAATTTATAGTTTTCCATTTGTTTTTTTCCTGTCAAATTACAATTTTGCCCCCAGTGTAAAATTGAAGACATGCCATCGTTTTAGTGTTTTTTTTTTTGACAAAACTATGGTAGTGTTTTGTTTTAGTTGGTTGGTTCGGTTTAATTTTTATTCGTGCCAAGCAGCCTCCTGGCACACGCTCATTTGTCCTAAAAAAGTACAACTCTGCCCCACTTTAAAAATATAGTTTTCCATCGTTTTAGTTTTCTAGCAAAAGTATGGCAATGTTTTGTTTTAGTTGATTGACTCGATGTAATTTTTTTAAGATCGTGTTATGAGTAGTATGTACAAGTAACCGAAACACAGACATATATGTTATGAAAGAGAAATATTCTGCTTAGTGTCCCGCAACGCGGGCGAGGCAAAAAACTGGTACACTACATATTCCATGGAGGGGAATAGTGCAGGTAGCTGCCTGGCACTTCCCCATTGGTCCAGCCAAATTACGATTTTACCCTTTAAATTTATAGTTTTACCATTTGTTTTGTTTTTTCCCCTCCCAGCCAAGTTACGATTTTACACACAGTTTAAATTTATAGTTTTGCCATTGTTTTTGTTTTTTTTGTCCTATCAAATTACGATTTTGCCCCAGTGTAAAATTACAGTCACGCCATCGTTTTATTATTTTTTTTTTTACAAAACTATGATAGTGTTTTATTTTATTTGGTAGACTCCGTCTAATTTTTATTCATGTCAGGCGGCTGCCTGACACACGCTCATTTGTCCTGAAAAATTACAATTTTGCCAGAAGTTTAAAATTATAGTATTTCCATCGTTTTAGTTTTTTATTTTTTCCAAAAGTATGATAGTGTTTTGTTTTAATTGATTGAGTCGATGTAACTTTTTTTTTTTCAGAACGTGGTACAAGTAGTATGTACAGGTAACCAAAACACAGACGTACATGTTATGAGAGGGAAATATTCAGCTTGGTGCCCCGCAACGCAGGCGGGCCAATAACTAGTTGTAATTATGCAAGACTATCTTTTATAAACTTCGACCCCATGTGGGACTTTGGTTTCATAAGGTGACAAGGAAATATATTTCTGTGTGTCAATGTGGGACTACAAATTATTTTGAACATGAGAAAAAAGTGAGGAAGAATTAAATTAGCTAAAATAATTTCGTTTGTCGTTTTAAGATTCAAACTCCTCACCCAACGTAAAGAATTCATGGGCCCACACAAACCGACCTTATACTATAAAAAACTTTTCTAATGATCCCATTTTTATTAGGCTATATAATTTCGGATATAGTTATCTATCTTGAATTTATGGGCCTAAACAAGAACGTATTTCCTATACTAATAAATAAAAATCCTTTTTAAACACGTGTCATTCTCTGGTAATTTCTCACTTTTATTTTTCTATTTATCTATTCTGTAAAATAATAATAATAATAATAATAATAATAATAATAATAATAATAATAATAATAATAATATTAAACATCAATTTAACTAAATCTATTTATCTCTTTTGTTTTCATAATCTGAAATTGATTTTCTTTTCAACTCTAAAGTTTCAATCTTTAGCAATTTAAGTCTACATCTGAAATTGATTTCTTTTTCTTAACTCTAAAGTTTCAATCTTTGGCAATTTAAGTCTAAAGTTTCAATTTTTGGTAATTTAATCCCTTTGATTAATTTGATTTTTCACTTCTAATTTAAAATTTTTCATCTTTTTCAATTTAACCCTTTTAATTTTTTTTATTTTCAACCCAAAGCTTTTCATCTTTTATAATTTAATCTCAACACTTTTTTTACTTTCAACTTTGGTCCCTATACTTTTCATCTTTCACAAGTTCTCCGTCTAACGTGTCATTCTAAATTTCCGAGTTAACACGCCGTAACGTGCGTGTGGGGTTCAACGTTTTTTCATCTATTTTTTTCACGTTTGACAGGCCTGTCGCAGTGCGTCTATTTTTCCCCAATTTGATAGGTCTGTCGCAATATGCGAGTCAGAGATCGACTTAGTTATTTTTTCTCGGTTTTACACACTCGTTCGTGATCATGTGAGAAACATTTGCCTCTCATCTAACATGATATATATAACTAACGAATCCCCCACCGCATTGCGGCGGGTGGTAATTCTAGTTATATATACTATAAAAAACTTTTCTAATGAACCCATTTTTATTAGGCTATAGGTAGTGGATTGGATTACATGTTGCTACGAGGAACTAGGGGCCGATCCACCCTTAGCGGGTTGGGGTCTCAAAACCCTAATCTTTTTTCAAAAAGTAGTAGAGACAATATAGAAATTCTTTTAAAGGACCCTATAAAAATATTTCTAAGGACCCCTTAGTATGAAACTCAAGGTTGTTGAAGTGGCAAAACTCTTTCCATTTAAACCAAAAGTCATGGGTTCAAGATCCTCCACTTCCCCTTTTTTTTGTTAAATTAAGTGAACTAGTGTGAAAGATAATTTATAAGACACACAATTCTAAATTTTTAACCGTAAATTTGAAAGTAACATATTTTTCCATATAAATTTTTTTTAAGACTAAATTCCTATCACATTATATATAACACACTAAATTTGTAATTCTTTTAAAAATAAATACAAATGTCTAACTGATATGTCCCTTTAGTTAAAAATTCTCAACTCACATTTTTATTATTTATTTTTGTTAGCTTTAAACTTTTAATTCATCCATGTCAATCTAGTTAACCACTTGAAATGGTTCATGTATATCCCACCAAAAAGTGTACAAACAATTAAGCATAGTGTACACATTTATATTAGAAAGGTTTACAAAAAGAGAGATATTGTTCAACATGAACAATACATATACTTATTCGTGTTGTACCGTCACAATATTCGATCCTATTTACTAGTCTTTTTTCTTTTAAATTCAAATTAACATCTCATGTTTTAGGAGTATATTACTTACTTAAGCTGCGAAGTATGTGATTATTGCTAATGTTATTTTTTTTGTCGTTGAACTCCCGGATCCAATGTTGACAATAGTGTTGACATTACTCCAATTTTTCTGAATTAATTAACAAAAATAAACACGACTAACAACAAAATCATGAAAAATAAGTTACAAATAATGTTTTTAAAATTGAACTTAAACTAGTTGGTCGCAACACCTCGACCCGAACAACAACCGACCCGAAAATTCTAACGCTACGTTGTGAAAAATCTGGACACCGAAAAAAGTGGACCCCATTGGAAAAAAAAAATTTAGGTTCGCCACTGAATTCAAGATGCTAAAGCTAAACTCATGGTTGTGATCTAAACACAACGTTGACACGCATTATATGAGCAATTTATATATAGGGTAAATTACATTTTTCGTTCTTTATGTTTGTATCATATTGCAATAGATGTCATTTAACTTCAATAATTACAGTTACAATGCTTTATCTATAAAACTCGTTACACTTTACGTTCTTTGTTCCTAACCTTGTTAAAATTTTCAGCTAAGTATGGCATGTGCTTTGCACATGAGGGTAGATAGATAATTTTCTTAATGGGTTAGGATATAATAGAAAGTTTTTTTGGGTAGGAAGGCTAGGAAATAATCTTGACCATCAATTGATTTAATCAAGGACTAAGATTAAATGAGTGAAATTGAAGAGAATAAAAGAGGCGCGTGAGTTTGTGTAAGGGTATTCTAGTCAATCCAGTACAATAGTTTCTCTCTCATCCAATTCCCCCCATTTTTTAAACGTTAATAACTTTTTCATACGACATTATTTTTTTATAAAAATTGCACCAAAAAAACAAGCGTTTTTTATCTTTAGAACGAGTATACTATTGCTATATTTTCGAAATTTTTTTTCAAAAACCCAGTTGCGTAAAACGCAATGGAAAAAAACGTTAAAAAATGACTTTTTTTAAAACGCAATGCACAAAAAACACAAAGAAATGTCTTATTTCTAAAACGCAATGGTCAGAAAACACAAAGAAATGTCTTATTTCTAAAACTCAATAGCCTGAAAACACAAAAGAAAGTGTACTTTCTAAAACGCAATGGACTGAAAACACATAAAAATGTGTTTTACCTAAAACGCAATGCACAAAAAACACAAAGAAATGTCTTATTTCCAAAACGCAATGGCCAGAAAACACTTAAAAATATATTTTTTTTTCTAAAACGCAATGGACTGAAAATACATAAAAATGTGTTTTACCTAAAACGCAATAGACTAAAAACACTTTAAAAATGTGTTTTTCTAAAACGCAATGGCCAGAAAACACATAAAAATGTCTTATTTCTAAAAGGCAATGGCCTAAAAACACAAAAGAAAGTTCTCTCTAAAACGCAATGGACTGAAAACACATAAAAATGTGTTTTACCTAAAACGTAATGACTAAAAACACTTCAAAAATGTGTTTTTCTAAAATGCAATAGCCAGAAAACACACAAAAATGTCTTATTTCTAAAACGCAATGACTGAACCAGGAAGTAGGAGACCAAAAACTAGCTCGACCCCAGCCAGGGGCTCTGCCCCTTGGACCCTGCTCCCAGGGGCGCTGCCCCGGACCCCCGCCAAGATCGTAAAACGCAATGACTCAATTCAAAACCCAGATCGTAAAAATGAAATTCAAAAATTTCTTACATAGATCGAAGCCGATTTCTTCAGATTTCTTTACCGATGATGTGTGAAAATGCATATATTAAATTCGAACAAGTTTTAAAATGGAATCGCAAACTAAACCACACACAATCGGCAAGTGCACCGGTCGCAATGTAGTGTAGATGGCAAGACCGGATATCAATCCGTGGACACTATGTGCAAACTCTAGATACTGAACTGTTATCGAATACAAAGTCAATTTTAAGTTTGATTTTGATGATTATCTAATAGCCTAATTAATTAAGAAAATGTGGCAAACAAGACAAGCAACGCAATATGCAAACGAACTCGGAAGCAAAGTGTAGGTCAAATATGATTAGAAAAGACTATGTAGGTATCGAATCCCTAGAATCATGCAATGTTGTTTCGACTATGACGATGGCTAAATATCTTAATCTACCCGAATAACCTCCCGCTAGAGATGTGACATCTGTGCTTGTGTAATCATTATATAACTCCAAACGGTTCAATTATCAATAAAACAATGTGATTTGATCCCAATATTTGTTTATTTATGTTTGACATTTTGCACATTTTGATTTTTGTTCAATTTCAAACTCTATATCGCTTTCTAGAAAGTTATACGCAAACTGATGCGTAAACGTAATCAGTTTAACGCGACAAACACTCCGGAACATAAGCATAAGCTTAACATACCTTAAATAAACTTTACATAACTTAGAAATAAGTTTTGAAGTATTTGGTATGGCAAAAACAAGTTTATTCGACTACAGGGACTAATTGCGACAAACTGCGAAAGTATGCCGATTCATATAGTAACGAACATTCTGGAACTTGATCATAAGTTAAACATACCCTAAATATCCTTCACATAGCTTAGAAACAGGCTTTGAGGGGTTCAATATGCAAAATATGCTTATTTGATCAAACAGGGACTAAAAGCGTCAAAAAGGGCATAAGTTTGCATTTACGCGCGTATCTTACGTTCTGAACATATCCGGACATCCAAAAAATTTTTTAATCATTAAAATATTTTATTTTAGTGATTGGAATGAAAATTTGCGCGACGAATTGTAATTTGGATCGTTTTTCGCCTCCGCTCGTGTTTCATCGTAATTAACCGAATAACGTGACTGTACGATCAAACGAACCGACATCCGAGATGTTTTAAAGCATATTTCATGTTCCCTATACTTTGACAACATTATTGAGCCTTGAAAATGGGTTAACAGGGCTTAAACGTGTAAAAAATGGGCTTAATAACATGCAGGGACCAAAACTGTAATTTCTGAAACATTGCCTCTGTCGCACCATGCGACGGCCACAAGGCCATCTGTCGCGCCACGCGACAGCCTGCTTTTGATAGCAGGTCTGTTTTCAACAACCAGCTTGAATTTCAGTGTAGGATCGTGAAACGACCAAACGAGTCGATCAGAAGAGGTCTCAGACAGAATCAGAGGCGGAATTCATTGATTCTGTCTTTGTTTAGCTTGTATTACACTAGAATCACTATTAACTATCTCTTATATTGATCAGAACGCGATTACAGACACGGAGACACTTCGATAGCACTTCGGCGTCGGAAACAAGAAGCAATACAACTGATTTCGCTTGAGGAGTATTTATAGGCATGTGATTCCGCTTGAAACAGTTTCAAGCGGAATAACATGTTCAAGCGAAATCTCACATAATCACTTAATACACTTGATTTCGCTTGAAATGACCATGTGTCATTTTCAAGCGGAATCACCTATAAATTCCATTTCCTCGTTTTGCGTGCACTAATCTATCAGTTCTAATCTAAGACTCGAACGAAGATGAAGTCGACAGATAACTGCACCAACAGACTCCCCCTTGAATGTTGACGGAATCTTCAGTGAGAGTCTACAACATGATGACTTTTCAATCTTGATCGATCGTCTTTCTTTCTTAGCATGTACCAGGATCTTCTCTTTGGCTCTAACCTCGTTAGACTCCCCCTTTCATCATGCTGGGATCGCTGTCTAGAATTAGCTATCACCTTGAGATCAATCCCTGGTTTTGTCTCTGATCAGCTCATCATCTGTACATATTCTCACAAACACATAAGTTTTTACAATAGTTACATCAAGTTCAATTTAATGACCTTGATTAACTAATTAAACTTTCTTTCTCAAGACAAATTTTTTTTTCATTTAAGCATACACTCCCAACTCTGTTCATCATGTTCAGCACTTGGAATTTTGAAAATTAGCTCTTCAGCATCAGTTGTCGAAAATCTTTTTGGATTTTTCAAAATTTATGCAAACTAAACAGAAATTTAAATGCAGAAATGAAATATGTACAAACATTATTTTTGTGAGTTTGTGAAAGATGATCATATCAGTTTTTGAGACAAATCACAAGCATCGTTAAACGTTAATCATTTTAAGTTCTAAGCAATTCACATAGATTGATGATATTGTTGTCCACTTAAACTCAATCTAAAAACTTTCGAAATGCTTATCGATACGTTAAGGTATATTAATTATGCACTAAGTTCTTATGGACCCCATGATCTCAGCATATCCCCTCATCATGTAATACACTAACTCAAGTAATACCTTTAAACTTTGATCAACTGTGATTTGTGCGAAAACAACACAGAATGTTTAAACATTAACAATCAGGTCGATACTTTCGTATACGCAGAGAAAGTCCAATGTTTAAACAAAATAAAGAAACTAAAAATAAGTTGAAATTGTTTAGGCTTTAACCACCAGTTCGATACTCACGTATACGCAGAGGTGATCCAAAGCTTAAACGAAACACCAAAGAAAATAAAGCAGAATGTTTAGGCACTAACATCCAGGTCGATACTCACGTATACGCAGAGGATGTCCAATGCTTAAACAAAATAAAGAAATAAAACAAGTTTAAATCTTTGCAAAAGAAATACACAATCACAGTGTCATTTTCAGCAAAGTTGTGAAAGCTCACAAACTTAACCAGCTTTTATACTTTTTGGCATTCAGCGATTACTGAGCAGGCACACAATCAAGAAGGACAAAACTAAGTACTATGCTTTCAATTATGTTTTCCACTAGAACTAGGCTTTTTCTTTATGCTTGTATCGTTATTGCAAATCTACTAGTCTAGCTGAGCCTATCGTCACATCCTTAGTGAGATCGTTTATCACTTTTGGCATTACATTTCTTTAGCATGCTGTGATAGTCTACTGATTTACTATCATTTCCTCTTATATCAACAAAACTCGTTTTTGAATTTTTCAATGTTTTTGACTTTTTCAAATTTTCTAATTTTTTTTTTTAAATTTTTACACCCCCTAAAATCAAAATATGTTTCAATTTTGATTTTCTGGGAAAATTTGAAACAACCTGTACAAACTTGATAACTTGATGAGAATCACTTCAATTCTCTATCCACTTGGCATAAACAATCAGAACTCCCCCTTACAACAAACTATTTTCCCATTATGATTTCAAAACACTTAAGTTTGTTTTAATCAAAATGGATTTTCCAAAAAAATTAGTTTATTTACCAACCATTTGTAGGTTCGGGGTTACTTCATCACATTGTTCCTTTTAACCACATGTAGATTTATCATTTTTCGGTTTTAAACCTCAACGCCACTTGTAGAAAATCAAGTACAATTTAATGTCCTTGATTATCCACTTGTCGATCGAAATATCACCGAAGTGAATTTCTCAAGAAATGTGCCGATTCATGTTCCACGCTTACCAACCTGGGAACTCCGGCAAGTCAGGTTTTTCATTTAAACAAATTCACCCAAGCCTGACGGTCCTTGGGTGATTTTGAATTCTTGTTCAACAATGGTGGAAAATTTACATCATCCATTGTTAAACCAGAATTATCAACTTTTACCTCAACACATGGCTCTTCTGGCTTTACCACACCAGATTCATCGCCTGAACATGGCTCCTTTGACTTTGTCGAGTCAAGATCATTGCCAACAACTGGCTCCTTTGTTTCCGGGGAAACAAACTCATTGCTAGGAAATGAAAACTTCACTTTCTTTGTTTTGTTAATCTTTTGATTAACAACTTTATCTTTCTTCAAAATCCCTTTTTCTTCTGTCCTCAGATTTGTATCTGATGAATCCGTTTTGCAAGACTTGTCATTCTTTGGAAAGCAAGACGATTTATCAGAACTGCTGTTTGGTTTTCCTGATGTACCCGAGGACAAAATCTTTTCGAGATACTCTCTCGCTTTCTTTCTCTTCTTCCTCAGTCTGTCTTTCTGCCCTTGTGAAAGCTTTACTTTCTTTTCTTGAACTTTCTGTTCTTGAACTTTTGGTTCTTGAACTTTCTGTTCTTTGGGCTTGACACTGACTGGTTTCTTTGCCATTTTCTGAGATTCAGCCCTCGATCTTCCCTTTGATCTTATTGGGCAATCTCTAGCAATGTGTCATTTGATTTGGCAGTTATAGCATCTTCTCATCTCATAACTCCAACTCTGGCAGTTAACAGCAATGTGTCCTTGAACACCACAAGTGTAAAACACTCTGTTATTGTACCATTCACTACTTTCACACCAAACGCTCAGATCATAGCATTGTCTGGCTTTGTGGTAGTCATCACTCCGCCTGAAAACTGGATTTGGCTTTGAAGCACTGTGGTCAAACCTGCACCACTCATTATCAACTATTTTTGAGTTTTCATTTTTTAATTTTTGTGATTTTTTATTGCAATTGGATGATTGATCTGATGAACTTTTATTTTCTTTTTGTACAATTTTCTTATTTTTCAATTTTTGTTTTGGTTCTGCATTCTTTTCCAAAGGTTTCTGTTTTGAACATTCACATTTTTCTGTAGAATGCAAATTAGTTTTCTGAAATTTTCTTTTAATTTCAAAAACAATTTCTTTTTCTCAATTTTTTCATTTTCATCATCAGATTTCTCATCGCAATCTTTAATTTTGACTTTGTCAAAATTTGTGACATTGTCACTTATTGGAATGGAATTGATCGGTTTTGGACAAGGATGATTCAGAAATTCTGACGAGGTCACAAAACCTTTCAATTTCTTTTCAAGCTCATCAATCTTGTTTCTTGAATTCTCAGCTTCATTTTCAAGCTGAGATATTCTTTCAAGATGAGACTTGATTGCCTTTTCATTTTCAATCTTAATGTTTTCAAGAACAGACTTTTCATTTTCCAAACCTTTTACCTGTTCTTGAAATTTTGTTTCATTCGCTTTCAAATTTTTGTTTTCAAGCTTTATCCAGAAATCTTCATTTTCTGAAGATTTTTTTTTTTTGCTTTCAAAATCTTTTTCTTTCTCTTTCAAACTTTTGTTTTCTAATGTCAAACTGTTCAAATCACTCAACAGTTTAGCATTCTCAGATTTCATCTTCTCACAATTTTCCTGCAAAATAAGAATCTGTTTATCATCAGATTTCTTCTCATCTTTCAACCTTTTGATTTCCAATGTCAAACTTTCCGCATCCTTCAAGAGTTTGACATGGTCAGCTTCAGATTTGTCACATTTAGTGCACATGGATTCAGAACTAGATTCTTCTTTCTTTGTGATTTCCTTTGTTTCCATCTTGTATGTTCCTGCACAAAAGAGTTTAACGAAATCAAAAGGATTCATACTTTCATCGATATAATATTTCCTTTTAATGTCATATTTCAAAATACTCTTTGTTGCAAGACACACACGAATTCTTTTATCTATTTCAGCAATTACATCCAATTCCATTTTTTGTAAATTCTTTTCCATTTCATTCATCAACTCCTTCTTTTTCCTATATTCTTTACGAAACTCCGCATTAACCTCATTGAAGAACTGTTTTGGATAAAGTTCTGGAAACAAATCCTTCCTTTTTAGATCAACCAAGAATTCATCCCATTTAGCAGGTAATGCATCTGCCAATTTCGATATCTGTTCATCATTTGATATTCTTATATCTTTTTTCCTCAAATTGTCTATTAAAATTTCAAACCGTCTTTCCAACTCATCCAACGTTTCATCCCTTTGGCACATGAAACGTTCAAAACTTTTAACCCAAATATCCACATCTACATTTCTATAACTACTATCCACAGTTCTCATATACCAACAATTTAAACTTTCAAGATAATCATTTTCTTTTTCATCAAACATCATTGCCATTTTTTCAAAAAATCCCGATAAATTTCACATAAAACAAACTTTCAAGTGAAATTAGGGTTTTCAAGCGGAAAACCTTTTAGAGCGGAATAACTGATTTCGCTTGAAATGTTTCAAGCGGAATTAGTTTTCAAAAGAGATCACTCAAGCGAAATAACAACTTGAAGCGGAATCAAGTGTAATTTCAAGCGAGACAACGTTTTCAAGCGGAATCAAACAACTTTTTCAAGCGGAATAACTATTTGAAGCGGAATCACTGATTTCGAGCGGAATCTACTCAAAATCTCAAGCGGAATTAGGCGTTTTCAAGCGAAATACCTTATTTCGCTTGAAATTTCAAGCGGAATCAAAACTGACACGTTCAAGCGGAATAAGGTTTTCAGTCTGTTTTTATCAGATTTAGGTCGAATTTTGATCTCAAACTTTCAAGGGTTTGTTAAGACTGTATTTTACACGTTATATATGAAAATCAGTCCATTTTAACCGTGAAAACTTGTTCAATTTCGAAAAGAAGGTGTAGAAATCAGAATTTTCCAGCGAAAACGAGCTAAACGGTAAGAACTCTTCCTCCTGAGCTCTGATACCACATGTAGGATCGTGAAACGACCAAACGAGTCGATCAGAAGAGGTCTCAGACAGAATCAGAGGCGGAATTCATTGATTCTGTCTTTGTTTAGCTTGTATTACACTAGAATCACTATTAACTGTCTCTTATATTGATCCGAACGCGATTACAGACACGGAGACACTTCGACAGCACTTCGGCGTCGGAAACAAGAAGCAATACAACTGATTTCGCTTGAGGAGTATTTATAGGCTTGTGATTCCGCTTGAAACAGTTTCAAGCAGAATAACATGTTCAAGCGAAATCTCACATAATCACTTAATACACTTGATTTCGCTTGAAATGACCATGTGTCATTTTCAAGCGAAATCACCTGTAAATTCCATTTCCTCGTTTTGCGTGCACTAATCTATCAGTTCTAATCTAAGACTCGAACGAAGATGAAGTCGACAAATAACTGCACCAACATTCAGGGACTTTTATGCATTTTTCTCAATACAATGGACTTGTTTTGGAGCTCCCAAGGTATCCTAAACTATGTGCCACAAATGTATGGCTAGGATCAAAGCTCTAAACACTTGGAATAATATCAACGGTTCATGATTTTCTATATAAACCCACCAAATTTCACTTTCAAGTTGCTCATTCATTCCATTCTTCTCTAATCTGCTTTGGAGCTATCCCTTGACTGGTTGAAGGCTCCATTTCATTAGTTTTCTTGTTCTTGATCCAAGCTTGGACCCTTTGTAAGCTTCCTTCATGCTTGTTTATGCATTTCAAGCATAAAAGTCAAACAGTGTTTGACTTTCTGCTTTGACCAGTTTATGGTCAACACAAAGTTCGTTTGAACTTTGCAACGTGAGCGTAATCACGATGGTTATAGTCCCTTGTGACTATACCTACTGATTACCACGTTAATTAGGCGTAGTGAAGTGTCAAAGTTTCAGTCAAAATACGTATTTATGTGTATTTTGCAACGAAGCTATTTTCGGGTATCAAAACCCTTTGTTCGTGCATCGATTATCGCGAGCTTAACAAGTTTACCATCAAGAATCGATATCCTCTACCTCGTATTGATGATCTCTTTGATCAGTTACAGGGTGCTACTTGTTTTTCAAAGATTGATCTACGTTCTGGATATCATCAACTTTGAGTGCTCGAGGAAGATATTCCCAAGACTGCTTTCCGCACAAGATATGGGCATTATGAGTTCACTGTTATGCCCTTCGGTTTAACAAATGCTCCTGCTGTTTTCATGGACTTGAAGAATAGGGTCTGTAAGCCTTATTTAGACAAGTTCATCATCGTTTTCATCGACGACATTTTGATTTATTCTAAGACACGAGCCGATCATGAACAACATCTCCGTCTTATTATGGAACTCCTGAAGAAAGAACAACTTTTTGCCAAGTTCTCCAAGTGCGAATTTTGGCTTAAGGAAGTTCAATTTTTGGGACATATTGTCAACGAACAAGGCATTCATGTAGATCCCTCCAAGATCAACAAGGCATTCATGTAGATCCCTCCAAGATCAGTGCGATTAAGGATTGGGATACGCCTACTACTCCTACTGAGATTCGTTTATTTGTTGGTCTCGCGGGTTATTACCGCCGTTTATCGAAAACTTCTCCAAGATTGTGGTTCCTCTCACTGCTTTAACTCAAAAGAATAAAACTTTTGAATGGGGATCCAAAGAGGAAGAAGTTTTTTAGGCCTTGAAACAGAAACTCTGTGATGCACCTATTCTATCTTTACCTGAGGGCAACGAAGATTTTGTGGTATATTGTGATGCATCCAACTTGGGCCTTGGCTGCGTTCTCCTGCAAAGGAACAAGGTCATAGCCTACGCATCGAGACAGTTGAAGGTTCACGAGAAGAACTACACCACTCATGATCTTGAGTTAGGTGCAGTAGTTTTTGCTCTCAAAATCTGGAGACACTATTTGTATGGTATAATATGTGTGGTTTTCACTGACCACAAAAGCCTCAGCATATTTTCAATAAAAAAGAACTTAACATGAGGCAACGATGTTGGGTTGAACTTTTAAATGACTACAACTGCGAAATTCGCTACCACCCTGGTAAGGCGAATGTTGTGGCTGACGCATTGAGTCGTAAAGAGCGTGTCAAGCTTCACTGTGTTTAAGTTCGATCTGATATTCAAACCCGCATTCTTAGGCTCAACATACTTGTGTCTCACAAGATTTGATGGGTAAGGAATTACCATGTCATATTAAGCGTGATCTTGAACTGAAAGACAATGGATTGTATTATTTCATGGACCGTTTGTGGGTCCCAAGTCAAGACAATCTTCGCACCTTGCTAATGGATGAAGCTCATAAATCTCGTTATTCAATTATCCTGGTGCAGACAAAATGTATAAGGATCTTCGAACCAAGTACTGGTGGCCTGGTATGAAGAAAGACATTGCTTTGTACGTATCCAAATGCCTTACTTGTCTTAAGGTTAAGGCTGAACATCAACATCCCTCTGGATTATTGGAGCAACCAGAGATACCGGTTTGGAAATGGGAAAACATTGCTATGGATCTTATTACCAAACTGCCACGCGCTAAGAGAGGTCATGATGCCATCTGGGTAGTTGTTGATCGTTTAACCAAATCAGCACATTTCTTGCCGATCCGTGAGGATCTATCTGCTGATAAACTTGCTAAGATCTATGTGGATGAGATTGTATCCCGTCATGGCGTTCCTTTGAACATTATATCTGACAGAGATGCTCGATTTTCGTCTCACTTTTGGAGAACCATGCAATCTGCTATGGGAACCCAACTTAATTTGAGCACAGCGTATCATCCTCAAATGGATGGTCAATCTGAAAGAACAATCCAGACACTGGAGGATATGCTTAGAGCTTGTGTGATCGATTTTGGTGGTAGTTGGGATTCGTATCTTCCATTGATTGAATTCTCCTACAACAATAGCTATCACTCCAGCATCAACATGGCTCCTTTCGAGGCTTTATACGGTCGAAAATGTCGTTCACAAGTCTGCTGGAATGAGATCAGTGAAGCTCAGCTTACTGGACCTGAGCTCATTCTAGAGACTACAAATAAGATTAAGAAAATTCGCGATAACCTTCAGACAGCTAGAAGCCGTCAAAAGAGTTACGCGGATAGACGACGTAAGCCTTTGGAATTTCAAGTCGGTGATCGCGTCTTACTTAAGGTTTCACCTTGGAAAGGTGTGATCAGATTTGGAAAGATAGGAAAACTTGCACCTAGATATGTTCCATTCAAGATCGTCGAAAGAATCGGAAAAGTGGCCTACAGACTTGAGTTACCTCCTGAACTTGGAAACGTTCATCCAACCTTCCACGTGTCCAATCTTAAAAAGTGTTTAGCTGATGAGAACCTCCACATACCACTTGATGAAATTCGTGTTGATGACACGATGCACTTTGTTGAGAAGCCTATGGAAATAATGGATCGTGAAGTCAAGAAACTCAAACGCAAGCACATACCTATCGTCAAAGTTAGTTGGGAATCTAAACGTGGACCATAATTTACTTGGGAACATGAAGATCAAATGAAGGCGAAATATCCACATCTATTCTCACAAGTTTCCTCTAAATAAATTTCGGGACAAAATTTCCTAAAGTAGGGGAGACTGTGACATCTGTGCTTGTGTAATCATTGTATAACTCCAAACGGTTCAATTATCAATAAAACAATGTGATTTGATCCCAATATTTGTTTATTTATGTTTGACATTTTGCACATTTTGATTTTTGTTCAATTTCAAACTCTATATCGCTTTCTGGAAAGTTATACGCAAACAGATGCGTAAACGTAATCAGTTTAACACAATAAACACTCTGGAACTTCAACATAAGCTTAACATACCTTAAATACCCTTTACATAAATTAGAAATAAGTTTTGAAGGGTTTGGTATGGCAAAAACAAGTTTATTCGACTACAGGGACTAATTGCGACAAACTGCGGAAGTATGCCGATTCATATAGTAACGAACATTCCGGAACTTGATCATAAGCTAAACATACCCTAAATATCCTTCACATAGCTTAGAAATAAGCTTTGAGGGGTTCGTTATGCAAAATATGCTTATTTGATCAAACATGGACTAAAAGCGTCAAAAAGTACATAAGTTTGCATTTACGCGCATATCTTATGTTCTGAACATATCCGGACATCCAAAAATTTTTTTAATCATTAAAATATTTTATTTTAGTGATTGGAATGAAAATTTGCGCGAAGAATAGTAATTTGGATCGTTTTTCGCGTCCGTTAGTGTTTCATCGTAATTAACCGAATAACGTGACCGTACGACCAAACGAACCGACATCCGAGATGTTTTCAAGCATATTTCATGTTTCCTATACTTTGACAACATTATTGAGCCTTGAAAATGGGTTAACGGGGCTTAAACGTGTCAAAAATGGGCTTAATAACATGCAGGGACCAAAACTGTAATTTCTGAAACATTGCCTCTGTCGCGCCACGCGACGGCCACAAGGCCATCTGTGGCGCCATGCAATAGCCTGCTTTTGACAGCAAGCCTGTTTTCAGCAACCAGCTTGAATTTCAGGGACTTTTATGCATTTTTCTCAATACAATGGACTTGTTTTGGAGCTCCCATGGTATCCTAAACTATGTGCCACAAATGTATGGCTAGGATCAAAGCTCTAAACACTTGGAATGATCTCAACGGTTCATGATTTTCTATATAAACCCACCAAATTTCACTTTCAAGTTGCTCATTCATTCCATTCTTCTCTAATCTGGTTTGGAGTTATCCCTTGACTGGTTGAAGGCTCAATTTCATCAGTTTTCTTGTTCTTGATTCAAGCTTGGACCCTTTGTAAGCTTCCTTCATGCTTGTTTATGCATTTCAAGCATGAAAGTCAAACAGTGTTTGACTTTCTGCTTTGACCAGTTTATGGTCAACACAAAGTTCGTTTGAACTTTGCAACGTGAGCGTAATCACGATGGTTAGAGTCCCTTGTGACTATACCTACTGATTACCACGTTGATTAGGCGTGTGACGAGTCAAAGTTTCGATCAAAATACGTATTTATGCGTATTTTGCAACGAAGCTATTTTCGGGTATCAAAACCCTTTGTTTTGATGTCAAACTTGTTTTCTAACTTAGTTAAACATGTTTTAACATGTTTAACTCGTCACTTTTAGTCTAGTGCTTATATAGGGTCGTAAATTAAGTGGTCTAAACAACCGCTTAGACTTTCGAACCCGACCCGTTTGGTTGATCATTGGGATCCAACCAAACATGTTTTGTGACCATAGTTTTATAGGGAATAACCTTCCGAGGTTATACCTTATGGTCACTTCATATTGAGTTAGTTGTATGATAGGTAGTTTATATGCCTTAGGAAAATGAACAAAATGCCATTTTTATGCATAAATTCATTTTAAGCATATGTAACCAAAATTTTAACATCTAAACTGATCATGCATTGTTTTTAGACATGTTAAGGCATATAATACTTGTCATAGGACTAGTTAGGCGGTCCGAACGCGTTTTGCACGAACGATGCGTTAAAGAAGCGTAGACTACCTTAATGAGTCGTAACGGGTCGTAAGCACTTAGGATAGGTTCCGATTTAGAATGTAGGCTTTGTTAAACCATATCACATGAGTTCCAATACTCATTTGGTATACGAAACCTCATTTTATCCGATCCTCCGATTTAGGTCCGGTTTATTAACGTAGTTACCTATATAGGGTGCCGATTGATTCCGTGATCCCTCTTGCGTTGTTTGATTGTTATTCCAAGACTACTAAGCAATATCAAGTGAGTACATAGTCCCCTCTTTTACTGTTTTCAAATATTTTGGGGTGATACACATGTGCTTACTTTTACTTTCGTGCTTTTCGTACTTTCATAACATATACTTGCTATGTTCAATAGTATGCATATAGTACATGATTTCAATTATGCTTTGCTATGTATGTTTACTTAGCATGCTAGCACATTGATTTCATAAACATTTTTGTTGCATATGTTTACTCAGCATATGGACACATTGATTTACTTTACATTTCTGCTATGTATGTTTACTGAGCATACTAGCACATTGATTTACATGACATTTCTGCTTCGTATGTTTACTTAGCATACTTAGTACATTATTTTCACATAACATGCTTACATTTGGTATGACATTTGGTTTGTTTAACGAAACTAAAATACGTTCATTAACACTGATCATGCCGCTCGGTAGTATGTAATGGTACCATAGGAATTGACAACTCCCATTCCTGGAATCCTAGGTGTGTTTGGACGTAAGGAATGACAGAATCCGAAAACATTTTTGATAAACCTTTGATTTGTTTAAAGGTTTATCCTACAGTCTCAAGGCTTGAATGTATGCGTTTAACATTACCGCATAAATGTTTGTATCAGTAAAGCATGGATTTTGCAAAACATAACTTTTGATTTAAACTGTGATTTATATCAAATACATTGTTTTGTACATTTTACCTATGGGGTTGAATAAATGCTTTTATTCACCATACATTACATTTGATTACACATTAACATTATACATATGGTTTGAGTAGATAATTTTTTTACTTGCCATACATAACATTTGATTATACAAGACATGATTTACATTTGACATTAGACATTGTTTACACATAAACATTTTGACATTGGTTTAAACAAGTCATTTTGGTGATTATTCATAAGTGATTTACGTAACGAGACATGTGTAATATAATAAAAGCATGGTGGATACGCCGCTGGTACTTCCTATATATAAATGCTTTTATGATATTACATATCGTAGCGTTATCTAAATCATTTCAACGAAGATATGATACATTTTACACAAACAACAAATTTTCACAAGACATTGGTTTACAAACAGCATATCTTATACAAACTCATTTTACTTGGTTATTCAGTTAACTATACACTTTCTTTAATATCATTTGAATTTCATATCAGTTGTCGTATGATTTATAAAAGAAAACTTTTTACAAGATTCATGACTAACTTTTTGTTAAACATTTCTTTTAACTTACAAGTCATGAATCCTGCTTCAACAAAACCTATGTATCTCACAGACATTTTTATGCTGACGTACCTATTTTCACATGTGTTTTCAGGAGCTGATGCATAGGGTTGATCGTGATACACTTAGGCGGACTCCAGCCTTAGTGACAATAAAAGATGCAAGACTAGTTTAATTTATGTTATGCTTTCTTTGTTTTAAGACAAGGTAACCTCTCAATTTCGAATAAAACGAAACTTTAAATACCATGGTTGTGAAACAATAATTCTGTTGCTCCACTCGCCGACGTTTCCGCCGCGGTTTGTTGTTTTACGCGGTCGGGGTGTGACAAGAGATGATCAATCGAAAGATATGGACAAAATACGAAGTGCTAGAACGAACCGGCTCGACATATCAATACCAAATCCCACGAATATTAAATAATGAAAGCTAAATTACCCCCAAAACCCTCTATTCGCGAAGCAAACCCATCCTTGATAATTTAAATCCTAGGAAACCCTAAACGCGGTGAAATAAACGAGCCCGAGCTATCGGTCACCCAATCTACCCAACAACGATTAGCTAATAACCTAGCACACCTAATCGTCTCTCGAGTCAAAATATGAGGATGCAAGTTTTAGTTATTGATTAACTTGGTTTATTTCTAAACTCAATATTCAAACTGAAAACCCTAAGATTAACCGATTCAAATTAAACCCTAAGTCTAGGTTGTATTTCTACGTGCCTAAACAGCTAGATTTATCAATCAAAATCACAACCAACACTTAAACATGCAATATCAATAACAATTTCAAGATCAAATTATGTAAATCGCATAAAATAGCCACAATCAAGTCAAAACAACGTAATAATCATCTAGTTCATCTCAACTTAAGTAGTTTACTGATTTAGCTACTCATAATATCCAATAAAACAACTGAACAAAATCTGGAAACGAAAGAAAACATGGTTTAAAACAATGTATACTCGAAAAACTAATGTTTAACGAACCGGTAATGCTTCAACCACGAACCAAAAGCTTCCAAGCCACTTGAACAGCCTTTCTTATTTTTGCGCCACAAACAAGCTTCCTCTTTTTTTCCTTCGTGTGCGAACCCACTGTTGTATTCGAAAACAATAATCAAATCCCCTTTTTGATGTTGTCGAAATTATGAATAATGGGAATTAATCCTCTTCCTTCACGTCTACTGTTGTATTCGAAAACAATAATAATAATAACCTCCTGCCTTTATGTGTTTTCGAAAACAACAATTGGAATCCTCCTTTGTTTTTTTTTTTTTTTTTTTTTTTTGCGAGATTATTGGCCCCCCACTTGCTGCCGTCAACTTTGTTTTCGAAAACAATGATAGTTGCTATCCACTTGCTGTTGATCTCCGAAAACCAATAATCTTAATTATTGCCCCTGTGCTTTTTCGAAAAATAAATAGGGGATACCCTTCACTTTGATTCACGTCCACAGTCCACTATATAATCAATCTCATGGCCTTTAGGGTTTTTTAGTATAATATTCAAGGCCCAATAAAATATGATTTCAAAAAAATTCAACGGGCACATGGCTGGTCATGTCTTCTGCGGCCCAGCTACTGATGTTGTCGAGAATTAATAGGGATGCCTTCTTTCCTTTTCTTTGCTGCCATCCACTATATATTATACTAGGTTATCACCCGCGAACTTTACAGGTAGAAACATTTAATTTATATTAATCGAACTATGTCATTAAATAAAATAAAAAATACATGTTTTCGAACATAATTTTTTTTATAATTGTTTTGAATTGAAAGTTGTAGTCATTGGGTTGCGAGTAAGGTCAGAAACTTCGGGCAAGAACCAGAGGCAGAAACTTGCCTCATTGAATGACCCAAGAAACAAAAAAAAAACTTTTATTTTTTATAATAAAATATAGGCATGAAGTTGTTCGAACCTGCAAAACAAACTCATTTAATTAAATTTAGAAATTAATTAAAAGTTTAAATAAGAAAATATAAACAACAAATACTTTATTCATTAAATATACATTATATATTTTTTTAACAATCATGACCAATCGAAATATAACAAACTAGGTTAAACCCCGTGTATTACACGGGTTGCGCCATTTAATTTACTTTAAATATAAGTGTATAAATAAAAAAGATACAATGTAATTACATGTTATATAAACTAATGTAAAAGTAAAATTACAATTAAAATACATATACATTAAAAAATCAAGCTTACACATAATTTTGAATATGAATGTATGAGAACCTATAATTTTGAATTCTGTACTTTGGGAATCCTCAGGCCATTCAGCAGCTTGAAAACATAACAAGAAGCCTGTCTCAATAAATTGTGAATTTGGATATTTTATGGACCGAAATTAAGAAAGAACATGTCAGCCAAATCAGTAATCTTTAATTTATTCTTTGTATTCATATGAAAAAAAACACCACGTTGTATACTTGTATAGAAAAAGAAAGCATTAAAAATATTGCTAAGTCTTTTGTCATCGTCACTCCACTGAAGAAACAGTTCTAGGTTCTTCTCCTTCATCCTCAAGTGGAAAACGACTATTTAATAAATTGAGCCGCATACAATAAAGACGCCCCACATTTCACTATTTTGAACACTTATAACCTGAATTGTTAAACGAATCCAACAACACAACAAACAATTCAATTTTCCGAAGCAGAGAGCTAGATATACTTTTTATAAAGAAGGGTGTAGGAGATTAAAGAGAAGAGATCCAATGTGACGTTGGTTAAAGACAACATTGGTACCTGTTTGAAGAGCCCTTGGCAGCGTTGATAAGCTCATCGGCTAAGAACTCAGCAATGGTCTTGAGACTAATTTAAAAAAAAATATATATGTACAAACTCAAACAACATTAACATAACAGACAACAAAAGTTTTACTTTCAAATGCACTAATAAACTTCACCAAGCATGGTTAACTAACCAAACCATAAACTAACTGAATGAACAATCTTCACCCTAACTGAAAAAGAAAGTACTTTATTAGTGCAATTTATACCTAGAACGGTAGCTAAATGCATATATAAAAAAATCTTAGGTTTCAAACCACAACTATTAGGCTACTGTTATTCAAAGTTCTACATGTTGCACCACGGGTGTATTTGCAAAAGCATAAGAAATGCAATTTTGATCTTGTATAGTCAAACTAATTTCTAAATGCAAAATCAAGATTTTATCCAAAAAAACAAATAACAAAAAATCTCTATCAAGTTTTTGGTTTGCAGATCCACTGTTTCAGTTCGGTAACTGCGTCATAAAATAACTTTATATTTAGATCCGTTGAAACTTTACCCTCATCCCACCACCATCGCCACTCTTCTCAATCTTAGGACCCTTAAAAAATTCATACAATTAATAAAACCCTTAACAACTTCAGTAAAAAAACATGAAATCTGACTTGGGGTCTTTTCTTTATATCTCGTGGTGTTCACCTTTTGAAACCACTTGAAACAATCAAAGTAGTGCAACTATCAATCATTCCACAGATCTTCTTGTGGGTTCACCGGTGTTTCGCACTTTGATGTTGGTTTAGAATAGATCACTCGCATCTGTGACATAAATGAACCCCTACAAACATCAAGAAACCAACAAAATCAAAACCCACAAAGAAAAAAGTCAAGGTGAAAGTGAAGAACCATCATTAATGTTTTGAAAGTTAAGAACAACCAACAAAATGAACAAACCTACAAAGAACTGCCATTAGAGCCCATAATCGATGAGCAAAGGAATGGTAAATCGAGAATGGGAGGAAACACTTAACTTACCTTGAACAAAATCAAGTGAAGCAAGTATGTGGCGTCGTCATTTATGGATGATGAGGATTTAGGGTTTGAAATTGAAAAGGGAAACATAAGATTTAACAGATCAATAATGTTAGACGGGTTAAAAAACGAAAAAAATGGGCCGGATCCAGGTTCAATTAGAACCGCGAGAAAAGGAAAAAAGAGGGATTTTGGTTTAGGCGCCAAAATATCTCCAATAACGCCTCTTCTAACGCCACGTGTACTCCATTTAGTTTCTTTTATATATAAGTATAGATTAGTAACATGGATATTAATATAGTGTTGATTGTTCCAATTTTCAAATAATCACTTGCTTATTAAAAAAAATCCATTAACTTTGAAGGCATTAAACTGACTTGCTAATGGTATTCATTCATACCTAATACACCTAATATGATACGCTAATCAATAAATAAAACACACACACTAAAAAACCATTCAAATAATAATGTTGACTAAATCATTCAAAACTCTATCCAAATGTATGCCATTTAGTACTCAATGGTAACAAAACACACAACAAAGTGAAACCATCATGCTGCCTCCTGCAATTGAGGTGCCTACATAAAGAGGTACTGCAGAAAACATAGATTATACTAATCGCTCTTAACACGATACATTTTTCGTATAAAATGAGCGAAACTTAATCTTCCAAGTACCTCGAATGGTTTGCCGGATCGTTCAAAATCCAGTATGTTTAGAGCAACTTCACAGCTCTATGAAACAATCAGCTCTGGATCTTTGGAGAATTCCTCATGTAGAGATATACACTGGTCATCTACAAAAATAGTTTATTAAGGTAAAAAACATCAAGTTTTCCATAAAAGTGTCCCGAGTCAACCCAACACAGCCGTTTTGACCCTAAAAACCATGTTTGACTACCTACCCAATATACTCCATTTTCCACCAAATGTTATTAAAAAGTATAGTAGATTTTAGAAGCATAGCTATCTTATATTTTTGGTTTTAAAAAATGTGGCAACTCTCTCTCTCTCCCATTTTCTTAGTGTTAAATTGTTTCTTTTTTTCCTTTTCCTTTCAGTTTTTCGTTCAGTATATAATTTAGTTTATAACAACCTCTCATTTTTTATACTTAAATGTGAATCTAATAAGTTCTGTTCAAACTTATTTGTCTACAATCAACAAAATCTCATATAACCAGCAATTTCATGCGCAATCAAAGGTGTCACAATCAAACACAGACATCAATAAATCTACACACTTTCTCAAAACACAATCTCTAACATCACTAACCTGTATCAATAATTCAAAACCCTAACTAATGTGTTGTGCACTCACTAATATCTGCTACACACGTCTCACTTATTCATCTTTACAACTTCAAACACATCTTATCTAATACCTTATGCCAATCAACAAAATCTCATATATCAATCAGCAATACAATGCACAATCAAAGACCTCACAATCAATTTCAAACATCAATAAATATACAAAATTTCTCAAGACACAAATTCTAATATCACTAACCTGATGCGCTACTGCTCAATAATGTGTCGGTGCCATGAAAAACTTCATAACCCTAACTAATGTGTTAACTTGCCAAGGCTCAAGGCTGTATCTTATCCCAGTGTTGTTTGTCCGACGCATCGTCACGAATCTAACAACCGACTCAATCAAACAATTAGCTAAAAAATTAAAATAATGATCGAGTTAAAAATTTAAAATTTAAAATCTGAAAATCAAATCACTAATATCTAATCTCGTAAATCAAGCAAACTTATTAGGAAAGTCTAACCTTGCCAAGCAAAACCAACCGACATGGTACCAATTTCCAGCCATAGCAAGCATATCTCTGTCCAACATAATTGCAGCCAAAAACTCAGGACCATCCACAATAAACACCTAATGAATCAAAATAAAAACACATAAACCTTGAATATTACTCAATTTATGACTACTATCCCACAAAACAAAACTTTGTCAACAAATTATACTAACTTATGCAATGGTAAACCATAAAAATAACAAATTAATTTAGATGATTAGCCTTGCAGAAAACCCAAATCGGGAAAGTTTACCTGAATCGTTAACGAGAAAAATCATACTCAGATTAGGTTACTTAAGCAGATATTAATCACTGGAATAAGATCTGGTATCAAACATAAGAGCACACATGAGTTGACTAACGTAACAAAATGGTGAGGAAAAGAATATACATCAGTTAATCGAATAGTGATCAATTTCCCATAGGATCCCATTCAAGATATATAGATATATAGATATAGATAAAGAAATGTGCAAGACATACCTTTCCTTCAACTTCTCATAGGATCCCATTCAAGAGTTCCTTGTAGGGGAAGGAGTCTGAAAGAAGTTTATCACCAAAAATTACAAAAAACAGTTTGAATTAGATATGCAACTCGAGTACAAAAACAATAGTTAAAGACTCGAAGCATTCCTAAAATTACAAATAATATAGTCAAAGCATCTCAGAAAAAACATCAAGATTTCAAAGCATTCAAAATTTAAAATCAAACACAATAATGGTTTACTTCAAAATTTAAATTTAAAATAATGATTGGCTTCAAAACTTAAAATTTAAAATCTGAAAATCAAATCACTAATATCCAATCCCATAAATCAAGCAAACTTATTAGGAAAGTCTAACCTTTCAAATTTAAATTCAATTTACAGATTCGAAATATAAAATCAAACACATTAATGGCAAACTTTCAAATTTAAATTTAAAATAATAACTGACTTCGAAATTGAAAATTTAAAATCAAGCACAACAATGGTTTACTTCAAAATTTAAATTTAAAATGATGATTGACTTCAAAATTTAAAATTTAAAATCTGAAAATCAAATCACTAATATCGAATCCCGTAAATCAAGCAAAGTTATTAGGAAAGTCTAACCTTGTCAAGCAAAACCAACCGACAATTTCAGTTTTTCGTTCAGTATATAATTCAGTTTATAACAACCTCTCATTTTTTATACTTAACTGTGAATCTAATAGGTTCTGTTCAAACTTATTTGTCTACAATCAACAAAATCTCATATAACCAGCAATATCATGCGCAATCAAAGGTGTCACAATTAAACACAGACATCAATAAATCTACACACTTTCTCAAAACACAATCTCTAACATCACTAACCTGTATCAATAATTCAAAACCCTAACTAATGTGTTGTGCACTCACTAATATCTGCTACACACGTCTCACTTATTCATCTTCACAACTTCAAATACATCTTATCTAACACCTTATGCCAATCAACAAAATCTCATATATCAATCAGCAATACAATGCACAATCAAAGACCTCACAATCAATTTCAAACATCAATCAATATACAAAATTTCTCAAGACACAAATTCTAATATCACTAACCTGATGCGCTACTGCTCAATAATGTGTCGGTGCCATGAAAAACTTCATAACCCTAACTAATGTGTTAACTTGCCAAGGCTCAAGGCTGTATCTTATCCCAATGTTGTTTGTCCGACGCATCGTCACAAATCTAACAACCGAGTCAGTCAAACTATTAGCTAAAAAATTAAAATAATGATTGAGTTCAAAATTTAAAATTTAAAATATGAAAATCAAATCACTAATATCTAATCTCGTAAATCAAGCAAACTTATTAGCAAAGTCTAACCTTGCCAAGCAAAAGCAACCGACATGGTACCAATTTCCAGCCATAGCAAGCATATCTCTGTCCAACATAGTTGCAGCCAAAAACTCCGGCCCATCCAAAATAAACACCTAATGAATCAAAATAAAAACACATAAACCTTGAATATTGCTCAATTTATGACTACTATCCCACAAAACAAAACTTTGTCAACAAATTATACTAACTTATGTAATGGTAAACCATAAAAATAACAAATTAATTTAGATGATTAGCCTTGCAGAAAACCTAAATCGGGAAAGTTTACCTGAATCGTTAACGAAAAAAAATCAGACTCAGATTGGGTTACTCAAGCGGATATTAATCACTGGAATAATATCTGGTATCAAACATAAGAGCACACATGAGTTGATTAACGGAACAAAATGGTGAGGAAAAGAATATACATCAGTTAATCGAATAGAGGTCAATTTCCCATAGGATCCCATTCAAGATATATAGATATTAGATATAGATAAAGAAATGTGCAAGATATACCTTTCCTTCAACTTCTCATAGGATCCCATTCAAGAGTTCCTTGTAGGGGAAGGAGTCTGAAAGAAGTTTATCACCAAAAATTACAAAACACAGTTTGAATTAGATATGCAACTCGAGTACAAAAACAATAGTCGAAGACTCGAAGCATTCCTAAAATTACAAATAATATAGTCAAAGCATCTCATAAAAAAACATCAAGATTTCAAAGCATTCAAAATTTAAAATCAAACACAATAATGGTTACTTCAAAATTTAAATTTAAAATAATGATTGGCTTCAAAATTTAAAATTTAAAATCTGAAAATCAAATCACTAATATCCAATCCCATAAATCAAGCAAACTTATTAGGAAAGTCTAACCTCTCAAATTTAAATTCAATTTACAGATTCGAAATTTAAAATCAAACACATTAATGTCAACTTTCAAATTTAAATTTAAAATAACAACTGACTTCGAAATTGAAAATTTAAAATCAAGCACAACAATGGTTTACTTCAAAATTTAAATTTAAAATGATGATTGACTTCAAAATTTAAACTTTAAAATCTGAAAATCAAATCACTAATATCCAATCCCGTAAATCAAGCAAAGTTATTAGGAAAGTCTAACCTTATCAAGCAAAACCAACAGGCATGGTACCAATTTCCAGCCATAGCAAGCATATCTCTGTCCAACATAGTTGCAGCCAAAAACCCCGGACCATCCAAAATCAACACCTAATGAATCAAAATAAAAACACATAAACCTTGAATATTACTCAATTTATGACTACTATCCCCCAAAACAAAACTTTGTCAACAAATTATACTAACTTATACAATGGTAAACCATAAAAATAACAAGTTAATTTAGATGATTAGCCTTGCAGAAAACCCAAATCGGGAAAGTTTACCTGAATCGTTAATGGAAAAAATCACACTCAGATTGGGTTACTCAAGCGAATATTAATCACTGGATTAAGATCGGGTATCAAACATAAGAGCACACATGAGTTGATTAACGGAACACAATGGTGAGGAGAAAAATATACATCAGTGAATCGAATAGAGATCAATTTCCCATAGGATCCCATTTAAGATATATAGATATATAGATATAAATAAAGAACGGTGCAAGATATACCTTTCCTTCAACTTCTCATAGGATCCCATTCAAGAGTTCCTTGTAGGGGAAGGAGTCTGAAAGAAGCTCTTCACCTAAAAATACAAAACACAATTTGAATTAGATATGCAACTCGAGTACAAAAATAATAGTCGAAGACTCGAAGCATCCCTAAAATTACAAATAATTTAGTCAAAGCATCTCATAAAAAACATCAAGATTTCAAAGCATTCAAAATTTAAAATCAAACACAATAATGGTTTACTTCACAATTTAAATTTAAAATAATGATTGACTTGAAAATGTAAAATTTAAAATCTGAAAATCAAATCACTAATATCCAATTCCGTAAATCAAGCAAACTTATTAGGAAAGTCTAACCTTTCAAATTTAAATTCAATTTACAGATTCAAAATTTAAAATGAAACACACTAATGGAAAACTTTCAAATTTAAATTTAAAATAATAATTGACTTCGAAATTCAAAATTTAAAATCAAACACAATAATGGTTTACTTCAAAATTTAAATTTAAAATAATGATTGACTTCAAAATTTAAAATTTAAAAATCAAATCACTATGGAAACATACCAAAAATATAAGATCATATTCCTCAATCACCTTTAACAACGAATGAGAGATGTTTTTAGGATCCATAACTGGAAAGTAAGTAACCACTGTTTTAAAAAATATATAATGGTAATCTATTTATAGAAACAAAGTCTATTTACAGAAACCGAATCATAATTCAAAATACAAAAATCATCTTTAACAACAGTAATATGTTTACAGAAACAAAAACAACTTTAAAAATGAAATTAAAGGCATCTTTAAAGAATTAACAACTAACTAAATACAAAAATTATAACTAAATGACTCACGATAAATCATCATCAATAATTTTAAGACATTGACATATGGAAGTTGTTCTCCCCACCATAAGGTTGCAAAATCATGCGGTATTTCCTATCAATCGAAACAAAAAAAAAAACATATAAGTTGCAATAACTTATTGTGTGCACAAAACTGAAAACTTAAGAAACATACCAAAAATATAGGATCATAGTCCCCAATCAACTTTAATAACGAAGGAGCGTTGTTTTCATGATCCATAACTGCAAAGGAAGTAACCACTGTTTTAAAAAAAAATATAACGCTAATCTATTTATAGAAACAAAGTCTATTTACAGAAACGGAATCATAATTTCGAATACAAAAATCATCTTTAACAACACTAATCTATTTATAGAAACAAAACCAACTTTAAAATAAAAATTAAAAACATTTTTAAAGAAATAACAATTAACTAAACACAAAAATTATAACTAAATACAAAAAATTATAACTCACAAAACAAACCATAAGAACTTCAAAAGATAATCACATAAATTTCAAATTAACGCCTAAAGACAAAAATAAAAAAGAAAGACTATACATATCAAAAAACAAACAACACCAACAAAACTGAACTAACCTATTTTTAGTCGACGAACAATTCGAAAAATATAGGATCATAGTCCTTAATCAACTTTAACAACGAAGGAGCATTGTTTTCATGATCCATAACTGCAAAGGAAGTAACCACTGTTTAAAAAATATATATATAACGATAATCTATTTATAGAAACAAAGTCTATTTACAGAAACCGAATCATAATTTCGAATACAAAAATCATCTTTAACAACACTAATCTATTTATAGAAACAAAAACAACTTTAGAAAGAAACTAAAGACATCTTTAAAGAATTAACAACTAACTAAATACAAAAGTTATAACTAATTACAAAAAATTATATCTCACAAAAAAACCATAAGAACTTCAAAAGATAATCACATAAAATTTCAAATTAACGCCTAAAGACAAAAATAAAAAAGAAAGACTATACATATCAAAAAACAAACAACACCAACAAAACTGAACTAACCTGTTTTGGTCGACGAACAATTCGGGTCCGATTGTCATAAAAGATTGAGGGTTTACCATGAGAAAAGCAAACCATAAAACATTCAGAACATATGTTATTAATTTTTGGAAAAAAAATACCGAACAGAAAGGATAAAATCAAACCTACACAAACCTAAAAAAGAGAAAACAATTATAACATTTAACTAACCTCTGTTGTTTGACGAATGATCGGAGTCCGATTTTATCCAAGATTTAGGGTTCCACATGAAAAACAAAATCAATAAAAATCAGTAACTTTGATAAATGTCGAAGAGATGATTAACGTTCATAGACACTACATAAATCGGAGAATGTAGATGATGATAATAAAACCTCTGATCTTGATTTCGTTTGCAAAAAAAACAAAAAGATAAATGTTCAATCGCTTGATTAAAGATACACAGTAGATAAACAACAAATTAAAATAACATACCTTCAATTTTTATGATCAGATCTACAAAGTTTAGGACAAAGAAGAAGTTAATAGCATTCGAAGCAATCTTTATAAAATCAAGTTTCTATAGAATTGAATAACATAAATAAAGCAGATTTAGGATCGATTGTGTAGATTACAATCGTAAAACAAAGAAATCAGAAACAATAAAATCAAAAACATAGAAACATACATTTGATTGGTTAATAGGATTGAGTTGTGTGAAGAAGATGATGTTGCAGAGGTTTGGCTATGGTTTGGAACTGAGGATCTTGGTGGTGGCGATAGGAGAGAGGATGCAACTTAGTTTTAGGGTTTGTAAAGTGTGTGCAAGAAGAATGAGAAAAAAAGGAAATATATATTATGACCCGAATTCAAAAAAAAGGAAACAAAACCCGACCCAAAAAAATTCGGATCCCGCCTCTTTTGTTTTGAAATGGTGAATGTAGAAGCAAAATCTCAATTCCCTCCTAAACTCAACACAATTAGTTGCCACATCAGCAAAAATGGCCAAAATCAAATACCACCTAGCCCACATCACATCTCATATATATATATATATATATATATATATATATATATATATATATATATATATATAGTGCCTTTCCATTCCATTAGGCTTTATTTGTTTTTAATATCCACTAACTTGCTTCCAAGCCCAAAGGAACCAAACAATTTCCAGTCAATCCCGATAACGTCTGTCACACCCCCAAAATACCACCTAGGGAGTGTCCCTGTTAGGCGTGTGACAAACCAATAACGAGCCACTAATCATATTGAACCAATCACAACTGTTGAATAAAATCATCGATTATTATTGAAAAGTACCGTTAATAAGTTTAAATGAAAACCAAGATGTTCAGCGGAAGCAAATAAAAGAAATCATAGTTTAATTGTTTCAAATTAAATGTATGTAACCAATAAACCCATCATTCGTAACCAATCAGCACGACCCATGACCACTCCAGCTACTTCAGACAGCAAGTTCCAAATCCAAGTAATCTAACGACCTGCGAGCATGCAACAAGTGTATCAGACAACGCTGGTGAGTTCATAGTTTTACAAAAACGTTGATTACCAAGTGTTTAGTTAATCCATTGAGTTTAATTCCGAAAGTAATGTTGATAATAACCCGAATACAAGACGGCTTCTGATTATTTTGCCCTTTCTCCAATGCTCCTATCAAAGCATTGGTCATGACTAGGTCATTAGTTCAACACCCGTCCTCCCAGGTACGGGGTGAGGTTGCCAAACCTAAGTAGCGCTACTAACTAATACCATGTTACCTCCCAGGTAACCAAACAACACGGAGGGACTTTAAAGGTGATAGGAAGAGTATATTATCCAACATTCCCGTTTTTACCCAAAAGACTTATCCCTCCCCTGGGATACCCACTGACTGTCCCAACCACCGGGACGCATGCTCAAGAGATGAACTCACCTTTGATTTGCTCGGTTAGACTAGTTACGTGCTCAAGTTGCTCAAACCAAATCCTAACATAGTTACTAATGATAGTCAGACTCGTATTTATGTATATGCATTTATGTACAGTTTCAGATTATATACTCAGCAGGCTACATATACCAGGAAAGTTATTGTATAACACACAATAGATGTTCATATCTCACACAATTCACCTTGTGCATACAAGTTTTACAAATCCACTTAACAGTTACATGTCACACACCAAGTGTGTGATTTCCTCAAATTATCGGCCCACCCTTAAAGATGCAGCCCATATTTAATCTAAATTGGTGTGTGACCCAAGTGCACTAGACCAATATACATGTGGGTGTGCTCATCAATTAAGTTCAGCCCAATTAACAACCTAATAGTTGAACCTACCATTTAACCCTTAATAGATAATAGACATTATCAACAACATGCACAATCCATCTCTTGTTTCAAAACAATCGGCCGAACAGTTTTATCATTGGCACCTTCTAAATCAGCTCTTAATAACTTCTTAACCAAATTATATGCATTAATACTTGAATAAAGATATACATGAAATCATCACTTATTGTTATGAGAATCAGACCTTATCAATTAAATTCATCAATTAAATGCTATCATTATTCCTTTATGTTAATCGGCCCAATTAAATCAATTATCAGCAACATCACGATAATATACAAAAACCTCAATGCTCAAAAATTCAGACGATGAGTCAGCAGCTCTCTTTATTCAATTAAATAGATATCATGCTTTGTACAACCTAAGTTTATTTAACAATATATAATTAATTAGTAATCATAAAAAGGCACACACATCAGCAGACATCATTGTCTTCGACAATAATGCACAAAGTCAACATAGGTTTTTGAAGAAACATAATTATTAAAACATTGACATCAGCTTACATCATCGTCTTCATCATGTGCATACAACTTTCTTATTTTATGTAACCATGTTAATCCAATTTCTTATTTGAATCGGTTCTAAACAACATTACAGCATGGTTTATTATACCCGAAACCCTTTGTTAACAATGAGTATTACCATTACTTGACCAAGATGTACACATAGACCACACAAATAATCAATACAACTAATCAACACAATTGCACACCCATAAGAAACCGAAGGATTTTACTAACCAGAACTTCGACAGAGGGGAGGGGGAATCTTGTCTTCTTCCGTCACACAACAAATAGAGGGGGTGGGGGTAGGGTTCCCACTGCCGTACGTAAATATGGGGGATGATAGGTTTGTTTTTGGTTTAATGTTTATATTAAATAACCACATTTAAGCATCCTATAAGTAATAACACATTGGGGCGGTTCCTGTTAACCGTGATGGGCTCAATCTCATGCAGTGGGCTGCCATCACACTAAATAATGCTGCCAACCAATGGGACTTGGTGGCAGTTTTGGGCCTTCACTCCATTCGGTTCCCATAAGCTAAAAGGGTATACTATAAGGGTTTGGTTTGTCCTCCACATTGGGCTTAACAGAATGTGTATGGTGTGTGGGCCGAGATGAGAGGGGCCTGTGGCCAAACAGTGTGTGTAAACGGCTCAAGTAAGTTGCGGCCCAGCTGAATTAGTTCAAGATCCTAAACAACTAACCAACACCTATGACCTAAACATATAATTATAACATGTGACTGAATATACACATGTAATCTGAACATTTATCAATTCACAGGTAGCAAACTCACAACCATCTAATCATGCTCGTTCATGTAATCTTATAACCACAATCAAGGTAAAGCTTCATATATAACACATCACCTATACATGCATACCACAGTTTCCCAATGAGTCTCACAAAACGTGTTCTCGCAAAACGTGTTCATGCATAAATTCGTACTTTATATCATATCATTGTGCAACAAGTTGTTGTTATTATTGTTATATTTATATAAAGTAAACATAACTCCCATTTATGAGAAAAGTTAGCGCGGACGAGTATTGAATTTAACTGGACTAGACAAAATAATAATAATAATAATAATAATAATAATAATAATAATAATAATAATAATAATAATAATAATAATAATAATAATAATAAGGAAACAATGGTAGTCTGAAAGTGTAGGTTGTCGCATCATCCCCAACTTGAAAGAAATTTCGTCCCGAAATTTGACAAGTAACCCAAAACAGCAGGATGTTAAATCAGGATGACTGTGGATTTTCCACGGGTACCACATCATCCCCAACTTGAAAGAAATTTCGTCCTGAAATTTGACAAGTAAAACTCAACCAAAGGTAAGTGTCTTCGAGCGTCAGGATGTTTTGTTTACCCAGACAGTCTGTCCTACGGTGATAAGCAATGCTCATGTCTAGACGTGAGCCAAGGGTGTTGTGTATTGTTTGTCATAAATTAGGAATAAATCAAAATCAGAGGTAACAGGAGTTGGCACCTCGTGCCTAAAAGCCGCCTCTCCCAGAGGAACATTCACAACTGTAAAGACTCGTCAGTTTTCTTGATTGCGAGAAAGTGTGCTGGTAACGTGAGTCCATCAACGATCATCCAGGTGATAGTGTTTCCGTTTCGAGTTGTAAGTAGACCAATGATAAAATCCCTGGCAGTCTGCTCCCATTTCCATATATGCGTTCCTGGTTGCTAATATCTCACCTTGACTTTCCCACAAGTCAAACATCGTTCTCATGCGTTGCTATGCAGGCCTTCAGGCCCGATCATCCGTACATGGTTTTCAGGTTTTAATTCATCCTATCAAAACTCAAATGAATAGGATATCGAAACCCGTGTGCTTTGCCTGCACCAGTTCCCTAGGGTTGCTGTATAGTGAGGTCCATATTCGTCCCATGAAGTAGCAAATATCGTCCGTCCTGCCAAAAGTTGCTTCCCCATGCCCCGCATGGGTTAATCTTGAGAACTCTCTTCCTTCGAAACAAGGGTATACGGGAGGCCCATGTGATCGGTCTAGGTAGTGCATTTGGTACCGTCCAAGTAATGCCTCCAACTTAAATCCAAAGACCATGGCTTCCACCGTAGATCGTGGCTCGTGCAGTTCTTCCTATAAGTCCACCACGTAGGCCATCTCCTTCTCATGTTGCATCGATGTGTAACTGGGACTCTGATTCGAGCCATCATGGTACACCTCCAGATCATCAGTACCCTTGGATAAAGACGATGCTCAGTGCATTTCCCATGAACTCACAGCTCCCCGCTGTGCTGAGGAGGTTGAAGTCGCGCAATCTTCGAAAATCCCATGATGAATCTGCGGTAGTATCCAGCGAACCCAAGGGATTGCTATATCCCAGCAGGAATCTAAAATTGCATAAGATCAATCTGAAATTCCACTTGACGATATGGAGGTAAACCAGGTAACTCTTCAGGAAACACGTCAAAAAATTCTCGAACAGCTGGAAGATCCTTGATCTTCCTTTCTCCAGGTTGCGAATCGGTGACGAGAGCTAGAATAGCAGGGTAGCCCTTTCGTAGACACTTCTGGGCTTTCATGGCTGAGGTGATCTTAAACTGATAAGGATTCCCCACTAGGGAGAGGGATACGCATGATTTTCTCCTTGCCGGGAATTTCCGCTTGATGCATAGATAACCAAATCCATGTCAACGACCACGTCAAAACTTACAAGAGTATCGAGGAGTAGGTCAATGTCGAACACTTGACCCATGAGATCGAGTTTACAACCAAAAGGAACATGAGAAGCTTCTATCGTTTTACTATCAGTTAATTCTACTACATGCTTATTTTACAAGAGGGGTGGGAGTCAGTCCTAACTGATGACTGAACCCTAAGGCACATAACTCCAATCGAAACAAGAGCCAAATAAAACAGAAGCAGAAAAAGATCATTCAAAGAAGACGTACCGGTCTCAACATTGCCATCATTGCGAGTTTCCCCCAGCGCCAATAGTAAATGCTCTTCCACTTGCTCCGTTCCCACCATTGTTCCCATTGTTGTCATTCCCAGTATTGTTGTTATTGCCAGCATTCTGATTAAGCCGAGCGCAATCCCTCTTAAAATGACCCTCATCACCACAATGAAAGCACCCCTTTTGATTTCCCTGATTCTGTTGAGGCTGTTGCCTCTCCTGTTGCCGTGGTTGCTGCTGCGCCTGCTTTGGGAGCCAGACCCTACAATCTTTAGCCATATGACCCACCTTGTTGCACCTATGACATACCCGGGTGCATGGCCCGTGATGGTGGAACATACACTTATCACACTTTGGTTGCTTTCCCGCGTAAGAACCCTGATTTGAAATGTTGCTCTGATTCTGATTCACAGAAGACGACTGGCTGAAACTACGGTGGATGCTGTTGTCTGCCCTTTTCTGAGATTGGCTGACACTGGTTGCTTTGTCAGTATCGTTCCATTTTCGCTTGTGATCACTAGCAGATGTGGTAGCTGTAGCAGTCGAGGTAGTAGTAGAAACACGTGGCGGCAAGTTGCCACGTTCGACCTCTTGGTCAGTGATCTTATGTGCCAAACGGACGATACGGGGCAGATTGTCTAGGTTTGCAGCAATAACGTACCCCTTAACAGCTGGTGCTAAGCCCTTGAGATACAACTCAATTCGCCGATGTGGGGGTCGAGACATGTTAGGGCACAAAGTTGCTAAATCATTAGACCTCCTAGTGAATGCTTCAATCTCAGATCCCTCCATTTTCAGATTATAGTACTCGTTCTCCAATTTCTGAATCTCATCACGAGGACAATACTCCTCTCGCATCAACTCCTTGAAATCATCCCAAGTAGTGGCATTCGCCATCTCAATACCTAACATCTGAACCTGGGCATTCCACCACGTCAGGGCACCATCCTGGAGTGTGCCCGTAGCATACTTCACTTTGTCCCCAGCAGGACAGTTACACATTGCAAATACCGATTCTGCCTTCTCGAACCGTCGCAGGAGTCCTACAGCCGCTTCAGTCCCACTGAAGGTCTGTGGCTTACAATCCATGAACATCTTGTACGTACAAGCAAGTGGAGCAGGTGGATTATTTTGATTCGCAGGTTGACCTAAAACAAAAGAACGTACAACGAACAGGTAAGATTCGAGTATACGACACAAGGATAGAAAGTAATTGGCACATATCGTACCAGCCTGGTAAGCCGCTAGGGCTTCAGCTACACGAGTGTTGATCAAGTTGGTTAATTCAGCCTGAGTCATAGCAATGTGGCCGCGTCCATGGCCTCGCCCGCTCATGATTCTATAGGAGAAGAGGGAAAAGGTTACGAGTCGAAATAAGGTAGGAGTCAAACCGCCTAATGACTTTTATAGACTACAGAATTCACATCAAACAACAGAGCGGAACCCCTCTCACGTTCATTAAGCCTCACTGGGACTCGCATGCACCCCACATTATTATTATCTGTGCACCGATAATAATAAGGCAATTTGCGTGCTTATCTCAGTGCCTCTTAACTCACGCTAAAAGGTTCCCCTTGTCCAAACAGCAAACGAAAGGCATTACAGGGTTAAGAATCACGATAGTCAATGGGTAGGGTCACACTAACAGATCACATAACCGAGGTTGATAACATAAGGGCTCATACTGCTGTGCCAAGTGTGCATTCACGTGTAATGTTATACATAAGTGTACACAAGATATACTATGCAATAGTAAATGAGAAACGAACCTTGCAGTCTGGAGCTGAGTGTCATGGTCGATTTCGGTACTGTTCGGTTATAGTCTGGTTTTATAAAAACGTTTTAAAACCAAGTTCACTATAACCAGTGGCTCTGATACCAAACTGTCACACCCCCAAAATACCACCTAGGGAGTGTCCCTGTTAGGCGTGTGACAAACCAATAACGAGCCACTAATCATATTGAACCAATCACAACTGTTGAATAAAATCATCGATTATTACTGAAAAGTACCGTTAATAAGTTTAAATGAAAACCAAGATGTTCAGCGGAAGCAAATAAAAGAAATCATAGTTTAATTGTTTCAAATTAAATGTATGTAACCAATAAACCCATCATTCGTAACCAATCAGCACGACCCATGACCACTCCAGCTACTTCAGACAACAAGTTCCAAATCCAAGTAATCTAACGACCTGCGAGCATGCAACAAGTGTATCAGACAACGCTGGTGAGTTCATAGTTTTACAAAAACGTTGATTACCAAGTGTTTAGTTAATCCATTGAGTTTAATTCCGAAAGTAATGTTGATAATAACCCGAATACAAGACGGCTTCTGATTATTTTGCCCTTTCTCCAATGTTCCTATCAAAGCATTGGTCATGACTAGGTCATTAGTTCAACACCCGTCCTCCCAGGTACAGGGTGAGGTTGCCAAACCTAAGTAGCGCTACTAACTAATACCATGGTACCTCCCAGGTAACCAAACAACACGGAGGGACTTTAAAGGTGATAGGAAGAGTATATTATTCAACATTCCCGTTTTTACCCAAAAGACTTATCCATCCCCTGGGATACCCACTGACTGTCCCAACCACCGGGACGCATGCTCAAGAGATGAACTCACCTTTGATTTGCTCGGTTAGACTAGTTACGTGCTCAAGTTGCTCAAACCAAATCCTAACATAGTTACTAATGATAGTCAGACTCGTATTTATGTATATGCATTTATGTACAGTTTCAGATTATATACTCAGCAGGCTACATATACCAGGAAAGTTATTGTATAACACACAATAGATGTTCATATCTCATACAATTCACCTTGTGCATACAAGTTTTACAAATCCACTTAACAGTTACATGTCACACACCAAGTGTGTGATTTCCTCAAATTATCGGCCCACCCTTAAAGATGCAGCCCATATTTAATCTAAATTGGTGTGTGACCCAAGTGCACTAGACCAATATACATGTGGGTGTGCTCATCAATTAAGTTCAGCCCAATTAACAACCCAATAGTTGAACCTACCATTTAACCCTTAATAGATAATAGACATTATCAACAACATGCACAATCCATCTCTTGTTTCAAAATAATCGGCCGAACAGTTTTATTATTGGCACCTTCTAAATCAGCCCTTAATAACTTCTTAACCAAATTATATGCATTAATACTTGAATAAACATATACATGAAATCATCACTTATTATTATGAGAATCGGACCTTATCAATTAAATTCATCAATTAAATGCTATCATTATTCCTTTATGTTAATCGGCCCAATTAAATCAATTATCAGCAACATCACGATAATATACAAAAACCTCAATGCTCAAAAATTCAGACGATGAGTCAGCAGCTCTCTTTATTCAATTAAATAGATATCATGCTTTGTACAACCTAAGTTTATTTAACAATATATAATTAATTAGTAATCATAAAAAGGCACACACATCAGCAGACATCATTGTCTTCGACAATAATGCACAAAGTCAACATAGGTTTTTGAAGAAACATAATGATCAAAACATTGACATCAGCTTACATCATCGTCTTCATCATGTGCATACAACTTTCTTATTTTATGTAACCATGTTAATCCAATTTCTTATTTGAATCAGTTCTAAACAACATTATAGCATGGTTTATTATACCCGAAACCCTTTGTTAACAATGAGTATTACCATTACTTGACCAAGATGTACACATAGACCACACAAATAATCAATACAACTAATCAACACAATTGCACACCCATAAGAAACCAAAGGATTTTACTAACCAGAACTTCGACAGAGGGGAGGGGGAATCTTGTCTTCTTCCGTCGCACAACAAATAGAGGGGGTGGGTGTAGGGTTCCCACTGCCGTACGTAAATATGGGGGATGATAGGGTTTGTTTTTGGTTTAATGTTTATATTAAATAACCATATTTAAGCATCCTATAAGTAATAACACATTGGGGCGGTTCCTGTTAACCGTGATGGGCTCAATCTCATGCAGTGGGCTGCCATCACACTAAATAATGCTGCCAACCAATGGGACTTGGTGGCAGTTTTGGGCCTTCACTCCATTCGGTTCCCATAAGCTAAAAGGGTATACTATAAGGGTTTGGTTTGTCCTCCACATTGGGCTTAACAGAATGTGTATGGTGTGTGGGCCGAGATGAGAGGGGCCTATGGCCAAACAGTGTGTGTAAACGGCTCAAGTAAGTTGCGGCCCAGCTGAATTAGTTCAAGATCCTAAACAACTAACCAACACCTATGACCTAAACATATAATTATAACATGTGACTGAATATACACATGTAATCTAAACATTTATCAATTCACAGGTAGCAAACTCACAACCATCTAATCATGCTCGTTCATGTAATCTTATAACCACAATCAAGGTAAAGCTTCATATATAACACATCACCTATACATGCATACCACAGAAACGTGTTCTCGCAAAACGTGTTCATGCATAAATTCGTACTTTATATCATATCATTGTGCAACAAGTTGTTGTTATTATTGTTATATTTATATAAAGTAAACATAACTCCCATTTATGAGAAAAGTTAGCGCGGACGAGTATTGAATTTAACTGGACTAGACAAAATAATAATAATAATAATAATAATAATAATAATAATAATAATAATAATAATAATAATAATAATAATAATAATAATAATAATAATAATAATAATAATAATAATAATAAGGAAACAGTGGTAGTCTGAAAGTGTAGGTTGTCACAACGTCTACCTTCGCAACACGCAGACCGTCACTAAATCCTTTCGCGACGCACGAAAGGTATAAAACTTGATTTTTTTCACTTTTTAATTCTCTCGATCACCCGTACCCAAACCGGTGCTTAGTTTTCTCACATTTAGCTCGTTTTGCACCTGGACCTAGCAAAACATAAAATAATATAAAATAACACTAACACTAAATAAAAACAAATAAAACTATACAAAAATAATACACTTTACACGGGGCAAATATGTATATTTTACCACACATCAAGCGACTGACGAAATTTGAATGTTAGAAACACTTATCAGCAATCGAATCGAACGAACCGAGGGATTCGCTTCAAAATCACAGGGAAAATGAGATATTGTATGAAATTAAACTGGATTTCTTCAAAAAAAGTTGAAGAACACGTTGATTGGGTGTTTGAATTATTGATTGGTGACGAAAATTGCACTATAATGTAGTGATTATTTCTCACAGTTTGTGAGTCATTCTCCTTTTCTCACAGTTTGTGAGCCATTATTTCAAATGTTTTACAAAACTCTAAATGTTTATTAGTTATAATTACAATGATTAAGTCTTTGTATTCTACAATTGCTGCCAGTATTATGGGGTTTGTATATAGTACTTGATAACCTTCACAATTGGGCACGGGTATCCAATGTGTGATATGACCATAGTCACAGATCCGCCGAGTGACAAGTACTGAACGAGTAATTGGGTAGATATAAACATTGTAATCGCTCTTAATACTGTAAAGTTATAACAACTGATGTTTTTATAAATTAGAATGTACTCGCCAGTATTTCTTACTGATAAAATATTTTTAAAACGCGTTTCAGGTAACTTAATGTGAAGCTATTAGAAGCCAGCTATGGAGCACTGAAGGTTTAAAGAAAGTGGCTATAAAGTTACATAAATAAAAAGTTTATATTTTTAGCAACTAGGGTTTATCCCTATAAAGATATTATGAATGAAATATGGGTTTTATCCCATTTGTTTAATATAAAAAATTTGGTGTTTTGAAACTCTGAAATTTATTTCCTAACTACGATCCTAATGTCTCATTTCCGCTGCCAAATTAATAAACACCGATACCACCGGCTCCTGTTTCGTGGCTCCCGCTCTCGGGGTAGGGGTCGGGGGTTGCGATAGCACGGCCCGTGTCTCCTTCTTCTCTGTCTTCATCTAATGAGTTGTGTCAGTCCAGATGCTTGCACGGCCCCGTGTGTCAACGGCACGGCCCCGTGGTCATTGTACTTGTTGCACTACCTAAGATTTGCATATCTGGGAGTTACCCACGGCCCGTGTTCATTGGACACGACCCTGTGTCTCTTGTCTGTTTATGTTTTTCTTTTTCTTTCTAGAATCTTGGGTGGGGCACGACCCCATGCCATGGTGGCACGGCCCTGTGCTTGTCTTCTGTTCGTTGTTTTTGGTCTTGGGTTGAAGCTCGGAGAGTCGGCGTGATGTATCAACTTTCCTTCTTTTGTATTTATGCTGGTTTTTGTCGTTAATTTGTTCCTTTTGTACATTTAAGCTCTTTTAATTAGGCTTGTAAATGAACCGAACGAACACGAACGAGGCATGTTCGTGTTCGTTCGTTAAAGTTTAACCGAACAAACGATCAGACATGAACATTTTAACGAACGGATTTTCTTGTTCGTGTTCGTTCGTTTAGAAAATGAAAATGTTCGTGTTCGTTTATGTTCGTTTATTAATAGTGTAAATGAATAGTTCACAAACATAAACGAGCATACGAACATAAACGAACACAGTTTCACATAAGCAAACCTAAACGAACATAAATGAGCAAACATAAACGAAAATAACTAAACATAGATTAACGAACGCAAATGATGAAACACCAATTGAAAGTAAACGTGAATATTCAAACATAACCATCATAAAAAAGAACTTGAAATGTAAATAAATTCGTTAAAATTATAGTCTAGTAGACACTTCAAAGCACCATCTTGAAATCACCAATTCACCATTATGATCAACAATGCACGAACTTCATTCTTTTTTTTTTGAACGACAAATTTGGATCATTGATGGACCACTAGAGTATTATTGTGCCAATAGCGAAACCACCCGATCATATCCATCTCCACCATGATTGTTTTGAAATCGGAAACTCAAAACATGTAATGGGATGGTAAAGAAAATCTTGTAAATTTTAAATATAGTATTAGTTTTAAACTTAATATTAGTAATATATAAAGTTAAACAATTAAATAAACGAACAGAAATAAACGACCATAAATGATCGAATTCAAACGAACATAACTGAACGAACATAAACGATCGTTCATGAACGTAAATGAACGAACGAGACATTGTTCGTGTTTGTTCATTTAGTTAAATGAACGGAAAAAAATGTTCATGTTCGTTCGTTTACTAAATAAACGAACATAAACGAGTTTCCTGTTGAACGATACATGAACAGTTCACTGAATGTTTGGTTCGTTTACAAGCCTACTTTTAATCCTAAAAATCAACAGTATACAAAGAAACACACTTTTTCCAACATTAGTACTAAAAAGGGTTGATTTTATACCTTACTTGATATAATTTATATGTTGCATTTGGTGCATGTCACTTCACATAGGAACAGATTCGGGCCAATTACTTGTACTTCCTTGTGTTTGTAATACAATGAAATCAACATAATGAAATATTAGTACCATGTGTTGTGAACAATTTGTAGCGTGACTCCTTGATGTTTCCGCCACAAGTTCCACATGGTCGGGGTGTTGCAGTAACCCACCATAATTGAGGTTGTCGTTGTAAGAATGATGAATAACTTGGTAAGAAAGTAGGAGGCATGAACTAGAGTGTATAATGCCTCTAACTGGTCGGTTGGGTAATAAACTTCAAACCGAAAGAATGCTTTAAAAGCTAAAAAGCTCGGGTTTAGATCAAGGTTTTGAACCTCTAAATGCTGGGGAATTCCTAAAATGGTAAAATTGAAGTTGGGCCAAGTTGTGCGTAAAAATTGCGAATATTTGACAAAAATTCGGTTATGGGTGAAAACTACGAGCTCTGGAAACATTCTGAAAACTGCCCCTTAAGGACGCGTAAGGGCACCCTTTTTAAGCAAAATTGTTTTCGTTGTTATTCTATACGCGTTTGATCATTTAACTTAAGCACCAATCGTTTTTTTTATGTTTATGTTAGGTTTCCACAAAGGCAAGAACCGGGCCGACGACCAAGCATGTAAAGAACCGAACACTATTGATGATGCCAACTCCACACCTTCTTCTCATTAACGATGCCAACTCATTCATGACCACCCCATAACTAAAGCCATTAACGGACAGGGGGATGTTAAGGCCGTTAATAGATGATGTAGCACTCCTCCCTTGATCCGTAGCGCATGATCTAACTATTGTTCTATTATTATGTATTAGAGTAAGTAAGTAACTTGACTTAAACAACGAATTCCAAGGACAATTATTATTTTTAAAAGTAAATTAAAAAAGGACAATGGTCATTTGTCATTTACTTGTTGCATTTTTATATGATTTGATGTTCATGACAAGATTTTTTGTAGTGGAATGTTTGGTTTGATGTTTATATAGTGTAGGGTCACATCACACACACACACACATATATATATATATATATATTATAAATTAACAAGCAAACAAGTACAGCTCATGAAAAAGTGTAGCGTTACATCACATTTATATATTTTATAAATTAACAATCAAACAAGCACAACCCATGAAAAATGATCGTTTTTATTATATAGTTATATAGATCATATATAATTTAATAATAGTTATCATACGTGACTTCACTTTACATGTATATATAAATTGAACTTCATGAAATTATTTTGTGTATTTGCTTTACGTATCGTCAAATGTCACATTTTGTGTATCATACACCCCCACAAAACCATGAAATACATGAATTTGAATTTATTTATAGTCTTGACTTTTTCTTCGCATTCTGAAATTACAATACAACCTTTTGCTTTATATTTACGTATCATCAAATGTCACATTTCGTATACAATACACCACTACAAAACCATGAATGCATGGCTTTATTTAGTCTTGACTTTTTCTTTACGTTTGGATATTACAATACAATCTTTTGACCACGTTTGATGTATCAGACATTTACTTTTATACCCAAGGACATCTTATTAAATAAGTATCAACTAACCAAACTCATATAAAAGAGGTAATGTATCACAAATGTTTCAAATTACATGATCAGTTGTTGCTCTTGTTGATTCGTAATATCATGCAAGTGATAATATATTTTACTTTTTTAGATTATTATTTGAAGAAGTATGAACCTGAGCGGGTCGGAACTTCTACGATGATGAACACGAACATGGCCACACCTCATCTTCTCCGTCTCATCCTAGACCTGCAAACAAGGAGAGAAAAAAACGTGGGCAATGTAGAGACGGCCGGTAGAGGAAGAAATCCGCTATTTCCAGCTACAAAAGTGTTGCCCTATATCTCATGCCCTAATAAGGAGGTGGAAACCTCCTTATATAGGAGATATGGGAAAACCCTAACCTCAATGGGCCAGGCCCAGTTAGGGGTTGTCTCTACGAGCCCACAACCTAGTGTAGTATACAAACTACAATGCGCTAGGCTTCGCGGGTTAGTACGCAATAATAACATATAATAATAATAAAGATGACAAATAACAGGAAAGTCCGACCGTTCGGGTCGGGTCCAGTACCATACCTCGTCATGTCCCCCAGTCTAGTGTTGCTCCCGCGTGCAAGCGTGGGAGGAGCACTTAGACTTATTAGGAGCTCGGGAGTGAAGATCACTAATTTTAGGCTTACATGTTGTCCGAGTGCGAGAAAGTTGTTGGCCACGTTTGTTGTGGTTGTCGCTGGCTGTGAGTAGAGATAATGGAGCAATGAATAGTATACGATTGTTCATCGTGGGAATTGGTTGGGTAAACCTGACGCACGCTGGTTGGTTATAGACAATTGCCAGTTGTACTGGCGCATTGCCATGAGCTTGTTAAGGTTGCGCGTATGCGATTAGGTCCCGCGTGTGAGCCTTGGAGCAGGCTGAGTTTTGGTAGTTCAGTGGCTCTCCCTTGGATTATTTTTGCGGATGTGGCCCTGCCTTAGCGGTGCGCACGCTGTCATGTGGGCTACTGTAGAATATCCACCATGTGGTGTGACTTTTGTTGGTTAGCATATGGTACGCTAACGGCGTTCAACCCATTGAAAGAGCCGATGTTAATGTGACGACGATCCCTACCACGCGTCCGTGTCACCGGGATCCCCGTTGTCGTAATGTGCAGCCATTAGTGGTTGTACCAGTCGTTGTTATTGACGATCTGGTTATAGCAATTATCGTTGCAGTCGGAAAGAAAGATATACAAGGCACCCTGCAGAAGTGCTCGCTATGCTCAGTGACCTTGAAAGGGTGCTTAGAGCGTTATTTATGTTCCCCACAATGTTTTTATAATTGTGGGACAAGTACTTGGTTTTTCATCAGTGGTTGTGCATCTATTACCAAGATACCCACTGGAGTAGTAGTGGTTGAATACATCTATTACCAAGATGCCCACTCTTAGCGCTGTATAATTTGATCATCTGACTTGTTATTATGAAAAGTATTTCGTGTCAGAGCTATGTTTTACCGTGATATGCAGTTCAAATGCGGTGGTATGTTGTGTTTACAAATGTTTATATGAACACTTGTAGATATCAGAAAGTGCTTTATAACCCGCGCGGCGTTAGTGAACACTTGAACAACAAAGTGCTTTCTACGCGCTTGGCGTGAGTGAACACTTATTGAGATAATAAAATGCTTTATACGTGCTAGGCGTGAATGAGCACTTATGTAAGCTACTATGTGCTTTTCCTGGACGCGCCCTGGCGTGTGGAATGCTTATAGTAGGTGGCATGTCTGTTTACCTCGCCGACTGTGGCGTGAGGGTTTTCTTTTATCCATGTCGCGGACTAGTGTGGAGAACACACATCCGAATAAGCATTTTTCCTGTCGCATAGCGTGTGGAATACTTATTCGAATGATCACGTATATTGGTTTTGTCGTGCGTTTGTCTTGACTACCAAATTGCATATGTTGTGTCAGGTGGTATAGTCATAGGCCAAATGATGTGAGAAGTATAAATATCGTATGGCGTATCAAGACACCCACATTATATGAGATCCGATGCGGGATGATGTACAGTGGGTATAACCTTAATGGGCAGCCTGAGAGAAGATGATCACTTTTAAGGCGTAATGGTGCTATACCCTGCTAGTCCCCCAGTTCAGTGCTGCTGAAGTATGTTAGTAGCTTTGAACTTGAAGAGTACAAAAAAGAAATCGACAAGTAAACACGAAGTATAACATGCTAAGAAGACTCTAACATGCTTATTAATCGATTTAAACTTATTGTAAATAAGTGTGCGTAAAATAGAGGTGAAACCTTTATCGACACTTTTTCTTTAGTGGGCAATTCTAATAGGTATTCTTGTAATACATGAAAGGATTGTCAGGTTATTTTGAAAAGTAAATATATAACTTATGGAGCATTCCGTTAGGCTATCAGGTTATGTGAGAGTTCCATATTTAAGGATGAGATTAAGAACCTGTCACCCGTGAGTCTTCCGCGGTTGCGCCGATTTTAAGACTGTCTATCGGATATGATAATTCAGCAATTGAGGCGGTATGGTGAGAAATTACCTAGCAGTAAGAAAGCTTGACAAGAGGCTGTCAAACCGAAATCTCATTGTTGAAGAAGGGTTTTCAGGTGTGCGTGAAGATCGTTCATCGCGTTTTGCCAATTGAATGTATCGCAAAGTCTCCTGGTGGAACATTATGAATATCTATTTTTGAAATAGATGACTATTCTATATTGTGCGAGGGTTGCTCCATGATAGTCCTCAAGTTTATTGCTGATAAAGTTAGCAAGATTGAACTAAAATATTGGTTTGTGAATAAGCAACATATGTATATTAATATACCAGATGTAATGGGTATATCACATCACTGTGATTGCTCAAACAAAACGAACATATATTTGTTTAGTGACAACGAAGTCTTATGATCATGCTTTTTTTTTTCAACAGTTTTTGTCCATGGGTATGTCAAATAAAGACATCATGAGGGTTGCTAAAGTCCAACCACCATGTGTATATTTGTTAACCACCCATGTCATGTCTTGAGTATTGTTTCAAAATTTGTATGACTTGTCCTCAGTTTTGACATTAGTTGTTGTAATATATCCAGCAATTAAAGAGGGCCACTGTAAATGCTTGCTTCTGCTATTGTGCTCTCCGGAAATAACTTACAATCATTTTACTAGTGGGAAACGAACGATAGCCCACCGGGGCTACATGTTGATGATCCACTGGATGCCGCGGACCTGGATAACAGTCTGCCAGAGAGAGGGCTGAGCAATATGAAGTAGCAGAGCGAGATTAGTTGCGAGTGGTTGTCGGAGACATGGCACGCTGCGCGCAGTGACGGAGATGTGTCTGCTGGCGCGTCATATGCGAAGGGTGAAGGAGGTCTGGCACGCTGTGCAGATGGCAGAGTCTATTATACGCTGTGTGTTTAGGGTGCGGTAATGGCGTGACCAAAACAGTCACCCGCCGGAGATAGTCGGAGTCCGAAGGCATCTCGCCAGAGATGGTGGGAGTGAGTGAAAAAATCCGCTGGAGTGGCGGGTAGAATGAAAACTGTCTGCTAGGGGTAGCGCAACGAATAAAGGTGTCCGGCGCCGGAGGTGGCGTGACCTAGGAGGTTGTCCGCCCAAGGGTGGCGCGACGAAGATAGTTGACCGCTTGGGGTGGCGAGACGCATAAAGGTGTCCGCCGGATATGTGGGCGGATGAAGAGTGACCGCCTGAGTTGCGGGGTGGATATAAGTTTTCGTCCGGGCCCTTGATTCCCATCAAGAGTAAGTTTTGTAATAAAGAAACCCGTTGATGAGACATGTCGAAACATGCCAGCAGGGTTGTATCGACTATGGAGTATGCCCAATCATGCCGACAAGGACGATTATACTTCGTTAGGGGTTAATAATATTAAAACATGTAGAGTCATCTTCACTGGGTCATAGTGGACGTCATGGAGTCTTAAAAATATTTCATAAAGGGGAATCAAGCATCGCTGGGTCTTTAGAATTCGTTTGGAGCTGGCTACAACTTTCTCTTGGACCATAATAATGCAAAGAGACGTACCAATTATTGCAACCAATTAGCAACTATGCAATGCTGCTTTTAAATTGTATAGATAACACGAATCAGTAACGAGGTACACCGGAGATAGGTCGTATGAATCACCTTACCTTATATACTGATTTATTGCTGAGTGTGTTAGGAGAAAATGACGATATGCCATTTTCATCGCATGTCGTTCGTAGTGAAACTCTAATACCCATATGTATATTTGGAGTAACAAGAAGATCATCGGACATATAGACCGAATAAAAATCCTTCGCACCTAAATACGGTTCGAGAATAAGCCTTGTGTTAAAAGGGTCGTCTGACTAAGATCATCTAGTTTGCATCACTGCGTAGCGGAGTCTGACTGGCGCAAGCCGAGTTTACTCGTGCGCGGAGCATTTCCGGTGGATACACGGGTAGAGTTTGCCCCGTACGCGTAGTAGTAGACTAGTTTGGAGTGAGCGGGTAGCGGAGTGCGTGTCCGACATACACAGTGAAGCTATTCCGGCAAATGCATGGTACGCGTGTGCGCGGCCTAGTTTTCCCATCGTGTCATGTGAATGCGGATGTTTGGCCATATGTCAGTTAAAAAAGTATATGTCCATACGTATGTTTAAAAGTCATGCACCAATTCTCATAATATGTTGGTATGTATTCTGAGCCATAAAGTATGAGCTTATGGTATAAATTTTTAAAAGAAGACTTGTGAACTCGAAGAGGAGTTCGGACTCGTTCCTTTTAGTCCCACAAAAATTAAAGACTAAAGCTTTTACAGCCTCTTTCAAAATTGGCAGTTTTGACGAGTAAGTAATATACATTGTGGCGGACAAAGAATGCATGGGCGGAGCTTGTCCATAGAGGCGGGGTGTAATCGCGCGACGGGGGAGTATGTCCGGTAGGCGGAGATTACTCTCGCCGCGGCGGGTTGTGTCCGGTAGGCGAGGTGCACTCGCGTGGCGGCGGACGTGTCACACACATGCCGAACTTGCTCGCTTGCGCAACGGCGTGTCCGCGCATGCCGAACTTGCTCGTGCGGCGGGCGCGTGTCTAGCATATGCGGAACTAGTGATACGATTCTATCACTACCAAGCACCAATCAACTCATGCCATGTCATCACCCAATATTCTATCACTAGTGATAGAAATATAGTGGGGGTGGTCACTAGTGATAGAAAATAGCTATTTAAAAATAGCTAACCAAAGTTGAGGGGCTAAATTTGAACTTTTCATCAAAGTTCTATCTCTGCAAAACAAATACGACAAAACAATCTCTGCAAATTCGTTCCAAAAGGCGTTAAACTTTCAACGCGTTACAAAAATCACGCGTTATAAGCTTGGCGGCGGCGGTGTTCGTTGTTGTTTCACGCGTGATGGGGTGGCCATCACGGACCACCCCGCCTCCCCTAACAATGAGCCATCGTAGTCTATCAAGACAGTAGTAGGGTGATTGGCATTAAAATTTCCAACCAAGTTCCCATCGCAATATGTAGAAGATGGGACCAGAGAGCATTTTCAATAAATGGGGAGATGTAAGACTAATGAAAGTCTCATTAACACCAAGTGGGGTGCACTGCGTACATCTTAATGTTATTTCTTTCTGTACACATTCACTTTACAACACCTGTAAGTAGAAAGGTTGAAATTGGAAATAGCTACTTAGTTAACGAGCAAACAAATAGTTGTTTTGGTGTAGGTTAAATGGGCATCACTTTCAAAATCACATAAAGGATTAATGTGCCGATATCTGTGGTTAGCATAAACTGGTTCAAGCTTACTTGCATGACATATAGGAGAAAGATGGTTCGTTGTGCGCGCGGTGGCGGCGGAGCGTGATTGTAGTCCACCTAAGGTGGCGGGGCATATAAGTGACCCCCCGGAGGTGGCCGGGATGTGTTGTGTTTGGCAGCAAAAAGGAAACGCCTATCCGCGAAGAATGTGACCGGGTTGTCAACTGCAAGTGCTTATGCATGCCGGTGATGCGAAGGCGGGTGGCGAACACGAGCGGAGCGAAGGCGATCAGGCCGCAGATGGCGGAAGTTGGTGGTCCGCTGTAGATGGCGGAACAAGATAGTTCGCACAGGCATGCGCGTATAAGTTGTCCGACATGTTTAAACGCTACCTGGTAATACATGTTTAAAGGCTACCTGGTAATACTGAAAGAAAATAGTGTATCTCCGTGTACCCGCCCGTATGCGTGTTTGAAAGAAAGAGGCGCAAATACAGTATGATTAAAAAAGAGAAGATTGGTGGGGGCTATCCCCTGTTTTTTCGTGTTATAATAATAAAAAAGGTATCAAGTGTATTGAAAACCTTGCATACACCTTTTTAGAACTTAATTCGTTTTGTGGCATGGCATCAGCCATCAAAATATAGTTGTGAAGCAAATCTTCCTATTTAGCAAACCTTCTTATTTGGATCTCTCAAGAAACAAAGATGTCAGGTCTCTGTAGACCTCTAGACCTAGAGCAAGTATATGTGCTTAGCCAATAAAGGAGATTTGGACCCCAACGAAACATATCTAGAGAGATGTCTATTAATAATTTTATTTAGTATTAATTAATAGAGAAGATTTGAAGGCTTACACTTTGTAAAAACCTGTACGATGAATGCAGACATCAAGATCGAGTAGAGATAAATGAGATGTGATTGTTGCCGGTCCCACGGATGGCGCCAATGAAGAAGTATGAACCTGAGCGGGTCGGAACTTCTACGATGATGAACACGAACATGGCCACACCTCATCTTCTCCGTCTCATCCTAGACCTGCAAACAAGGAGAGAAAAAAACGTGGGCAATGTAGAGACGGCCGGTAGAGGAAGAAATCCGCTATTTCCAGCTACAAAAGTGTTGCCCTATATCTCATGCCCTAATAAGGAGGTGGAAACCTCCTTATATAGGAGATATGGGAAAACCCTAACCTCAATGGGCCAGGCCCAGTTAGGGGTTGTCTCTACGAGCCCACAACCTAGTGTAGTATACAAACTACAATGCGCTAGGCTTCGCGGGTTAGTACGCAATAATAACATATAATAATAATAAAGATGACAAATAACAGGAAAGTCCGACCGTTCGGGTCGGGTCCAGTACCATACCTCGTCATTATTTATGGTCATTTGATGGCCATTGTCAATATGATATTAGTAGAAATTTAGTGTTCACTAAGATAGCGTTTGTTTCATAAAATAGAATGAAACTGGAATTTAGATTCTATTTCTTATGTTGTTCGTTTCGTTTCAACAAAGAAAGTAACTGGAATCTCAATTCCATTCATGATCATGTTCGGTTAGCAAAGAAATTGGAAATGGAAATGAATTCCTTCAAATTCCTTAAACTAAAGGAATTTAAAAACTCTCCAAATTTTGAAGGAATTCAAGGAAAGTCATTGGAATCTTTGCCCAGTCAGTCACTGATGTCTAAAGGGTCAACCCAAACTCGTTTGTCGCCAACACACAACGCCTCGCCCAACCCACAAAAATCTGACCTAATCAGCCCACGCCGACCCAACCAAACATCGACTGGACACGTCTCGACCCAACCCGTTAACGTTCCGAAACATCTTGACCCGACCCGTTAACGACCCAAAACGTATCGAATCGACCCAACCCGGTAATGACTCAAAACGTCTCACACCGAACTGGGCCCCTTTAACGACCCGACCCGAACCGAACCGTTAACGCCCGAAACGTCTCGATTCGGCCTAAAACATATCAAAGTGACCCGACTCGTTAACGATCTGAAACGTCTCGGCCCAACCCGGCTCGTTGAGAATCCGAAACATCTCGACCTGAATCGACCCGTTAACAACCCGAACTGGCTCAGTCGATCGGCGGGAAGAGATCGGTAGATTCCAATTCATTTACCAAGCGAACAAATCAAGAATGGAATTGAGATTCCAATTCCATCAAATTCAAATTCCAATTCCTATTTGAATGTTTAAATTCTAAATCCAATTTCTATGAAAAATCAAATTCCAATTCTATTACACTCAATGAAACGAACACTATATAAGTATAACTATTTTTGAATGTTGTTATTATAACCACGTCAAACGTATAATGTTTGTTTTGTACACACAATTGTAAAAAAAAAATAAAGAAAGAAATGCTTAATTTAGTATTGTTGAAATCTTATTAAATCATGTATTGTGGCCATGCGAAAGGGGCGTGGAGCCCGCCACACTGGCATTTCGGGCACAAACACCACCCTATAAGAGTACATTAGATGTAAAACCCGTGTAAAAATACGGGTTGTTTTAAGAAATTTTACATACCATATTTTATTAAACACGGGTAGTTTTAGAAGTTTTAATATATGCTATTAAATAATATTATAGTAATCCACATTTTATTAAACACGAATAGTTTTAGAAATTTTACATACCACACAATTAACAATAAAATAGTCTATTTATCAAAAGTCCATATGAAATCGTTGATATTTACAACATAAGGTAATGTATGTCCCAATATTTTGGTTGAATACCTGATTATGCATTACCTTATGTTTTTGTATCTGATTATGCAAAAACCTAACACCTGTAAACTGTAGTCCACAACAAAATTATCCAAACAAACAATATGAAAGTAAGAGATCCCAGGACCAAAATCGTCCAACTTCTAAAAGCCATTATTAAAACCAATGAACTTTTAGAACCATTATAGAAATACAAAAGATTTCTCATGTTTTCATATAAAAAAAAATATTTGTTATACAGTTGTTTTAATATCATTTTATAAAATCCAAAACACTTGATTTTTATTGAAGTATAGTGGAGAGTTTTTTTTTTTTTTTTTTTTTTTTTGAAATCATGTGACCGTATTAGAAATGACTCAAGTTTCCTCCTAATGGATAAATAAGTAATTTAGATCTAAGACTATCAGTAAAAGGAAATACAATTCCTAAATGGAAAGTTATGTATTGTTAATGTAAAATAGAGTTTTGATAACCAAAACCTTATGGGTTGTCTTTAAAGAAGACATTCATACTTAAATGGTGGAACTTTAACCACCCAACACCTTTAAGCGTAAAGTACTAACATAAAAAGCATATCACAATTGTTACGGTTGTCGTTGTCACACTCTAAAAGTTAGTATGGTTGAGACTTAAAACTACTTTAAAGCAAAAAAATGCATTGTCCATCCGCGCTGCACCAATCGAACAGTCCTTCCATTTCTTTTTTGAACAACTTTAAACACATCGAAATAAACCACGCTTAATTGGTTATCAGATGGATGAATAAGAGGTTGCTGACAAAAAAAATGCAATGTCAGTGAGAGGAAAAATAGAATAACTTTAATAAATAGATATGAAGAACCACTCGCAATAGCATCCAAACAATAAAGTCACCATGGTTTAACATATGAGTACTCAACATTACTTTCAAAATTTACATTGAAATCAGACAGCCACTATTTTACATATTTAGCTACGTGCACAGTGGGTTTTGGTTTACGAATAACAACACAAATCTAAAAATAATAGACGAAATTTGTGAAATAGAAGCAAATCTCGAATGGAGACAAAGTTTCAATAACTTTCACTTCTTGCACGAAGACAATGTCGGTGACGAACACCACCGACACTGACGACCAACCCTACCAACGACAGGGATTCGCTCATTGGGCCAAAATCGGCTACTTGGAACCTCGCTGAAGAAGTTGGTTAGCCGGAACCTTAGTTCTAGCAGTCGTCACCGCCAATCTCCCATGTACCGCCACCCAAAGGTGCGGCTATTGACCACCACGAACCACCATCACAATTGTCGCTATGTCACCAAAACAGCAAACCTGTTTTAACAAACAAAAACATAAGATACACAAATAATAAAAACATAAAAATCCAAATATACCAAGCGTCATCCAAGTTAAGAAGAACATCAATTGAGCTGCCACTAATGAAGAAGAGCACCAACAAACCTAATAAAAAAACAAAAACTTAAGATCAAAAAACAAAAACTACGAAAGAAATCAGCTCAAGAATTCCAGCTCAAAGAAATACAGACCAGAAAAGAAACACACATGTAATCGAATTTCGATGAACAAATGGCTTATAAGAAGGGATAATTACACATCACTATACGTGCGGCACACTCTGGACCTGAAGCAGCTGCAGTGGTGGCTGACGGTGCCGTCGGTACGGTGGTGGAACGGTGGATACGCACGTCTCTCTATTTTCAAAATGGGAAGACGGAATAAAAGTGGCGTCTATTGGAGTTATGATGGATAAAGGCCAAAGAACCATTAATATTTTGTATATGATGGTAAAAGGTTATGCACGTCTCTCACTTTTCAAACCCACTGCCCTCTTTCCCTTTCCTTCATAAAAAACTTATACGTATATGTGTAGTATAATCAGATACAAAATCATAAGGTAATGCGTGTCCCAATACTTTGATTACATACCTCAACATTTCGTTTTGTGCCTTTTATTCGCTCATTCCACGTGTTACGTATGAGCGTTCTTCGCCCCTCAGCAACTAAAGCTCCAACAGGAATAGTACAATAATCAATGACCTGTTAGAGATCAAAATAATAAAAACATCAAACTCCAGAATGGAAAACAGAAATTCGGTTAAAGTTGCACAATATAACCTTAGAAAATACTGAAATGAAATACCTTCTCTAACTCCGAAACTGTTGAACACGAACCATATTACTGTATGCTCGTTCATAGTCACAAGGACCTACAATATAATACACAAGCAGAAATCTAAACACCACTCAAATGCTTTTTTATGTGATAACTGTAACATCCGGCAAAAACGGATATCCAAAATCCGAACCGTTTTGAAACCCGAAAAACCTAAATTTTGAATCTCGGAAATTTTCGCGAATTTATTCAACTGATTGAGAAATTCAATGCTTTTAATCTAAACTATCAATATAGTGGTTTATTTAATTAAATTAACTAATTTAAAAGTTTATATATATAAATAAACTAGTTAATTATTTAATTAATCAATTTAAAGAAAAAAAGGATTATATATATGTAAACTAGTTATGAGTTTTAGGTTTACTAATCAAGTTAGTGTCAGTTATTACAAACTTGTAAGTCAAGGGGGTTAAATTGTATTATTGGAAAACCTTTAATCTAAAAAGGAAACAAAAATGGGTTGTGCCCAGACTCGAATCCGGATTGTCGCGTATAAACACACAACAGTCTAACCACTCCGCTACAGTCTTCACATCTTTCTAACATAAAGTCTTTAACATTTTCAACGAAGTCTTCGTTTCCTTTTTTCAGTTTTTGACGCCAAAAGAAGAACAGAACCATGACAACCCATCGTTTCCTATTTGAGCGCTTGCTGATTTTTCGAGACTAAACATGATTACACGGTTTCCATCTTGATTACCAATCAAGAACCTAATTGTCACACCCCAATCGATGGCGGAAACATCGGGGTGAGGCACTGAGCGAAACAGATTGTCTAGGAGAAATCCATAACAACTAATTTACCAGATAATTAACATTATGTCCCATACCATAACTCATCAAATAAAGCAGTTATTACAGACATAGTTATCTCAAAGACAAAGCATAGTTCCGACAACTCAAAATATTAATTGTTTATTTCTAGACTCTCCTAGTCTTGATTCCACAAAGCAAGCAAAGCGTAAGCATCCTAAACACCTGTCACATACGTTAAAATAAAGTCAATACACATAGTGTAAAGGTGAGCATACAAGTTTAATAACATAATAGTAGCGAAAGCGAGTTTACGCATAACCAACATGTAACACGTAGTAATGCGAAGCAAGTAGGTTATCAACAATGAAATATGCATAGACGTGACTGCGCGTTGTAGAGTGCACAACACATATCACCACTGTGACACGTGAAGAAATACCCTTAGCAACCCCCATCCACGACAGGTGCTGAGTCAAAACTATAGTACTATCGTTGCTAAAGTGTCAGGCAACAATCACTGTGTAAACATAACATACAAGCATTCATCGAATAACACGTATAACATGCAGAGTGGTTAGCGGATAAAAAGTGTTTGTGTTGTTGTAACGCCCAAATTTCACATTCCGAAATGTGATATTATCATACTTTTATTTAACAAAATTCGGGCATGACCCGTTCATATAATGAACGATTCCCTGTATGACCAACTTGTAAGAACTTAAATACGACACAGCGGAAAATACGAGCCCAAAAATTTCGTTCTTGAAAAGTCATATTAACTACATGAATACCCAATTACAACTTGTAATACATTCACAATGTTAATTATATCATGACTTCATGACCTATTTAAAACAAACTACGTGACTGTTCTACCCCGTACAATCCTTGCACCAACTCGAGCTAAGTCCGCTTCACTTCGATGATGGTAGAGGTACCCGAGCGATACCTGTGGACACCACGTACAACCCAACCATTAGTCAATAACACACCATGCAACATTAAACTATATACTAGAAATTCGTAAGGCATTCTATAAAATAAACGTGGAACTGTCCAAACGCCTTCTTAATACTCTTATCCAAATCCGGTTTCGTTCCTTCATGAAGCTGATACATTCATACCTGCATTACATTCCAACTCATGGCACATCATTAGTAATCGTAAGTACCCAAATACCGTGATAACGTTCATACATATGTCTCTAGGATCGAACATTCATTCACACAAACATTCACACTTAAACACTTATCATCACATATACGTGTATACATACGTACCTTCACACATGTCTACACTCTTCCTACGCTCAATCAATTATTCACAAAAATAAGCACTAGCTCCTGTTTACCACTTCTTACACATGGATTTATGCAGAAATAACATAATCACAAATTTACATGGTATAGACGATATACAAATCGAACTACATGCTTTCTAGATTCCTATACATACATATATATATATATATACACTTCTAAACTTTCCTACACTAGCACGAAACAAACCGTTCATTCACCAACTGACGACCTTTAACATCATTTATATTCAAAGCCATTCTTAACATAATGTATGAGGCCTTGGAAAACCATTTTTAGTCAAGTCTCATGTTCAAAACATCAAAAATTCAGCAAAAAGCCGGCAGCACGGTCCCTCGCGGGCCGCGTAAGTCATGCTTACTACGCGGGGCGCGACAGCTCCACCGTAAGCTACGGTGGCTACTGTAGCTTACGGTGGCCTGAAAATGCTTACGGTGAGATGCTACTGCCGTACGGTTGCCCAAAAGACTTCAGAACCTACCGTAGCTTACGGTGGCTACCGTAAGCTACGGTGGCGACCAGTTCAACCCCCATTTTAACCACTAAAACTCCCATATCTTGCCCCATACACATCCGAAACACATAGAACTTATTCCTAATGGTCCGTAAAAATATTCCCCTTACATCTTTGACTAAGAGTCCTTGCCCCGGGTCCTTAATCTTCACAAATTTCATTACCGCTATCTTACTTATTCAACCCGTTTAATCCCATCAAACTACCTTCGACTTAGATAACTACCCTCGTCTAAACTAGATCAATACTTATCTTAAAACTTTCATCATTACATAACCTTACATAATGTCCCCATATTCATGAACATAAAAATCCTATATGCATACTAAGAAGTGAGTCGGAAGTCACTTACCTTGGCTTCCTTGTCCTCTCTTGATCCGTTAGTCTTTCTTGCTTGAGTCCATTTCCACATGATCCCTAATGCTTTCGTGTCACCGCAATCACATCCTTGTTAGTGTACACGATTTTACATATAAATGATCATATCGAAAGCATAAATCACACTTGACTTTCATAGTCAAATCTAATAAACATAAAGCATATATCCAAAATCACATATTTTCAAACTCATACAATCCATCATGTTAACGCATAAAACACATATTAATTTAGCACATACCATATAACACTATATACATTTTGTACTCATGATGCAAATGTACTTACAACCGCATGATCACATAATCATATTCGCATACACGTTTGCTTACATATACTTTCACGTGTAAATGTTTTGTGATTCTACATTTGGCAATATAATCCATGGTAACAATATGAGATAACTTCCAACATTATTACTGACCAATTAACTATTCGTTTCACCTATCATACACATTCACTCTTAATTACCATGATTCAAGCGCATCAAATACAAGGCGAGCATTACACCATTCAAGCACAAGATACAAGTTCCTAAAGCATAATCTTTATCGAAACATACATTTTTCCGAATACTCATACGAATTGTATCTAAAGCACACTATTCAAGTTAGTTTGCTACTAACCTCGTCTTTCCACAATTCATTCATAATCTCGAGCCGTTTCATATAATTCTCACATCCAAACATCACTTAGACATTTTATCAAACACTTGGCGGGTTTCGCATTTATAGAGTATATTGTACAAGTATCTTGTGTTCATCTTCCTATTCTTGCCTTTAAAAATCAAATACTATTAAAATCGACCTAAAACCACACCATACTCAAACTATCAAACAAATATTCATCACATACAACATGTTACATCAATTTTTTGAACAAGAATTCGACATGGGTGTTATACCCATATTGCCATTCTCATTAGCCCAAGTGGGTTTCATCTTCAAACGTCAACTAACATCAAAATCTTGTAAAATTCACATTCCATATGATAATTCTAACATATATTCGTGCTCAATTTCATAAAATTTCGTGAATTGATCATAACCCAATTCATACAAAAATCATCAAATTCAAAATAACAACTTACCATGTATTTGTTAGGGCTAGATGATCATGTTTAGGTCCATGCATCAGGTTAGAGCCAATTTCCTCTTTCGATTTGAAGATTTATGCTGAATTAGGGTTTGTGCCCTTTTCTGCCTTTTCTCCTGTGCGATCGTATGCACCCCCACACACACTCAGTGTGTGTTTTTGAGTTTTATTTTTATTGACTAAACTGCCATTTTGGTCCCTGAGGTTTGGTCACTTTTGCCACTTTAGTCCAAAACTCAAACTTTTTGAATCTGGGTCCCTGTGGTTTCAGTTTTATTGCCATTTTCATCCAAAAATAAAATCAGCTCAAATTTCTTAAATAAAATCCTAGGTTTTTGTTCTTTTCCTAAGGGTAATATGGTCATTATAAGTTTTATTATAACAAATTATTAATTAAAAAAATAAAATTAAATATTGTTGATAAGCAGACACTTTCATGACCATTTTTCCAAAATCACATTTCAACTTTCTTCATCTTTCTTTCAACCCAGTTGAATGTTGAATCGAAGGTTTGGTTATCTTCTTTGTTTAGAAGAAATGAGGGTTTGGTTAGAAAGAGGGTAGGTGGGAGACTGTCAAATCTCCATACCCTCTCTCTAAAATTCCATGTTTTAGAGCATTCACATCCAATCCATCAAATTATACATACATTCCACTAAAAAACAACTCCTATATCAATATATTTCCACTAAAAACAAATACTTTTTCTCTCTCCTTTCAATTAAATAATATTATCATTACATTTTTCTCTAACTTCCACTCACAACCACTTTCAAAATATATTAAAAATTATAACGAGTGAACAGTGTCCCCCCAAATATACAGATGAACAGTAACATTTTCTCTCTCCTCTACTCACAACCACTTTTTATACTCTTTATAATATAAAAACCCCTCCTCACATAATTTGATTGTTAGAATGTGAATGCTCTTAGAGCATTCACATCCATTCCACCATATTTTCACCCTAAATTACACTAAAAAACACTACATTTTCTCTCTCCTTTTCAATTAAATAATATTTTTTATACCTTTATCATTACATTTTTCTCTCTCCTTCACTCACAATCACTTTCAAAATATATTAAAAAATTATAGAGGGTGAACAGTGTCCCCCCAAATATACAGATGAACAGTAACATTTTCTCTCTCCTCCACTCACAACCACTTTTTATACTCTTTACATTATAAAAACTTCACACACACAATTTGATGGATTGGATGTGAATGCTCTTATTCTCTTAAAATATAATGATCCCTGATTTTCAAGGTATTTATCACCAAAATCTAAACAATTTATTATTCGTTGATTTGGATTCTTCAACTCCTTGATTTTTTTTCTTTTAAATATTATATCTTGTGTTGTTTCTGTAGATTTGGATTTCAGTGGAATCAATAAATCTATTTTGTTTTTGTGATTAAATTCAGATTTCTTTTCACAGTCACTGTGTGTAAGATATATATGCGTTTTTGAGAAGTTAGCTTTGTTGGTTTGGTGGGTGTGTGTTATTTATGAGTAAGAAACCTTCCCCTTTATGGAAATGAAATCACCTTTTTTACATCTCATCTCATCTCATATTATCTCACCATACCCCGAATAATAACACCATAGTGAATTATTGGTTCAAAAGGTGTTCCAGGAGGCAAAACCGACCCATGGACTAAGTTGTGGGTTTATTTGGAGTTGTAATTTTAAGATTTGGGTTAGTACAAGTCTGCGCAAACTGAAAAAAATAGGAAAATGCTCACCCGACCGACCACAATTCGTCTTGCAACCGAGGTTAAGGTTCGATTTTGATTTATGTTTCTCCTTATTTGTGGATCTACACGTTATCCTCGAATTTTTCTTTCTTCTAAGATTTCAGAGTCGGGTTATTAGCTTTTAATCTGTGGTTTGTTTTATCCCTGAACTTCCTGTTATAAAAAGGTAAAATGATTTTTTTGCGGGTGATTTTGTGTGCAAATTGATGGAGGGCAATGGAGGGGGTCAATTAGATGGGAAGGTGTTGCATACATTTCAAAAGAGTTTTGTCCAAGTTCAAAACATTTTGGATCAAAACAGGCTGTTCGATTCAACTGGAGAGAAAGAAAGATGAAGGAAGTTGAAATGTTGATGATTTTGGTAAAATGGTCATGAAAGTGTCTGCTTATCAACAATATTTAATTTTATTTTTTTAATTAATAATTTGTTATAATAAAACTTATAATGACCATATTGCCCCTGGGAAAAGGACAAAAACAAAGGATTTTATTTAAGAAATTTGAGTTGATTTTATTTTTGGATGAAAATGGCAATAAAATTGAAACCAAACGGACCCAGATTTAAAAAGTTTGAGTTTTGGACTAAAGTGGCAAAAGTGACCAAACCTCAGGGACCAAAATGGCAGTTTACTCATTTTTATTTTATATTTCATCTTTCCATCTTTTCCAAATCAACCCCTCAAGTTTGTCATTTATTCATAATTAACTTAATTTCCTATCCTTATTTGTTTTAACCAAGCATATAACTAGGTTTAATAACCTAGTTATTTCATTTCCTTCTTTTAAATGTGGTACATACTAGTAGGTGAATAATTCGAGTTTTTGGGGTGTTACAGTTGTGTGATCGATGTGATTTAATATAAGTAACGTATGTAACACCCAAAAGTGCTTAAAGCAAAAAGGGATCGAGTATACTCACATATAGTGTTTAACAAGTAAACATAGTCTTGGATTGAAGGGAGCGCTGAGAGGTTAGCCTGAACACAGTACGACAGTATAAGCGTTGAACGATGTGTAAAACGGTGTCGAGTGGAATAAGTGACGGATTGTCATCCGATCGGATGACCTTCTGGTCGGATGGCCATTCGGTCGGAGGGTGATCCGTTTGGGATGGACGTGTTTGTGTATTATGGAACTTTGAAGTTTTCGTTGTAGCATTTTAAAAACGGAGAAGTGTTTCTACAAATCAGGTCATCCGGATGGATGGCCGTCCAATCGGATGGCGATTCGCTTGAAACTAATCTTCCTTGAGTTTTTGTGAAAATGTTTAAGTGAAAAGGTCACAAGTCATCCGGTCGGACGGCAGTCCGTTCAGCAACCTGTTTGTTTTGAAAACTTGTAAAATTTGCTAAGTTTTGGAAAGTTTTGCGTTTGGACCGAGACGGTATGACTACATGTCAAACAACAGAAACCCCGTCAAGCCTAAGGTATCCGATCGGATGGGAACCACCCCGTCCGATCAGTAACTGTCGCAACCCCCGTCCCCTATTTACCCGGGAACGGGTGGCCGCAGCCAGTTTCAGTGGTATCGGTGTTTATCCGTTTGGCAGCGGAATTTACATCAGGACCGTAGTTAGGAAATATTTTATGAGAGTAAAATACCACACTTTTATAATATTAAACAAATGGGAAAATCCCAAGTTTCCATTACACATATTTTCATAGGGATAAACCCTACTTTATTTAAATAAAAACATCTTCTTTATTTAGGTAACTTTTATAGCCACTTTTCCAAGCCTTTTGATGTGTGTAAAATGCAACATATAAATCACATCAATTAAGGCATAAAACTAACCCTTTTAAGTACTAATGTTGGAAAAAGAGTGTTTTTGTCTTCCTTTTGTATTTTCAGGATGAAATGAGCTCAAAATCACAAAAGAAGCAAAAAGACAACTAATTCTAGCATAAATACAAGAAAAGGAACAAAAGTAGACTGCCCGGACCCTCAACGGCACCTCCCAAGGCAAAGAAGAGAAAACAGAGACTGAACACGCCCCGTGTCCAGCGAACACGGGGGCGTGCCCAGGAAGCAGCAGAAAAGACAAACCAGTAGAAGCTTCCATTGCCCACCACGGGGCCGTGTCCAGCGGGCACGGGGGCGTGGTGAAAGTACAGCAGGCGCATTAATTGTAATTGCGAATTACAATTAATGAAGAGAGAGAATGTCAGACGGGCACGGGGGCGTGTCCAGCGGACACGGGGCCGTGCCCAGCCTTCTGTTCAGCCTATAAATAGGGGTGCTTGGCTTCATTTCATTTCATCCCTTGGCACACCACCTCTCTCACACTTCATCCACCACCCACCACCACCATAACACCATCATCCACCACCATCATCCATTGTCCATCGTAGAGTGTGTGAGTCGTCTCGGGATCCAAGATTGATCGTAAGAGTTCTTGACAATCAAGGCCATGTTTGCCTAAGTCTCTTACATCACTTGGTGAAGACAAGTGTTTAGTATAATACTTTTTATTTTTAATCTTTTACACTTTTTATTTGGTTTTGTATTAATGACTTTAATAACTAGTTACTTATGTTGAAGGTGATCTTTCCTTATCGTTTGTCCGTGGTGTCTTGGCGTTATTTTACTGTCTATATAAAATAAAAGATTTTCACCATTCATATCTCCACGGTCTATATGGAGGTATGTTGGCTACCTGGTCGGGGGTTAAGGGAACGGTTTGGTAAGGGTCTTGCCCTTGTTCAGCGTTTAGAGGTCCTGCTTGGGACCTGGGTCAAATTTAGTAGGATCTCCTTCAATACCCATAGGTATTGGATGGCGGGGATCCAAACTCTTTGACCCCCTCATAAGTTAACTACTATTAATACTATAACCCGGCTATTTAGGACTGTATCCCTGCTGACTCAGACTACTTAGCCGAGGGTAACGTCACCGCCGAAAGCGGGGCCTACCACAATTTGCATTAATAACTTAATTCATTATCTTCCAATAATCCGACCCTTTAGGATTGTATCCTTGCTGACTCAAACTACTGGGTTGAGGGTAACGTCGCCTTCAAAAGAGGGGCCTACTACAATAACTAAGATAATCTCTTAAACAAGTGCAAAAGTGCGAAATTAATCAAAGGTTATACTAATACACGTGTCGGATCCAAGTGATTCATCTTGTCTATCTGTTTTTATTTTATTTTATTTTTCAGCATTTAGTTAGTTTTTATTTTTCTTAGTTTAAACATTTTTCTCACTTTTTGATTTGGTTAGACGTTGAGGATAAACCGGTACTAAAAGCTCTTGTGTCCTTGGACGACCTCGGTATCTTACCAACACTATACTACGTCCACGATGGGTGCACTTGCCCATATGTGTGTTTAGTGTTAGTAAATATCGTGTGTTATAAATTTAAAACTTGGCTAAAAGTGTAAAAGGGGCTTAAATATACATCTAAATTATATACACACTGACACACATCAAGTTTTTGGCGCCGTTGCCGGGGACACAAGGATTTTAAGAAAGTTAGGAATCAACGGTCTAATCATATTTTTATTTTTCTTTAATTTTTTAGGATTTTTTCTTAAATTTTCAGCTTCTGCAGAGCTCAGCACGGGGCCGTGCCTGGTCGGACACGGGCCGTGCCCAGCATCGTTACTGACAGTTTTTGTTTTCCAAGTTACAGAAGGCTGACCACGGGGCCGTGCCGGTGCAACACGGGGCCGTGTCCAACTTCCAGTAACTGGGATCTGGAAAACAATCACTGAAATTCCGACCACGGGCCGTGTTCACTCAACACGGGGCCGTGGTGAACCTTCTGACCAACATTCTTTTCTGTTTTTATTGCAGGACTTGGAACCCGACGCCAACCTCACGTAGTGTATGAGCTCCAGTTCCAATAAAGACATAAAAGAACCACTAGAAGAACCCGAACGCTTTCTCAGAAAAAGGTTAAAAGCCAAAAACTAAGAGAAGGTTTCGGGTAATCCACCTCCAATGGCGGACCAACGTACCCTTATGGATTATCTACGACCCACCGTAGGTAATCTAGGCGCCGCTATCAATGCTCCGAATGTCGAAGCCAATAACTTCGAACTTCGGCCACATTTGATACAAATGCTCCAAAACTCCGCAACCTTCCATGGGCTTGCGGACGAGGATCCCCATCTACATATAACTAATTTCTTGGAAATATGTGATACCTTTCGGATCAATGGAGCATCAAACGACGCCATCCGCCTCCGTATGTTTCCTTTCTCACTAAAAGACCGAGCGAAAGCTTGGCTCAACACCCTCCCAGCTGGATCGGTAAACACCTGGGATGAACTAGCCCAAAAATTTCTATATAAGTATTTCCCTCCTTCTAAAACTGCTAAGTTAATGGCTGAAATTAATACATATTCACAAGAGGACGGGGAATCCTTATATGAAACTTGGGAAAGGTTCAAGGAGCTATTACGCAAGTGTCCCCATCACGGCCTCGCAATATGGCAACAAGTATCCACTTTCTATAATGGATTGTTGCCACACACTAGGCAGACACTTGATTCTAGCTCCGGGGGACTTTTAGGTAATCGACGCCCACACGAAATATATAATCAAATTGAGGAAATTGCTCAAACCAATTTTCAGTGGCACACCCCCCGGGGAAATAAGTCTATCGCCCCGGGCGCCCATAAGGTCGATGAAAGCACTTCTTTACAAGCCCAAATCAAGGCTCTTTCTTCAAAGATAAAAAAATTGGAAATGACAAAAACAGTCTCGGTTATGGCTTGTGAAGGGTGTGGTGGGTCTCATGAAAATTGGAGTTGCATGAAAGAAACAGACGATCAACAAGAAATGGTAAACTACATTTATAATAGACCTAGGCCGTCGGGTCCCCCAACGGGGACTTACAACCAAGGATGGCGAAACCACTCAAACCTTGGTTGGAGGGAACCCGGCAATAGTAGTAACCAACAAACCCAACGAACAAACTTTCAGCAACCAAGAAATGAGTCACAAAATTTCACTCAACAACAAGGTGGACGAGAAAGGCTCGAAGATACTATATCTCGCCTCGTCTCTGACACTGATAAGAAAAACTCGGAAAGATTTCTACAATTAGAATCTAATTTTAGAAATCAACAAGCTAGCATTCAAAACATAGAAAAACAATTAAATCAAATAGCTCAAAACTTTTCCGAGAGACCACAAGGCGCATTACCCAGCAATACCGAAACAAACCCAAAGGCGCAAGTTCACCTCATCACACTACGAAACCGCACCGTAGGGCCTGCAGAAGTACCACCGCCAACGGAAGAAACAGTACCGACACCTCTGCAGGAGAAGAACTCTCCTCCACCACCAGAGCCGACCAAGGCTCCTCGAGTTCCCTACCCTGGTAGGTTAATTCGTCAAAAGACAAATGAGCAATTCGCAAAATTCGAAAGTCTGTTAAAACAATTGCACGTCAATATTCCTTTTATCGAAGTCCTAACCCAAATGCCCAAATACTCTAAATTCATGAGGGACTTCCTTACGCATAAGAGGAAAATTGAAAATTTGCAATTAGTTAATTTAGGCGAAGAATGCTCTGCCCTCGTGCTCAATAAACTTCCCCAAAAGAAAATCGATCCCGGAAGCTTCACGATTCCATGCTCAATAGGGGAATCGCCCGTTCGCAATGCCTTAGCCGACCTAGGAGCTAGCATTAACCTCATGCCCTCGTCAATGTTCAAAAGGCTCGGCTTGGGAACCACGAGCCCTACAAAAATGAGCATACAACTCGCTGATCGATCCGTCAAATTCCCACAACGTGTCATCGAGAATGTCTTAGTAAAGGTAAGCAGATTCGTTTATCCAGCTGACTTTGTCATACTCGATATGGAGGAAGACACCGAGGTCCCCCTTATACTAGGGAGACCCTTCCTTGCCACAGCACAAGCAGTGGTGGATATGAATGACGGGACACTCACCTTGAGGTATGGGGATGATGAAGTGAAATTCGGAGTTGGGAAGAGAATAGAAGATGACGACCCGGTCAATTACATGAAGGTTATTGATTCGAGCTTGGATGCTGCTCTCCGACGGTGTAACATGGGACGCCAAGCATCCCACTCAGAAAATATATAACCTCGAATCGGGTCTAGCCAAGGACCCTTATAAACGTGGCGCACCACGGAGGCATTCCGCGGAACTATCCTTAGTTTAGTTTAATCTTTTAGTCTTATTTTTCAGAATAAAACACACTCATGGTGGTAATGGATGAAAAAGGGAACGAGAAAAATGGAACCATGCACAAAGAACAGAGCAACCCGACACAATTCTCATCACAGAAGGCTCAACACGGGCCGTGCCCAACCAACACGCCCCCGTGCTGAGCCACCTGCAGGAAAACACTCAGTTCAGGTAACTGGACACGGGCCGTGTTCAGCGGACACGCCCCCGTGTCCAGGCTTCTGTTTCAATTCTCTAATTTTTGTTACTGGGACTTGACCACGGGGCCGTGCCCGGTCACCACAGGGCCGTGTCCAGGATGCCAGTAACATAAATCTTTGCTTTTTAACTTACTTTTACACATCCTAATCGACCAAAAACCTTATTTTTGGACACATTGAGGACAATGTGTAATTTAAGTGTGGGGGGGATACTAAAACCTTGAATTTTGCAAATCCTAAACACAAGCCTTACACAAAACTCTATTGGAACCGCTAAACACCCCAAATTTTTTCAAAAACTTTTTCATTTTTTTATTTACTTGTCTTAGTTTAAGTTGGGAATAACAAGTTCTAAAAAGGTTATATTTTTACAAGTTTACAACCGATAGCGTCGTGATAACAAAGAACCAACATAAGAAAATTATGAAACGGCATAACAAGTCTAGTTAAAAATTCGATTATATATACTTGATCACATTAAAAACCCATTCCCACAAAAGTGAGTTTTGAGCCTTTATTGAGCATAAAAATATACATATTTAGACTAAATGCTCATTTTTCGTTTCTTGTGTGAATAGCCGCTTGGTTCTTACAAATCTAGAACTTGCCACAACAATACATTCCCGGTCCTTACCAACTTAAACCCAAGTAAGTAAATGATGGAGGCATTAGGACTAACCATTTTTCTTTCAAAACCATTATTTTTCTTCTTTTTTTTTATCACCTACCCAAAATCCCCCTAGATAGCCCCTTTGAGCCTAAACCTTTCATTTCATTACCCTAAAACCCTTTTTACCCACCAAAAACCATTTTTTTTTATTTTTCACCCTTTATTTTAGTAACCAGCTCGGTTCTTCGTAAACTCGCCTTTTTATGTGATAAAAAAAACAATGATGAAGTCAGAAACAAACAAAAGCTATATAAAAGCTTGTTTGGAGAAATACTTCAAAATAAAAAGTCGCTAAAGACAAGGTATTTTACGAAAACCGACGCTTTTTACGATTTTCGCCCTTTTTACTAACCACTAACCCAACCACCCACCTTTAACCCAAGCCTAACCCTTCACCCCAAAAGTCCTCTTGATATTTACAAAGGTAAAAAGTTAAAAAGGAGGAGGATTGATTGCTTGGCAAGCCTATGGAAGGCGTAAGTTCCATGCCGCTCTCGAGTGATTCACTAAAAAAATACACCTTCGGCCGAGTGTTGAGTGATCCCCCGTGAGGTATGTGAACTTGTATATAAATGGAATTTTAATAACGCATGCTATGCCCAAATAAGTAATTTATCTTATGAAACATTCAAAATAAATCATAACGAATAGGATTGTAAATAAATAAAAATAAAACTTACAAAGACCTTGGATTCCCGACACTCTAGGACAAGCTAAAAACTTTCTCTTCTACCTATTCCATTTGGGAGTGTAAGCCACATTTAAAGAGTTTTGCTTGAGGACAAGCAAAAGTTCAAGTGTGGGGGTATTTGATGTGTGTAAAATGCAACATATAAATCACATCAATTAAGGCATAAAACTAACCCTTTTTAAGTACTAATGTTGGAAAAAGAGTGTTTTTGTCTTCCTTTTGTATTTTCAGGATGAAATGAGCTCAAAATCACAAAAGAAGCAAAAAGACAACTAATTCTAGCATAAATACAAGAAAAGGAACAAAAGTAGACTGCCCGGACCCTCAACGGCACCTCCCAAGGCAAAGAAGAGAAAACAGAGACTGAACACGCCCCGTGTCCAGCGAACACGGGGGCGTGCCCAGGAAGCAGCAGAAAAGACAAACCAGTAGAAGCTTCCATTGCCCACCACGGGGCCGTGTCCAGCGGGCACGGGGGCGTGGTGAAAGTACAGCAGGCGCATTAATTGTAATTGCGAATTACAATTAATGAAGATAGAGAATGTCAGACGGGCACGGGGGCGTGTCCAGCGGACACGGGGCCGTGCCCAGCCTTCTGTTCAGCCTATAAATAGGGGTGCTTGGCTTCATTCCATTTCATCCCTTGGCACACCACCTCTCTCACACTTCATCCACCACCCACCACCACCATAACACCATCATCCACCACCATCATCCATTGTCCATCGTAGAGTGTGTGAGTCGTCTCGGGATCCAAGATTGATCGTAAGAGTTCTTGACAATCAAGGCCATGTTTGCCTAAGTCTCTTACATCACTTGGTGAAGACAAGTGTTTAGTATAATACTTTTTATTTTTAATCTTTTACACTTTTTATTTGGTTTTGTATTAATGACTTTAATAACTAGTTACTTATGTTGAAGGTGATCTTTCCTTATCGTTTGTCCGTGGTGTCTTGGCGTTATTTTACTGTCTATATAAAATAAAAGATTTTCACCATTCATATCTCCACGGTCTATATGGAGGTATGTTGGCTACCTGGTCGGGGGTTAAGGGAACGGTTTGGTAAGGGTCTTGCCCTTGTTCAGCGTTTAGAGGTCCTGCTTGGGACCTGGGTCAAATTTAGTAGGATCTCCTTCAATACCCATAGGTATTGGATGGCGGGGATCCAAACTCTTTGACCCCCTCATAAGTTAACTACTATTAATACTATAACCCGGCTATTTAGGACTGTATCCCTGCTGACTCAGACTACTTAGCCGAGGGTAACGTCACCGCCGAAAGCGGGGCCTACCACAATTTGCATTAATAACTTAATTCATTATCTTCCAATAATCCGACCCTTTAGGATTGTATCCTTGCTGACTCAAACTACTAGGTTGAGGGTAACGTCGCCTTCAAAAGAGGGGCCTACTACAATAACTAAGATAATCTCTTAAACAAGTGCAAAAGTGCGAAAATAATCAAAGGTTATACTAATACACGTGTCGGATCCAAGTGATTCATCTTGTCTATCTGTTTTTATTTTATTTTATTTTTCAGCATTTAGTTAGTTTTTATTTTTCTTAGTTTAAACATTTTTCTCACTTTTTGATTTGGTTAGACGTTGAGGATAAACCGGTACTAAAAGCTCTTGTGTCCTTGGACGACCTCGGTATCTTACCAACACTATACTACGTCCACGATGGGTGCACTTGCCCATATGTGTGTTTAGTGTTAGTAAATATCGTGTTTTATAAATTTAAAACTTGGCTAAAAGTGTAAAAGGGGCTTAAATATACATCTAAATTATATACATACCGACACACATCACCTTTAGTGCATTGAGGTAAAACCGTATTACAGCATTGAGGGCGGTTGCGCAATTACATTTGTTTATTTTCTACTTTAATTACCACCCAACGGTACTGTCAACCCGACTTGTGGTCATGTTACTACTCACAATGTAGTAACAAATTTTGTATACAAAACCCCAACATACCGACGATATTGTAGAATACAAATACTCAATCACTGTTTAGTATAATGTAAATCATTTGAGGTTTTGTAAAAACAGTTTGCAAAAAGGAGGATTACTCACAAAAAGGATTTACAAAAAGAGGATAAACTCAAATTGATATCTTAGGGTTTTCCTTTGTGATTTCCTGGTGATTATCTATTAATTACAAAATGCACACGCGTTAGTATAATAACCCAATATTTACATTAGTAATACCCTCCTCGAGACAGAATTCTAACGATTACGTCGGGCAGAACCTCGATAGCCATTACGGAACCCTAGATCAATCGGGCAGCGTATCTAGTACGTAACCGGGGATTATGATACTTACAACGAGGCAGAACTTCGTTAATTAGGGGGTATTATGCCCGGGTATAGTTCCTACTATAGAGAAATTGAGAGAGAGATCGAAGAAATGAGCGAATGTAAACTAAAGGCCGATTGCATCTATTTATAGTGTCTGTTCGACACTTTGTCGCGCCCCGCGCAAACTTCAGCCAAGGGCTTTGCGGCTCGCAAGGCCAGCTGGGGTTGTCCCTAGCTTGTCCGACTAAAACCCTAGACCCAACATGTTGCTGCCACATGGCAGCTCAGGGTGTTGCCCTGACTTTGAGCTGTCGCAGCCCGTGTAAGACGAAGAAGGAGTCTTCGCGCCCCGCCAGGAACCATTAAAAATTGTTTTTATTTTATTTTTAACTGTATAAGATATTTTGGGCTCGGTTTTCGTATACGGGGTGCAATTTAAGACGTATAGGGGCACTCTAAACATATTAGGGGTGTCGGAAATAATTTTGGAGGGTTGTTATATCCTCCCCACCTTGTTTTAGAACTCGTCCTCGAGGTCTACTGAAATAGGTGCGGGTATTTCTTTTGCATCTCTGATTCAAGCTCCCAAGTGTATTCTGGTCCTCTCTTGGAATCCCATTTTACTTTGACCAGAACTAATCTCTTGTGTTTAAGATTCTTGACTTTTCTGTCTTCAATCTGTAGAGGTTTCTCAACAAACTTAAGCTTCTCATTTACCTCTATATCCTTAAGAGGTACTACTAATGATTCATCGGCTAAGCATTTCTTGAGATTAGATATATGAAATACATCATGTATTCCTACCATTTCCTCTGGCAGTTGTAGCTAATAGGCTACAGGTCCTATTCTTCTAATAATCTCAAAAGGTCCAACATACCTGGAGCTTAGCTTTCCCCTTTTAATGAATCTTACCACTCCTTTCCAAGGAGAGACTTTCAGTAACACCTTGTCTCCTACTTGAAATTCCAACGGCTTTCACCTGTTATCAGCATAACTTTTCTGTCGATCACGTGCTGCTTTCAGTCATTCCTTGACTTGAATGATTTTGTCCGTTGTCTCTTGCACTAATTCGGGTCCAGATAATTGCTTTTCTCCGATTTCTGCCTAACAGACTAGAGTTTGGCATTTCCGTCTGTAAAGTGCTTCGAATGGTGCAGCATTGATACTGGTATGATAGCTGTTATTGTATGAAAATTCTATCAATGTTAAGTGATCTTCCCAATTACCTCCGAAATCAATTACACAAGCTCTAAGCATATCTTCCATCGTCTGAATTGTCCTTTCACTTTGTCCGTCCATTTGAGGATGATAAGCAGTGCTTAGATTCAACTTGTTTCCCATTGCTTTTTGGAAGCTTGTCCAAAAATGAGAGGTAAACGGCTATCTCTATCAGAAACAATTGATAAAGGAATTCCATGCAATGAAACTATTTCATTTACATATAACTTAGCTAATTGTTCCATACTGAAAGTTTCTTTCATTGGTAGGAAATGAGCTGACTTAGTTAGCCTGTCTACAATCACCCAGATTGTATCATTACCTTTTCTTGTTTTGGGTAATTTGGTAACAAAATCCATTGTTATTAATTCTCACTTCCACACCGGCATTTCTAACTGCTGCAACAAACCTGAGGGTTTCTGATGTTGAGCTTTAACTTGTGAACAGGTTAAACATTTAGAAACATAAGTTGCTATGTCCTTTTTCATTCCTATCCGCCAGAAGTTCTTTCTTAAATCTTGATACATCTTGTCACTTCCAGGATGCATCGTATACTTAGACTTATGGGCTTCTTCTAATATACGGTGGCGTAGGTTTCCTAATTTAAGTATCCACATTCTTTTCTTATGGAATCTCCAAATTCCATATATTCCTTGTTCTAATTCCTTAATCATTCCTTTCAGTTTCTCAGTATCGTCCTTGATTACTGATTCTTGTGCCTTTCTAATCTGTTCATTTAAATCTACTTGTAGATTTAATTTAAGAGAACGCACTCTTTTTGGCTTTTCATGATATTTTCGACTCAAAGCATCAGCTACTACATTTGCCTTTCCTGCATGATACTGGATATTACAATCATAATCACTAAGTATTTCCATCCAGCGTCTTTGTCTCATATTCAACTCCTTTTTCCCGAAAACATACCTTAAACTCTTATGATCTGTGAAAATGGTAAACTTACTACCGTAAAGGTAATGTCTCCAAATTATAAGGGCAAAAATTATGGCTCTTAATTCCAAATCATGGGTTGAATAATTTTCTTCATGATTCTTAAGTTGTCTAGATGCATAGGCTATAACCTTTTGACGTTGCATCAATACACATCCATAACCTAACTTAGAAGCGTCACAATAGACTACAAAGTCTTCAGTTTCTTCTGGTAACGCTAGTATGGGTGCGTTGGTTAATCTTTACTTAAGAATTCTAAAGGCTTCTTCTTGTTTTGGTCCCCATTCAAACTTAACAGATTTACAGGTTAGCTTAGTTAAGGGAATGGCTATTCTAGAAAAATCTCGGATAAATCTTCTATAATAACCAGCTAATCCTAGGAAACTTCTAACCTCAGTTGGTGACTCAGGGGTTTTCCATTTGGTAATTGCCTCAATCTTTGTAGGATCCACATGAATTCCTTCATGATTGACTAAATGGCCAAGAAACTGTACTTCTTCTAACCAAAACTCACACTTCGAATATTTTGCATAAAGCTTTTCTTTTCTCAACACATTTAGGAGTAAATGCAGATGCTTTGCATGTTCCTCTTTGCTCTTAGAGTAAATAAGAATATCATCTATAAAGACAATTATGAATGTATCCAAATATGGCTTACATATTTGGTTCATCATGTCCATAAATGCGGCTGGGGCATTGGTTAAACCAAATGGCATGACATTAAATTCATAATGGCCCTACCTTGTTCTAAAAGCGGTCTTAGGAATGTCCTCTTCCTGTACCTTCAGTTGATGATATCCTGAGCGTAAATCGATTTTAGAGAAAAATCGAGCTCCTTGCAATTGATCAAACAAATCATCGATTCTTGGTAATGGATACCGATTTTTAATCGTGACTTTGTTCAATTCAGGGTAATCAATGCACATACGCATTGACCTGTCCTTCTTCTTGACAAAATATTGGTGCTCCCCAGGGTGATGAGCTTGGCTGTATGAATCCCTTCTCCAACAATTCGTCTAACTGTTTCTTTAATTCTTGCATTTCTACCGGTGTCAACCGGTAGGGTGCCTTGGCAATTGGTGTTGTTCCTGGTAGCAGATGAATTCGGAATTCGACTTCCCTGTCTGGCGGTAATCCTGGTAATTCTTCTGGAAATTGATGCGTGTCGAGTGTGATATATTTTTAGTTATATTTTAAGCCCTTTTCTAACACTTTGGTCAAGTTTTAAATTTATAAAACACGATATTCTACTAACACTAAACACACATATGGGCAAGTGCACCCATCGTGAGTGTAGTATAGCGTTGGTAAGATACCGAGGTCGTCCAAGGACACAAGAGCTTTTAATACCGGTTTATCCTCAACGTCCAATCAAATCAAAAATTTAGAAAAAGTTTTAAACATGAAAATAAAAACTAAAACTGCTGAAAATAAAAATAAAATAACATAAAGATAGACAAGATGAATCACTTGGATCTGACTCGTCTTTAGTGTAACCTTTGATGATTTCTGCACTTTTGCCCTTTTTAAGAGATTATCTTAGTTATAGTAGTAGGCCCCTCTTTTGAAGGTGACGTTACCCTCAACCTAGTAGTTTGAGTCAGCGAGGATACAATCCTAAAGGGTCGGAATGTTGAAAGATAATTAATTAAGTTATTAATGCATAATGTGGTAGGCTCCTCTTTTGAAGGTGACGTTACGCTCGGCTAAGTGGTTTGAGTCAGCAGGGATACAATCCCAAGTAGCCGGGTTAATGTATTAATAGTAGTTTACATATGAGGGGATCAAGTCATTCACACCCCCGCCATCCAATACCAGTGGGTATTGAAGGAGGTCCTAGTAAGCTTGACCCAGGTCCTTGCAGGATCTATACACTGAATAAGGCAAGAACCTTACCAAACCATTCCCTTAACCCCCGACCAGGTAGCCAACATATCTCTATATAGACCGTAGAGATATAAATGGTGTAAATCTTTTATTTTATATAGATAGTAAAATAATGCCAAGACACCACGGACAAATGATAAGGAAGTTTCACCTTCAACATAAGAAACTAGTTATTAAAGTCATTAATACAAAACCAAATAAAAAGTGCAAAAAGATTAAAAATCAAAAGTATTACACTAAATGCTTATCTTCACCAAGTGATATAAGAGACTTAGGCAAACATGGCCTTTGATTGTCAAGAACTCTTACTATCAATCTTGGATCCCAAGGCTACTACACACACTCTATGATGGATGATGGATGATGGATGATGGTGGTGGATGTGGGTTGTAGTGGTGGTGGAGTGTGGGTGAAGTGGGAGAGAGGTGGTTTTCCAAGGGATACCTTTGAAGTGAACCAAGCACCTCTATTCATAGCCTACACAGAAGCCCGGACACGGCCCCGTGTCCATTGACCACAGCCCCGTGTCCATCCTTATTCTCTTTCTTCATTAATTTCAATTTGTCTGCATTAGCTCCACACACCCCCGTATCCGCTGGGCACGACCCCGTGTGTAGAAGCGTATCTGTACTCTCAAGATTTGCTTGGATTCTGCGAATCTTAGACTTGACCACGGCCCGTGTTGAGCTGGGCACGCCCCCGTGTCGGGAATAGAAGCTTCTATAGCTTTGTCCTTTCTGCAGACACCTGGCCACGCCCCCGTTTCCGCTCGGCATGGGGCCGTGGTCAGCCTTCTGTTTTCTTGTTTTTGCTTGGGAAGATGCTGTCGAGGGGTCGGGCATGCCACGTTTGTTCCTTTTCTTGTATTTATGTTAGATTTTGCTGCATATTTGTTCCTTTTGTTCATTTACGCTCATTTAATCCTGAAAATACAAAAGGAAGACAAAAGCACACTTTTTCCAACATTTGTACTAAAAAGGGTTAGTTTTATGCCTCATTTGATGTAATTTATATGTTGCATTTTACACACATCAGAAATACATCTGGAAACTAAGATACTATTGGAATATCCTTCAGTTCCTTTCCTTTAGTGTTAATGATTATGGAAATCAAATACACTAACGATCCTTTTCTTACATAACTGGCTGTTTTCATCACAGAGATGAATTTCGTGGATCGAGACGGTTTATCTCCTTTAATTGTGATCTTTTCACCCTTTGGTTAATTTACTTGGATTAACTTTTGATCACATATAATACTGGCTTTATTGGCTATTAACCAATCCATTCCTAATACAACATCGAATCCTGCCAGATTCATTGGGTAAAGGTTTGCAATAAAACTTTGATTTTAAAACTCTATTCTTGTTCCCTGCAAGATTTCAGTAATCTTAATGGTTTCTCCATTTGCTGTCTCTACTAAACATTCTTGTGGGAGCTTAGTTAATGGTTGATTGAGAAGTTTGCAAAACGAAGTATTAATAAAACTTTGGTTTGCACCAGAGTCAAATAATACTTTAGCAAAAACATCATTAACTAAAAACGTACCGGTAATCATGTCCGGAATCATCTTGGCTTCTTCTGCAGTCAGAACAAATGGTCTAGCATTTTTGGTAGTCTTGTTGTTCATAGCTGGAGCTAATTTCGAACAGTGTGGCTTGATGTGACCTTTTTCTCCACAGTTGAAGCACACTCCATTACTGGGTTTCTTCCTACAATCTTCTTCCTTGTGTCCCGGTATCTTGCAGAAGTTGCAGTAAGTGGAGCATCTTCCTGAATGCTTCTTCTTGCAGGCCTTACAGTAAGGTGCAGAGGTAGATCCTATATTTTTCCCACGATTGGAATTTCCATAATGAAATTCCTGGGTAAGCCTTTGAGCTAGGTTCCTCCTCTGGTCCTCTTCTCACGTACGTACTAATTCATCAGTCAAGGTGTTTGCTAGTTCTACAGCTTCTTCTATAGTTTGAGGTCTAGCTGCCTTGACTACATGCCTAATCTCACTGATTAATCCCCATATGTATCGGGAGATTAATACTAGTTCTGGTGATGCAAGGGTTGGCACTATTCTAGCATATTCATAGAAAGTAGTAGTGTAACTCTTACTATCCACTCCAGTCATTCTAAGGTTTAAGAACTTATTTGCTATCTGTTCTTTTTCATTGGGAGGGCAGAATTTCCTTTCCACCATGTTCTTAAATTCCTCCCATTCCATATTGTAAACCCTGTCACTTCCCCTAGACTGGGGGATAGTGTTCCACCATTCTAAGGCTGAGTTCTTAAACAAATTGGAGGCAAACATTATCTTATCCTCTTCTGTGCATTTGCTTATTTTTATGACTGCCTCAGTCTTTTCTATCCAGCGTAGAGCTGCAATGGGTCCTTCATTGCCCGAGAATTCTATTGGTTTACAGGACCAGAATTCTTTATAAGAACAACCATAAGACATGGTTCTTCTTCTTTTAGGAATGGGCACTTGAAGTATTGGTCCATTGTTTACGTTGTATTCTGGTTCAGTAGGTCGTTTACTGCCATTATTACTTTTATTATCTGCTTCCTTAACCGTTTTGATAATATATGGCATTGCGTCTATAATTCCTTGTGCCACTATGTGTTGGATTGCACTATTATCCACTTGGTTTCCATTATTATTGTTGTTCTGGTTATCGTTATTCTGGTTTTCTTGGTTCACTTCGTTGTCCATCTGAATTTTAAACATTTGTCACATATAAATATTGTAGGATCGTTTGCACGACCAAGTGAGTCGTTCAGAAGAGATCTCGTCCAATACAAAAGGCGGAGACAGATGTATCGGAGTTATTTCAGCTGAATTGCACAGAAAATCACTTAAACTGTCTCTTGAATTGATATCAGATCGTTTTACAATGCTGGAGACACTTCGGCAGAGCTTCGCTACCGGAATCGAAAACATTACAAATGAAATCACCAAGGCACGTATTTATAGGCATCACCATTCCGCACGAAACGGTTCACACGAAATGGCTTCTCCATTTCGTACGAAATGGCCATTGCCTATTTCGTGCGAAATGGACATATTCCATTTCGTGCGAAATGGTCCATCCTACATGATTTCTCAATTTTCTCGTAACTCGTGCCCTGATCTATCTAATCTAATACAAGACTCGATACAAAACGAAGTCGACAGACATATGCACCAACAGACTCCCCTTGGATGTTGACGAAGTCTTCGGTGTCGAGTCTTCGGTATGTCACATCTTCAGTCTTTATCAGTCTTCAAGCTCTCTCCAAAATATTCTCCATTGTAAGCATCCTCAATCAATCTCTTTCTCTTTTTCTCTTCCAGAATCTTAACCTGTCTCTCTCTTCTCTTGATCAGATCTCTTGATTCCTTAAGTTCATCTGCATCAGCAGCTTGTGTGGACAATACAGTTCCAGAATCAGAAACTGGCTCTCACATCTTCAGACTCCCCCTTTCAATAAGCTGAGATCGTAGTCTGGAATTCACAATCTTCAAGCTTTTGGATCTAAAACCTGGCTCTTATAATTCTCACAGGTTCTAAGATCATAATCCTGGCTTTAACCTGCACAAACTCTATCTCAAAATAAATTTCAAAAATTTGACAATTTGACAAATTTATATATCACTTGCAGGTATCGCTTAATCATCAACAAACTTACTTTTGGGTAGATTTATTTATAACAATTTTATTTCAAAACAAACTCTCCCAAACCTGCTGTTCATCATATTTAGTACTCGGAATTTTGAAAATCAGCTTTTCAACATCAGTTGTCGAAAATCTTTTTGGATTTTTCAAAATTTATGCTAAAACACAATATTTTTGAATTTTTGTCTTTTTAATGAAATGCAGTAAAAAAAATATTTACAAATAATATTTTTGTGAGATTGTGTAAGAGGATCATATCAGTTTATGAGACAAATCACTAACACCGTTAAGCTTTAAACATTTTATGTTCTAAACGATTCACTTAGATTGTCAGTATACTGATCCACTTAAATTTTCACACAAAGTCCAATTGTTCCGAGATACGACATTAGTGTTTTAAGCATTTAAACTTATTCGCGTGTACCACGTCAGAATATACTCCCGTATCCAGACTTCTATATTCAGTCTTACAGGTGAATGTACACTAATGATATCTGTAAACGGGTAAATGCGAGACCATGAGAGCTCAGGTTAGAACTTTCGTTCAGACAAAGAGATGATGGCTCAACTTTAGGTGTGTCCCGTTTGGGGATCTTTTCTTCAACAGCACATGATTAGCATTTTTCAATGTTATATCATTTTTTATACTGAGGGTGGGCTTTAAGATTAAAGCTGTGCAAAGCATTATACGAGGACTAGGCTATTGCTCCCGCAAAATCAGAAGTCCTGGTATAATACCCCAGATATCATCACGCACAAAGACCTAGTATGTCAGAAATAGAAAATCTTTCAAACAAGATTTCGGGGATTACCCATATATCCGAGAGATGTTCCCCACGAAATAAGTAAGTATTGAATTTTATGTTTATATCTCGAAAACAATCTACTGAATGTGTAAAAACCTACTGGCATATCATCAGTGAGATCGTTTATCACATTTGACTTTCCAATTCTTTAGCGTGCTGTGATAGTCCACTGATGTACTATCATTTCCTCTTTTTCACAACAAAACTCATTTTTGAATTTTTCAATGTTTTTGGCTTTTTAGATTTTATCATGTTTTTGATTTTTTTTCAAATTTTCGAAATTTCAAAAAAAAATTTACTCCCCCTAAAATCAAAAATATGTTTCAATTTTTGATTTTCAAGGAAAAATTTGAAAACAAACTGTACAAATAAAGTGACAACTGTTGTGAATTGCTTCAAATCTCCATTCACTAGGCATAAACAATCAGAACTCCCCCTGTCAACAAACTATTTTCCCATTATGATTTCAAAACACTTAAGTTTGTTTTAATCAAAATGGTTTTTCCGGAAAATTAGTTTTGTTGATTTCTCAACCACTTGTAGATTAGGGGTTCAATTCATCACATTGTTCTATCAACCATTTGTATGAAAGTTGAATCAAGTTCAACTTAATGACCTTGATTAACCACTTGTAGGTGAAAACCATTTTCGGTTTTTCAAGAAAGATGCCGATTCATGCTCCACGATTACCAACTTGGGAGCTCCGGCAAGTCCAGAGTTTAGTCATGATAGGTTCTGTCCCAGTTACTAACCTGGGATGACCCATCTTCATCTGGTTTCTTCGTTTTCAATTCATAAAATTCCTTTACCCCTTTGACCTTCCCGTCAATCATTTTTCCAAAAATATTTTGAACTACGGGGTTAAAGGCTTTTTCAACATCAAATTCTCTCTTTTCAGAAAAGAATTGATTTGAAATTTCAATTTTTCCAATTTTTGATTTCAAATTTTTAGCCCACAATGGTGGAAAATTTGCATCATCCAATGGCAGAACTGAATTTTCACCTTTTATCACAACTTGTGGCTCCTCTGGCTTTGACAAGTCAGATTCATCGCTAGAAAATAGCTCTTCTGATTTTGACGGATCAGAATCATTGCCAGAACTGTCGTCTTCTTAACAACCCATCTTCGGTTGTTAAGCTTCACTTTCCTTTTGAAAACACTCTTTGAACACTCACCAACCTCAAATTTTGAATTTTTGAAAACAATAAATTGTTTGGTTGGTGGTTCATTTTCAACCATCTTTTCTTTCAATTTTTCAGAGACTCCCTGTTTTGTTTGGATTGCCTTTGGACAGTTCCTGGCAATGTGACCAACTGTTTTGCATTGAAAACAGGTTCTCGTCTCTTTCTTTTTCTGAGCAACTTCCTTCTTCATTCCCTCTTGCTTCTTAGCAAGGAATTCTTTGTTTGTCTGCTTCCTTAACAAATTTTCTTTTTCTTCATCAGATGTTATTTCGGAAACAAAAACAGTTTTTGGTTTATAAGTTTTCTCATTTTTATAATTTTTTGGTGGAATAAAACCTAATCCCTTCTTTTTGTAATTACCGTTACGGTTTGGTTTCTTTCGATAACCTGAACCAGAACTGTAACCCTTTTTCTTGTTTAATCTTTGTTGAACCCTTGAGGTGTAAGGTCTAGGTTTTTAAGCAAGATTTACATCTTTTATTTCAGAAATATTAATTTCTGTTAGTTTGAAAACCTTTTTGATCATTTCAATTTTTACACCTCTTATTGGAAATTCTTCATCAGAAAATAATTTGTCAGAAACATTCAAGGTATATGCTACTTTGAATGTTTCGTCATTCAAATTATTTTGTGATAACAAAAATTCTTTATTATAAACTCTTTTGTCCTATTTGACTTTTAGACTTGACGTGTCAGACTTTGTCTCTGACTTTGACTCCTCTGCTTCATCTTTATCTAACACCTGATCGACCACTTTCTTAATTAACTCGGACTCATGATTAGTGTCGGATGATGTGAAAGTGACATCAATGTTTTCTGGAAATTTATCTGAAGGCTCAGATTCCCACTGTAAGTTGGTTGCCTTTTTGACTCTTTCTGAATTTGGATTTCGTGGAGAATATCCATTTTCAAGCGGAGGTGGACACTTGTTGTAACTGACACTTTGTTTCTTACCAGAAATCTTCACTTCAGTATCTTCTTTTGTTTTGGAATTCTTCTCTTCAGATGCTTCTTTTTCAAACGCCTTCATGCTTTCAACTGTAGGGTAAATCCTGTCAATCACATAAGAAGAACATGAGTAACTTTTCAATAATTTGTTTACTCTCTCAGTTTCGATTCTCTGAGTTTTCAATTTCTGTTCAAGCTCAGCACACATCCCAATGTAATAATTGACCATTTCCTGCTTTATCATGTATGCTCCATTGAGTGTCTTCATGGTTGTAGCTTGTTCACTGCTTGACTCGTTGTATTGATTCATGGCTTTGTTTAAGACATCATATGATTCTTTCAACCTGTTCATGTTGTGAATCAATTCATTGTTGTGTTTTTTTATTGTTTCACAGTTTTCACAATACTCAGATATCTTTTCTGCATCAGCTTCCTTTTTAATCTCGAAAGCTGGAACTTCTTTAACCTTTATCACTCGGACCTCTTCTTCATCATCATGTTTACCTTTCATTCTTTCTGCATCTCTCTCGGCTTGAAATTTTTAAAGCTCTTTCATTCTGTCTGCCCAGTATGAATTATCATCATCACGATCATCTTGTTTTTCAACCTTCTTCTTTGCCATTTGAGACTTTTCAGCATCTCTCTCAGCTAGATATTTTAAGTGCTCTTTCATACTATCTGCCCAATACGAATTGCCATCATCGCTGTCTTTAACAACTTGAGCAACAAAAGCTTTAGCTTTTAAGATCTCTTCATCTGGACAATATTTATCCCAGCTAAAACCTTCTGGCAATCTTTCATCCTCTTGATTAACTAAATAAGCTTTATTTGGTTCTTCAATCTCCTTTCTTGAATGTGAAGTTTGTGGCGATTGTTGATATGGCTGTTGAGCAACTTGATGATAAATTGCTTTCCGATAATAATCATTGTTTCCGAAAGGATTTTGAGCTCCACTTGCTTCGCGGTTTGTACATTCTCTCTTGAAATGCCTTTTTTCCCTGCAACGAAAACAAGTAACTTTAGATTTATCAAATCCTAAAGTAGAAACATTAGCATCGCGAAAATCATCTCTTCCCGTAATTTGTTTAAACTTTTCAGCTCTTCTCAACACACTAGCCAAACACCATTTTATATCCATTAACTCCATCTCTTCAGCATCGATTTGATCGTAATCCTCTTTTGTCAACATTGGATTTCCGATCCTTCCTGCAACCAAACTCCCATAAGACTCTAGCACAGTCACCAACAAAGACATATGACTTTTGGCTACTTCTTCAGAGTAATTTTGATCATTTTCAAGATTTAGCGCAATATTACATTGTAGAACTTTGCCACTCTTGGTTGCTGAAAAATTTGGATCGAATGATGGATATGAAGAAAATCCAGTTTTGCTACTAGATCCTTGAGATGAACTTTCAGATGAGCTTTTTGCATTAAAAGCAGTTTCAATCTTTGGTGCAATGTTGGTCTTATCACTAGCACCACATTTGTAATACAAACCAATGTCTTGTTCACCATCATTGTTCTTCATTCTCGCTATCTTTCGTTGTTCCATCTCATGAGCTTCAAGTTGTTCAATAAACGAGCTCAGCGTTAGATTGTCAAATTCTGGTTTATTTTTCAACATCATAAGATATGTGCCCCAGACATCATGTGGCAATGCATCGGCCAATTTTTCAATCAATTCATCATTATCTTTATTGATGTTCAATCTATTCATATTCATCACCAAATTGCAATATCTTTCTATAATCTGCTTGGTGTTTTCTGTTCTTAATCCACGGAATAGATCAAATTCTTTCTTCAAAAGCGACATTTTGTTCTTGATCATTTCTTTACTTCCAACAAACTTCGATTTTAGATTTTTCCATATTGAATGTGCACTTTCGTTATGTTGGAGTAAAATCAAGATTTCTTCCTTAATAGCTTGCTGCAAAAGACTAACCATCATTTTTTCAATTTTGTATTTCTTTTTCTCATCAACACTTAAATCTTTAATATCAACCTTCTTTCCGTCGTCCTTAACTGGTCTAATATATCGAAATTCAGTATATTCCCATGCATCTAAGTAATATGCTTGAACCCAATTTTCAAAACGTTCTGCCCATCCACTATACTCCTCAATACTCATGAGCTTAGGCGGTTTTTGAGTTGTCCCTGTTTCATTTTCTAGCATCGTATTCTGAGTAATAGTCATCGGACTAGCAAAGGCATTATAGAATTCACTCTCCATGATTCAGTTATCAAAATTTCACAAATTCAGACTTTCAAATGAAATGAAATTGCTGAAACACTTTCAAGCGAAATGGAGCAACTTTCAAACGAATTGACCTGCTCAAACGAAATGGACTTCTTCAAACGAAATGCTCTTCAAACGAAATGAACCTTTCACGCGAAATGAACTCTGTTCAAACGAAATGAACCTTTCACGCGAAATGAACTCAGTTCAAACGAAATGAACCTTTCAAGCGAAATGGACCCTTTACTCCCAATTCGTGCAAAATGATGTCTGTTTCAAACGAAATGGAATCAACTACTCCCAATTCGTACGAAATGGAATATAGTTTCACACAAAATGACAATTGGTGCGAAATGAAGGCTTATCTCGCGCGAAATGGCTGCAAGTTCAAACGACCTGATATCCAATTCGTGCGAAATGGATCTGATGTCACACTTTCGGACAGTTTTTGATAAAATTGATCAAGTTTTACTTCAAATTAAGGTCTGATTCTTTCAAGGCTTTGTTAAAACAATGTTTCGCACGTTATATGTGAAATTCAAGCCATTTTACCCGTGAAATTATGTTTAATTTTGAAAAATGTGAAGAAAGTGAGTAGAAATCAGAAATTTCAGCTGAAAATGGTAAGAAATCTTCCTCCTAAGCTCTGATACTACTTGTAGGATCGTTTGCACAACCCAACGAGTCGTTCAGAAGAGATCTCGTCCAATACATAAGGCGGAAACAGATGTATCGGAGTTATTTCAGCTGAATTGCACAGAAAATCACTTAAACTGTCTCTTGAATTGATATCAGATCGTTTTACAATGCTGGAGACACTTCGGCAGAGCTTCGCTACCGGAATCAAAAACATTACAAATGAAATCACCAAGGCACGTATTTATAGGCATCACCATTCCGCACGAAACGGTTCACACGAAATGGCTTCTCCATTTCGTACGAAATGGCCATTGCCTATTTCGTGCGAAATGGACATATTCCATTTCGTGCGAAATGGTCCATCCTACATGATTTCTCAATTTTCTCGTAACTCATGCCCTGATCTATCTAATCTAATACAAGACTCGATACAAGACGAAGTCGATAGACATATGCACTAACAAATATTACAAAATAATATTTGATGCAAACAATCACACAACAGGCATATTGATCAAAATCGTCGAACATTGCGGCCTTTTAATCTATTTTATATATTATGCTTCTAGTACAAAATGGAACTGAAATCTATATATATATATATATATTTATATATATATTATTACTGATAGGGGTTCATCCAAAAGTCCATTTTACGCTCGTCATATTTCCAGATGAGTCGTTCCCCTATTTGTCTCATCCTCTCACTTTCTTCTAAAATCTCCTCACCAAAGGTCCGGAGTTCTTGCACATTTTCAGTGCACATGGGTGGTGCAGGTGCTGGTATTGGGTTTGGGAACTGGGGCATGGGTTCCTCGTGTGGGTAAGGGTTCTCTAGGATCTCCCTGATGAATTGATCATTATCATAATATGGGTCCAGGGGGTCCAGGTTTGGGTAGGCTGCTAGATTTGGCATGGGTTCGTCTGGTATTGGGTAGCGTTGTTGGTAATCCCTATGGTCGTCAAACCGTGGGTCATAATCTGGGTTAGAGGGAAGGGGTGCTGGTATTCTAGGTATCTCAGCTGGGTCAAAGGCAGGCATTGGGGTTTGGTTTTCTGGATTGGCTTTAATTTCCATTGGTTGTGTGGGAAATAGTGGTAACGGCTGGGGTGCTATGAGTTGCTCCAGATTCAGGTCGGCGGCTATGGTTGTTAAGATATGAAAATTTGCTAGACTCCTATTGAGCATATCCAGGGTGTGAGCATTCGTTTCTCTATTAGCGGCTGCTAAAGCTCGCTGTTGCTGTAACTTTTTCATCCTCTTTCTACATTCATGAGCTCCTCTGCTGAACCATCCTCTCTTCTTAGGAGGGAATGGCTCTTCAGATTGTGCCTTGAACACAAAAATCCCATCTTCATTGTCAGCCGAATACCCTGAGAGGGTAGGCTGTGAAGAGGTGCCTTCGTCCCTAGGTGAGCTGGACAACTGACGGTAAGCGTCTAAAGTCCTTGTTCGCTCATACTGTAAACTAACAAATTGTCAAATAACACACAACAATAATATACAGATATGCACGTATCCATGTAAATTATTTCCTAACATATTGAATAATATTTTGGGTGTCAGCAGAAAACTTCGGTGGCAGAATCAGTGGCTGTAGCTCTGATACCACCTTCTGTCGTAACCCCCGTCCCCTATTTACCCGGGAACAGGCGGCCGCTGCCAGTTTCAGTGGTATCGGTGTTTATCAGTTTGGCAGCGGAATTTACATCAGGACCGTAGTTAGGAAATATTTTATCAGTGTAAAATACCACACTTTTATAATATTAAACACATAGGAAAATCCCAAGTTTCCATTACACATATTTTCATAGGGATAAACCCTACTTTATTTAAATAAAAACATCTTCCTTATTTAGGTAACTTTTATAGCCACTTTTCCAAGCCTTCAGTGCTGTCCAGCTGGCTTCTATTTGGCTTTCACATTTTGTTACCTGAAACGCGTTTAAAAACATTTTGTCAGTGGGAAATACTGGTGAGTGAATCCCAGTTTAATCAAGACAGGTAAAACCGTATTAAAGCATTGAGGGCGGTCGCGCAATTACATTTGTTTACTTTCTACTTTAATTACCACCCATGGTACTGTCAACCCGACTTGTGGTCATGTTACTACTCACAGTGTAGTAACAAATTTTGTAAACAAAACCCCAACATACTGACGATAATTGTAGAATACAAATACTCAATTAATGTTTAATATAATGTAAATCATTTGAGGTTTTGTAAAAACAGTTTTCAAAAGGAGGATTACTCACAAAAAGGATTTACAAAAAGAGGATAAACTCACATTGCTATCTTTGGGTTTTCCTTTGTGATTTCCTGGTGATTATCTATTAATTACACAATGCATACGCGTTAGTATAATAACCCAATATTTACATTAGTAATACCCTCCTCGAGACAGAATTCCAACGACTACGTCGGGCAAAACCTCGACAGCCGTTACGGAACCTTAAATCAATCGGGCAGCATATCTAATACGTAACCGGGGGTTATGATACTTACAACGAGGCAGAACTTCGTTAATTAGGGGGTATTATGCCCGGGTATAGTGCCTACTATAGAGAAATTGAGAGAGAGATCGAAGAAATGAGCCAATGTAAACTGAAGGCCGATTGCATCTATTTATAGTGTCTGTTCGACACTTTGTCGCGCCCCGCATAAACTTTAGCTAAGGGCTTCACGACCCGCGAGGCCAGCTAGGGTAGGCCCTAGCTTGTCCGACTCAAACCCTAGACCCAACATGTTGCTGCCACGTGGTAGCTCAGGGTGTCGCCCTGACTTTGAGATGTCGTGGCCCGCGTAAGACGAAGAAGGAGTCTTCGCGGCCCACCAAGAACCATTAAATTTTTTTTTTTATTTTATTTTTAATTATATAAGGTATTTTGGGCTCGGTTTTCGTATACGGGGTGCAATTTAAGACGTATAGGGGCACTCTAAACATACTAGGGGTGTCGGAAATAATTTTGGAGGGTTGTTATAGTAACCGTTCTTGACGGTCTTCATGTTCAACCCGTTAAATCGGTGGCTCGTTGATAGGAATCAGTTCTCGAACCAGCACTTCACTAGAGAATGAGTAGAAGGCCTGAACAAGCTCAGATTCTATCGGTTTTATGTGAAAAAGTTGAGAATGTTGAAGAAAAGTTTGAAACATTGGAACTATGTTTAGATTTAGGAGAAATCAGTGTTTAAACATGTCGAAATCTCTTAGATCTGAGTTGTTCTTGGTGGAATGAGGTCACACTTTGAAGTTCATGAGAACTCATGATGACATCATCCTAGAACAGCCTAAATCAGCCGATTTCAGGGTGAAAAGTTAAGATTTGATGATGAAAATGATGAGAAAGTGTGTGCTGATTGAGAAAGTACAAGATTTGAGGTAGAGACTTACAAGAATCGCGAGGAATCGAGAGAAAACAAGCCAAAAGCGTGATGGTCGGACGAGAGAGTTGTCACATCATGAACAGTGATGTGACAGGTGGTATTTATAGGTGAGAGGAGAGTGAGGCGGTGTAAGTGATTCGATCGAAGGGCGATCGGATGGTCATCCGAACGGATGACCATTCGATCGAATGGTCCTTCGATCGGATGGGTCAAGCGGGTTGGTTTCCGACTTTTCATTCCGTGCGTTAAGCGTTGTGATACATTGCGAGTAAGCGATGCAGTAGTACTAACCAATAGTTACACAAATAACACAACTACTAATAAACACAAAAGTAAACCTTATATTTCGAGTCCGCGATGAGATTGCGTTGCGATAGAGTTGCGATGGTGTTTTCGAATCACCTCAAACATAAATAAACATGCACAAGTAACACATAAGTAGCACACACACGTAAAACAATATCTATAACCTGTAATTCGAGTTGCGATGCGATACCGATGAGATTGCGTTAAGTCGACTAGCGATAGACTGCGATTATTACTTTTACTCCACATAATACAATTAAAGTAATATAAACTAGATTATCGATTACTAAGTCAAAGAGTACAATCAATAATTAAGCAAGGAATGACAGATCCAATTAGCAATCTTTTCTTCCTTTGATTTTGACTTTGACTTGTACTTTGACTTCAAAAAGTCGGGTTGTTACACTAATCCAAATCATGGCTCCATACATTCAATCAATCACAACCTTTTCCATATTATGCGAGATTTTGAACACTATAAAAGCCTTGGTCATTCACAAGCCTTCTCTACTCCCTCACACCTTCACAACACCACAACACTCCTTCCTTGACCCGCACACTCGCCGGAGTAACCCAGGAGTCGCCGGAGTGAACTGAGTTCACAAGAGACGTACCGGAAACAGGATGGAAACCGCGCCCTATCTGTTCGGTATACCTTCTGTCATTCTAAATCCATTTCGTTTAGTTCTTGTTTAAACTCTATTGAAATTCTTTAGGTTCGATCGTATAAACCTTCAAACAGCCGCAGCCGCCGGAATCGGAGTCGTTAGGACGGAACTCGTCTTGCTCGGTACACCCTTATCTTCGATCCTCTTGTTTTGTTTTCTTATCATCTATTAAATATATATATATATATATATATATATATATATATATATATATATATATCATAACTGAGACAAACGAGATTTTGAATCTATTACATATAACAGTTAAGAGTCATCGGTTTGGGTCTGTTTTTACGAATGGAGAAGAAGACACTATAGAGAATAGTATAATTCAAGTAAAACTAACAGTGGATGTTTTTTATTGGTTCATATTCTTTTTCAGTTTGAGTTTTGTTTGTAAGGAGCACATGTTCATACTAAATATTTGTTGTCAACTTGTATATTTAAAATATATATATATATATATATATATAATTGATAACTCACAAATTAAGTTTAACTCTTTTATATCATTAATATAATATCACTGTAAATCATAAGCTTTAGGGATTATATTTAATCCACAACCTGTAATGAGTTCGTTACGTGTTATATCTAGAATAACCACACTCGTTCGTCCTCTTGAATTTCTCCAATCCTTACTTGTGCGTTATTACAAGAAATCGCAACGCAATCAATGTGAGTATACTCGATCCCATTTTTACTTTTAAACACTTTGGGTGCAACATGTATTCTATACAAAAACACGCCACGCTTGAAACTTGTTATATTCACACTCTATCCACATTTAAACACGAAACATTTTGCTGCTTGTTACTCTCATATGCTATGCAAGTTGAACATGTTAATCTCAATGCCCTTGAGTCTTGGGGTATTGTTAAGTTGAATGTACTGAACAAGTTGATCGTATTGAACAAGTTGATCGTATTGAACAAGTTGATCATAGTGAACAAGTTGATCGTATTGAACAAGTTGATCGTATTGAACAAGTTGAACATATTGAACAAGTTGAACGTGTTAACCTCCCGCTTGTCTATTGGGAAAGGCAAAGTAGTAACTTGGATCATGTTATTCGTGTTGGATATGAGTATTTAAACTTTTATTCTACTTTATGCTATGTATTAAACTTGTATACTCGCCAACTTTCTGTTGATGTTATTTTAATACATGTTGCAGGTCGATAGACGAAGTGAACAAGAAACAAGCTACGATGAACTTAGAAACTCATCTTAGAAATAAACAAAGCTTTGATTATGTTGAAACAATTTTGATTATGTTTGAACCTTGTATGACATTTTAGAATCTTTATGAAATTTGATTTAAATTATATTGTCACAATAGTGTTATGATGCTTTTGAACGATTTGTTCGTCTCATCCCGATGTTTCCGTCATCGGTTGGGGTGTGACAATAACAAACTATTGCATGACCTCGTAAATTGTAAGTTAACACCAATAGGGTTGTTCACGAGCCGATCTGAACCGAGCAGACCTTTGCTCGTGCTTGGCTCATTTACAACCGAGCGAAATACGAATGAGCATATTCGAGCGTGTAATTTTCCAAGCGAGCGGCGAGCGAGAAACGAGCGACAAGTAATTTGGACAACCATAGATTTAGCATGTTTCCTTCGATGTCTCCGCTATCGGGTCACGACTAAGGTCCAACTATCCGAGATGACACAAAGATTGAGATCGGATCATATGAGGATGAGGCTCTGATTGAGGCAGGTGAGGTGATGAATATACAACAAAGAAAAATTGTCGCATTGTGGCGTATGGTGAGAGTGTGAGACGATTGACGACTGACGATTGATGAGAGAAATATGTCAGTTTTTTTTATTGGTTTTATTAGGCTAGTATGGATAAATATTGTTGATGCAGATTTTGTGTCCGATGCTTGTCGAATAGATTAGTTATTATTTTACACTGAATTTGTAATAGTTAGTGAAACGGTCAAACGAACGTGTATTGACCCGCTCGTTTGAAGTGGTCAAACGAGAGGGTTATTTGCTTGACCATGTGTGTTTGCTAGACAAATGGGTGTCGGTATAAATACCAACCCTTTATCTCATTTGCAAGGGGGAGAGTGAGAGACAAAGAGCTCATTTGTGAGAGTTCTCGGTTTGCTTTACTGTGTGTGGGGAGAGATCACCACTTGGTCTCTCCCCTGATGTATACTTCTTTGGTATTAGTTTGGTTATAATGTAATCGGGCCGATTTGTAATGTTTTACTACCGGATTAATACAAAGTTGTTTGTTTATCATCTCTAATCTCTCCCGTCTTGAACTGATCTCACACGAATCACGGTTTCGGTCACGAAACTCGATCCTACAATTGGTATCAGAGCCATGGTGCCTGATTTAGTAAATCTAACAGTTTGCTAAGTCACATGTGCTCTAGATCTGTGATTTTCGTGATTTTTGTTCAAGATCTAAAAATGGTGAAATGAAGAAAAACCCAGATTCGAGACCGAATATACGGATCTGAGCTGAGTCGGACCGTACAAAGTGTTGGGTTTTATGTTTCACACCGAAATCAACAAGTTTTCATCATCAAATATCATGTTTTTAAGGATTTTCGTCAGATCTGCAAAGTGAACAGAGGTTGTGTTCTTGAAGAAGTGGTGGCGGCTGTTAAGAAATTTTAGGGTTTCCGACGAAACCCCACTTCCCATGACGAAACAAAACCCTTCGGCGAAACCCTCTGTCGAGTCGTTTCGTCAGACAATGAGTTTCATCGTCGGCAAGATCTCAACTTCTGTTTCATCGATCAACACACATCAACCATTCAGTTTCGTCGGCAAAATCTCAACATCAGTTTCGTCGACATCACACCAATGAGTTTCGTCGGCTTCATGTTTCGTCGTCTCTGGTGTTTCATCGAAGTTGTTTCGTCGGCTCCCCAAGTCTTTCAGCTGGTATCGCTGAGAAAGAGAGACAGAGATGATGATTATCGGCTGGTGTGTTTGAGGGTACCAACTGATTTGGGGGTTTGTAGGTGTGAATAGATGATTGAACTGATTTTTCATTAGAGATTTGTTTGGTGTTTAGATCAGCTGGGTATCGAAGAGGAGAAGAAAGGGGTTTTGGGAAATTGAGAGAGACTTGAAATTGGGGTTAAAGTTTATCTGCTTTTGTTTCTTTGTTCATCACAGAGAGAGAAAGATCAATTTTTGATTTTTGGGTTGTGGATGTTGTGTGTGGCAGAGATATGCATCTAATAAAAAAATTATTAGGGAAATCTCTGGTTTTGGTGCTGAGTATCGAAGGAGAGAGAAAGAGGTAGATGGTTGCACAAATGTTTGACTTTTGGGGTATGGATGTTGTGTGTTCCAGAGGGTTTGCTGACTAAATAAAAAAAATTAAAAATGGCAGCTATGTTTGGTGCACAGCTGTATAAGATAGGTGTTGGCACAATTGATTTGTTTGGCAACTAGTGATTGGGCCCACTTGTGCAAAAGTGAAGGATAAAGTTTGGTCATAAAGTTTTGTCTAGAATATTGGTGGGCCAACAAGTTACTTAGAGAATGATAATTAAAAAAAACCATGTGCATCAGACGTTTAGAAAGGAAAAGAAGCAAAATTCCCAAATTAACTTCAATGAAGTCAACAAATTACCATGAATGCCATTGACCCTAATTCTTATTTGTTTTGGGCTGTTGCCGTATGAAGCCCAGTTGATGAAGAGAGAATCGGTCGGGTATTCGCGGAGTTGATTTGAATCGCGCTTCTACATGTCAACGTCAAAATTCATACGGGTTCGGGAGCGCGCGGAATCACTTTAGCATGATGAAAACAGATGATGATTTTTTTTAAATGTGGGGTAGTCACGGTTACCGATGCAAACGTCAAATTTGGTGACTTGACTACTATGGGCCAAAAACCAAGAACGGTATGTTTACTTCCGCACGTCAATGTTTATGATTGTTATCGGTCATTCGTAAATGTTCGAAGCATTTTGTTTATTGTCATATTTTCGCATTTGGAAACGAACGTATGAACCTAGAATGTCAATACCGGTCCTAACGAGTTCACAAAGTCTTTGGAGGGATACAAGTCGGATCCTACGGGGTGCTAGGCGAAATTTCTTTATCAACTAGAATATGCAACGAAGAAATCTTTTTGTTTATTGTCATATTCTCGCATTTGGTAACGAATGAATGAACCTAGAATGTCAATACCGGTCCTAACGAGTTCACAAAGTCTTTGGAGGGATACAAGTCGGATCCTACGGGGTACTAGGGGACGTTCTTATTCAACTAGAATATGCAAAGAAGAAAGTCGTTTTTTGTGATTTTTCGGAACCGAGAACATTCAGTGAAGATTGACGACAGTTCCACTAAGTGAAGGGAATTGGTGAACATTTGAAAGTTGACGACAGTTCCTTTGAAGTGGAGGGAATCTGTTAAGGTTTAGAGATCTTACCAAAGAAATGGGGGAATAAACGTATGATGAATTTCTTCGGTAAATTTCTAAACGCAATCACAGGTGGTAGAGTTTGTGATTTTCTGGTGATACCAACGGTTCGGCGTGGAATGTTTTGCACAGACACATATTTGAGGATTTTAATTAATTCTCCAGCCAGCGTGAAGGGTTTTGCACGGAAAAATACAGGTTTCTAAAGTCTACAGTAGTTACAAAAGCGTTGTTCACTGAAGACCTGGGGAATCTTTATGAAAGCTGATAATTCAAGACTGAAGACCTGCAGGATTCAGTTTTGGGTTTGATGTTTCTTTGGGATTTTACAGGGATCTGGAGGTAACTCAATTCGTTGAGTTTGCAAACGATGTACTTGGTCAAGCTGACTTCCTGAGTACTGATGCTGAAGATCCGTAGTGCATTACGTGGTCAACTTCACAAAGGCGAGACAATGAGAGCTGGATGTAGTTCAACTAAGCATGTTGGTTGAGCTTGTAAGGGATACACTTGGTCTAGCTGACTTACCTGAGTGTTGATGCTGAAGATTAAAGTGCATTACTTGGTCGATTCCACAAAGACGGTTTACAGAAGACAGTTCACCAGAAACCTCTACCAATGTAGTATGCTTGTATGAAATAGAGTTCTTATGATAGATCAAGACTTGATGCAGTTCTTAAAGAATGGAACCCTTATCAAATGCCGGTTGGAGTATTGGAAGATCAGCGGAAGATCGGTCAATTAAGGAAATTGCACAACACCCAACACGGATACGCGTACTTTAAGGGGGAAATATTTTACAAGGAGCGTCAAGATACTACCTACCTGGATCATCGGTCAAGGGGGAATTTGTTAACACAAAGAAGATAAATACTTGACTGAAGATCGATTTCAGTTGCATTTTCAGCATTCGATAGCAATGGACAAGGGGGAATTTGTTGATGCGGATTTTGTGTCCGATGCTTGTCGAATAGATTAGTTATTATTTTACACTGAATTTGTAATAGTTAGTGAAACGGTCAAACGAACGTGTATTGACCTGCTCGTTTGAAGTGGTCCAACGAGAGGGTTATTTGCTTGACCATGTGTGTTTGCTAGACAAATGGGTGTGGGTATAAATACCACCCTTTGTCTCATTTGCAAGGGGGAGAGTGAGAGACAGAGAGCTCATTTGTGAGAGTTCTCAGTTTGCTTTATTGTGTGGGGGGAGAGATCACCACTTGGTCTCTCCCCTGATGTATACTTCTTTGGTATTAGTTTGGTTATCATGTAATAGGGCCGATTTGTAATGTTTTACTACCGAATTAATACAAAGTTGTTTGTTTATCATCTCTAATCTCTCCCGTCTTGAACTGATCTCACACGAATCACGGTTTCGGTCACGAAACTCGATCCTACAAATATAATTATATATTTGAGTATAGTGGTCCAAATCTAATAGAGCGGTATGTATAAAATATGAATATACATGTAATTTGTGTGTGCATATATAATTATATATGTAATAAATTAATAAAAATTAATTCGAGCCGAACCAAGCCGAGCGGACCTTTGCTCATGCTTGGCTCCTTTGCAAACCGAACCAAACTAAGCGAGCATATTCTAAGCGTTTTCCGAGCGATCAGCAAGCGAGCAATGAGCAGCGAACGATTTGAACAACCCTAAAACTAACCACAAGGACCAAAAATGAAATTTACTCTTTACAATAATAAGGCTGGAAAAAATATTATACTTATAAAAGATAAACTAACCAATGCAGCAAGCTCAGTTGCCAAGCATTTTCTTGCTGTTTCCACATATTCGCGTGCTTCATCATACTGTAAAAATATAATAAGTTAAAAATTATCCAAGCAAACAAAAATAACCGAACAAATCCGTAATCCAAACAGTACGTTTCCCCTACGAACAAACAGAACAGCCCTGAAGAATGTGCCATTGCTGCCACCATCACCAGTAGCAGCAGTATTTCCTAACACTCTGAGTTTAGTTTCATCACCATCGTCCAGTTTGGATACGTATTCCGCATCTGATCCTACTAACCCATGTTCCAGGCAGCATCAGCAGCCTGAGGCATAGAGAAGAATAATAATAAGACTGATGCAAATGCAACAAAATATTGTTGAGAGTCATATATCTTATCAACAGACCATTGGTGCTAATAATCCTTTCACATGTTGTTAAGCTCTTCCCATCGAGCCAGTGCAGCAAGACTCCTCATCTGTCCTAATCACAGGTAAATGCATAGCTTAATAAGAAAAACAATAAATTTTAGAAGCACACAATAGATAAGTACTGAAAATTCAGAACATCTCATAACTTAAACAATACCTAACGTAGCATCCAAAATGAGATGTTGACTTGATGCCTGAGCAGATTTTGCAGTATATGCCTTAAGGGCATCATCCTACCGCTGCAATTCTCACACCTTGTATTTGCAAGCAACATAATGATTTAGTTATGGTACTTATAAGGAACTTTTGCAGAATTAAGATACGGTTATAGAAGAAATACGAAAGTGAAAATGATTTCAGGATGAAATCATCCTAGATAATATACCATGATTCTTTTAGTTGCATATCCAGAAGTTGTTGAGCCTAGGTCAATATTCCAACTGTAGCCTAAATTAATATTTATGTCAATACTGTCGTACATTCATATGAAAGACCAGTTATATGGATCTACAAAGAATATTATATCTATACACCTCATGCTAATGTAACTGATTGTTTATATGAATGAGTGCTTCGACTACAGCAACAGGTTCTGCATCCATCTTCTTGGTAAGTGCACCTTCGAATTCCATCTATTTGTAATGCAAACCCTTGGCAAATGCTCGACACTGCATAAGATTTAGGCGTATAATCAAAACAATGCCGTGAAAATGAAATATAAGTGAATGCATCATAAGTTTATATATACAAGTATACAACTGTGTAAACCATCACATCTTTTCAGCAAGAGCACCAAGGAGGCGAATATCAATAGGAAGGGGTTTCTCGTCATTAAAAAAACACAATAATCAAACAAAAAAATTAGTATATGCCTAGGGCTCCCTTACCCGATCACCCTCTGCAGACATTGTCAAAGCCAAAACTAATAGTACATCTGCAAGCAATTTCTGCATTAAAAACACAAAGCCTGATCAGAAAGTTAATAAAAAGGAATTTATCATTTATGTTAAGAAAATGAAAGAAATACCTTTAAATCAGAATCTGGCATAGTCTCGTAATACGATTTGAGAGTTCCATAATGTGGACGCAGAAACTTCAGAGTTCCATACGATTTAAGAGTTCCATAGTACATATTCCTCATATTAACCCAACCAAAAAATAATAATATCAATCAAAACACTAAAAATTTAATATTTATTCGTGTCATTAGGTGAAACTTTAAATATTACCAATATACCTTTCTACTTCTCTAAACAGTTCAAACTCTAATAAGTGATAACCTAAATCCTTACATAATATATAGGTATAAATGTCATAAATACGAAACTAAGTATTTCTCATATTATAATTATAATCAAGTTTTGAGGAGGATATACATATACAATATTATCCCTAAGTATAAAACATGTAACCCTAACCTCCTTCTGCTTATCAAAACTAACATATTCCTCAATCAACACCTTATAGGAATCTAAAACCCTAACAGAACTCAAACATACTACACCAACACCACTACCAAAACATATATTCAAAAAACCAATAGTTTCACCAAATACAAAATCACAAAACAACTATCTATATCAACATTCAACAAACAGTACCTCATGCTCTCAAGAGCAACCTTCTGTAACCCTTGGTCTGCATCCTGAGTTCTCTCAACATAAAGCTCCAACTGTTGGTTCAACGCCAAATCCTCCTCCGACTGTCACATTCAAAAACAATAATCAGAATCGTTAAACCTAAATACGAAAAAGAAAAGAAGTAATTAGTGATTAGTTACGAGATCCGAAATCTTTCTTATCTTCTTTATTCTTCGGATCTTTTGAAGGTGGTTTCAGAGTGGACTCGTCTTTGGGATTTCCGCTGCCGCTGGCGGTGTTGTTGTTGGTTGGTTCTGGATGCATTGTCTAGAACGTGAAAGGCTGAAAACCAACCATAGCCAGAATTTATCTCTTCGAACTATCTTAACAGTGACTCTATTTTAATAGCGACACTGTACTTATGGTCGCTTATTTACCAAAACTCACCGGAAATTAAACTTCAGATTTGTGATGATACCCTAGTTGTCGTCGTCGGCGACTGGAGGTTAGGTCACCACCACCATTTTTGGATGTCGTTAAACGCAGCCGCTTGTTATCAGTCGCCTCTTCTTGTTAATCTTCCTTATCATGGTGATTGAGCCCTAGAGAGAATAACGAGGGAGTGCAGGAGAGATGAAAATGAAGTAAGAGAAGCTTTGAATTTTGAAATGACATTAGGAGCACAACCCATTTTTTAATTTTGAGATGTGTCATGAGATTGGACGGGATAAGGTTTGAAAGATTTTTTATTTATGTATTATAAGTTGTTAAATTAAATAAATTAAGTGATAAAATTATGATGTAATAATAACATAAAGAAAATTGAGTTGACGTGGCTCAGAGCTCGACACATAAGTTTTTCTTATGTCATCGAAAACTCCTTTAATAAAAAAAGGGAGATTGGGAGCATCAGGCATGGTGTTTGTCGCGGGGAGGGGGGGGGGGCTTGTTTCTTTTATTAAACAATGAATAATTGAATAATATATAGGCTAATTATTTAGAATCATATTAGACCAAGCGTAGTGGGGCGTTTTTTTTTTTAAATTGCCCAATCACACCCAAAAACGCCCCTTCACCGCCCCCTGGGCGTGATTGGGCGTTATCTTGCAAAAAAAGCCCCTTGGTGTGGTTTGAAAAACGCCGAATGGGGGGATTGTTGGCCAAACACATTTGAGCTTCCATTTGCTTGGCCACTAAGATTTTTAAATGTTTTTTTTTATTTTATTTTACTACAAAAAATAATGCCCAATAATGCTTCATCCCTACTACACCCATTTTAAAAAACGCCCAATAATACCTAATTACTGACTAGACTGCCACATAACACAAAACACCTAAGGATGAATATTGCCTACTACACATGTTCGTCTAACCCTGCCATCGCATTTTACATTTTACATGTATGTTAGTACGTGTGAAAGATAAAACCCCATTGCCAATGTTACGTTTTTCTTTTTTTTTTTTTTTTACAATTCACATTCACTTCCATCAAATTACCCTTCTAGATGGATTTTCAACTTTAAAAATGTTCTACAAACAAGAAAACATGTGAGAATAGTTTTTTTTTATATAATATTTAATTTGAAATTATGAAATTATTTTGTGAGAATAGTTTTTTTTATATAATATTTAATTTGAAATTATAAAATTATTTAAATATTATCTCTCTTTTTTATTTCAAAAATATTATATCTCTTTTAAAAATATATATGGGTCAACAAAACAACCATAACATTATATAAAATAAAATCAAGATGAAGGTATACAAATTACAATATCTCCTTTTACCTAAACTTATCTTTCTATGCTAATAAACAAAAATCCTTTTTTAACACATGTCATTCTCTGATAATTTCTCACTCTTATTTTTTATTTGTCTCTTTTATTAAATAATAATAATAATAATAATAATAATAATATAATAATAATAATAGTAATAGTAATAATAATATTAAACATCAATTTAACTAAATTTTTTTATCTCTTTTGTTTTCATAATGTGAAATTGATTTCTTTTTTAACTATAAAGTTTCAGTCTTTGACAATTTAAGTCTAAAGTTTCAATCTTTGAAAAATCCTTTTTTCACACATGTTATTCTCTGGTAATTTCTCACTCTTATTTTTTATTTATCTCTTTTATTAAATAATAATAATAATAATAATAATAATAATAATAGTAATAATAGTAATAATAATATTAAACATCAATTTAACTAAATCTTTTTATCTCTTTTGTTTTCATAATGTAAAATTGATTTCTTTTTTAACTATAAAGTTTCAATCTTTGACAATTTAAGTCTAAAGTTTCAATATTTGGTATTTTAACCCCTTTGATTAATTTGATTTTTCACTTCTAATTCAATAGTTTTTATCTTTTGCAATTTAACCCCTTTAATTTTTTTACCTTCAACCCAAAACTTTTCATCTTTCGCAATTTAATCTCAACACTTTTGTTACTTTCAACTTTAGTCTCTTATATATACTTTTCATCTTTCATAAGTTTTTCATTTAACGTGTCATTCTAAATTCCCGAGTTAACACGCCGCAACGGGCGTGTAGGGTTCACCATTTTTTCATTTATTTTTTTCCTGTTTGACATGTCCGTCGCAGAGCGTCTATTTTTCCCGTTTAATAGGTCTGTCGCAACGTGCGATTAATTATTTTTTCTTGGTTTTATACATAGGTTCGTGGTCATGTGACAAACATTTGTTTTTCATCTAACATGATATATAACTAATGAATTGTCCGCCGCATTGCGGCGGGTGGTAATTCTAGTTATAAAAAAAGAATAATAAAACATTTGTTTATTGGAAAGCAGGTGGATTTTCCATTTGTCAAGTGCGATGAGCATAAGATGGTGTACATGGCGACCATGACTCATATACGCAACCACGTCAAATATTGGATGTCGGCTCACGTGTCACTAACTTTATACACGGACAAAATTGTTTCACTTTCTAGTTTTTTTTTTCTTTAGAATATACTCCTTTGGTTCCATTTATAACTTATCCAACATAAAAAAATCACTTTTTTATTTATTTTTATAAACATTCAAATTTGTGTTATAGATGTTTATAGCTAGTTTTTTTTACTGAATATGTTATATTTTCTTGATTTCTTTTTAACCGGGACATGTGTTCTAAAAGGGTTAAACGGGGATGTCAATGGGAAAAAAAATTCGGCATGTCTCTTATCTGAAACAATATGGTTACCACGAGGTTGAGTCTCTAAGGACAGAGAGGGAGTTTTTTACTGAAGTGCTGCTGATTTCAAAAAGTTAATCAAAACTAGTGCTGCCTGCCAAAATAATTCACCATTGATGCCATTGTCATTCAAAATGGCGATTTTTTATGGACTTGTAGGCTGTGCAGAACCTTTCAGGGAATTGCAGGCTTTTGCAGAGAATTGCAGGATCAATCATTGGCCCAGGAAGTATCAACCAATACAAATGGCAAATTTCCTGCACATATGCCATTAACAATGGCGATTTGTGCAGAGAATTAAATGTTTTGCCATTAAGAATGGTTTTGTGTGCAGGATTCAAAAAAAATCGCCATTATTAATGGCATATGTGCAGGAAATTCGCCATTTGTAATGGCTGATACTTCCTGGGCCAATGATTGGTCCTGCAATTCCCTGCAAAAGTCTGCAATTCTCTGAAAAGTTCTGCACAGCCTACAAGTCCATAAAAAATCGCCATTTTGAATGGCAATGGCATCAATTGTGAAATATTTTGGCAAGCAACATTAGTTTTGATTAAATTTTTGAAATCGGCAGCACTTCAGTAAAAAACTCATAGAGAGAACACCCTGCTCATTTACCCGAGTACTTAATATGATTTGTCAATAGAAGTTTGTTACCTCAAAAATTTTAAAAGGGAAAAGGGACACCTTACCTCAGGTACTCACTACAGTTTTTTTTTCTAAAAAAAAAATACAAAATCCAAACATTAATTAAAAATAAAAGAAATTGAAAAACCTAAACATTAACTAAAAATTAAAAATACACTTTTTTTTAATGCAAAACACAAAAAATACAATAATTAAAAATAAAAACTACACTTTTTTACTGCAAAAGAAAATACAACAATCAAAAATTAAGAAAAAACATAAAATACAGTAGAAAAAAAATAAAAATAAAAGTAATTGTCGGAATCGGTTAACCCGAAGGCAACCCAAGAGTACTAGAATTAGATGGAACATCCATTGTGTAATTTTTGGTATAGAAATTGTAGAGAGTATATATAGAAAAATGTAGAGAGTATAAAAGATTGTGAGGAATAGAAAAATGTAGAGAGTATAAAAGATTGTGAGGAAAAAAGGCTAAAATGTTGAGATGCATATAGTTTTAAAAAGTTGTTTTTTTTTAAATAATGTCTTTGTAACAGTTAAACAACGGCTACAAGACGCACAAGATGATCGAGTATGGAAACCCAATTATGCAACTCGATTTTGATACTTGGAAGGGAGGGGGTGGTGTTACCCCTATTTACCCGGTTTACTCAATCCACTTAAAGGGATGGTTGAGTAGGGCACTCCCTCATCCTAAGGGTACTAAAGACACTACCTAATGTACCCGAAGTACCCAATTAATATCTACTAATGGTCAATGATCTCTAGATCAAGTGGTGGAAGACTTGCATTTCTCTTGAAAGATGCAAGTTCAACTCCTATTTGGTGCAGAGTGAGGCACTGGTGGGCAATGATAGGAGATCCAGAGAAACTTGGGTTCGATCCTTGAGTCAAACGGGTTTTACCGGTAATTTCACCGTCGTGTCTACGGGAGGTGGGTTACCGGGTTTTCCCCAGAATTGGTGGTGGACTCGAGTTACTCTCGGAGTACTCTGTTTAGTCCAGTGGATGCCCTGAGAGTGCTCGGGATTGATTCTGTTGGTCGTTTAAAAAAAACATCTACCAATGATGGATAGCCACGTCATTTTTACCAAAATCCAACTAAAAGTACCTAATTGTTTTAACATTAAAACAAAGTTACATATTTCAAACACAGTTAAAACTAATTTAATTAATTTCAAATGAAAAATTAAACAAAACAATAATCATCCATTAGATACTCGAGAGCTTTTCAAGATCAAATGGTTCCTTCAAGCCGAGGGAGGGGGTGGTTTGTAGTTCACACCATCTACCCAAATTGATTTCCCGATTTCGCTTCTCGAGAAGCTAGCGCCAGTGTGCCAGTGTTCCTGATTAACCCAAGTACCCGAAGCTCTTAATCGACCGTTGCCCCTAGTGTCCTAAGATATGGTTTTAGATTGGTGTATTGTTCTTGATGCACATTTGTACATTGACTAGTATCAAGTGACATGTCAACATCCGGTGTATAAGGCTATTAGGTGCGGTCATGACCCAAATGATCACCTCCACCCTCCACATCAGTGTCATGCCATCCCATCCCATCGCATCCTCATCCACCAACCTAATCCACCAACCTAATCCACCACCCTATATGGTGTCGACCATGACCCCCACTATCATCCACTATCATCACCCACCAATCGAATTCTTCTAAATTAATTGAACGAGAGTCATGGTTGCCATGGATTAAACCATGCGAACCCCTATGGTTTCGGATGGGGGCGGTGTACCACAAGATTTATGTCCCACATGACGATCCATGATCCAATCCACCACCCCCATAGCCTTAGAGTATCCAATTCATATAATAATGCCGGGTTTATAAATGCATCATCTGAGCACAATGTCATAACATTTTCAAGGTCGCTTAAAGAGTCGAAGACCTCTTGACCTAGTGGCACTAGTAATTTATCCTTATCAAAGTTATGTGTGTTTAAATCCCATAAAATGAACAACAGATATATTTAAAGGTAGATTTTAAGGTGTGTGTGCATGGCTGAATTGCCCTTCTAGTTAACAAAATTACATATAAAATGACTGAACCGCCCTTCTCGTTAACAGAAAAAATGGATGAACTTAACCCAATGGACTAAAATGGCAATGGTGAAACTTTTTCGGACCCACAGACGAAAAATAAAACCTTTAGACTAAACTGGTAAAATGAAACAAACCACGGGGACTAAAATGTCATTTAACTCTAATTATTAATTAATGATAAAATATATTATAATAAAAAAAATCTTTCTATACTAATAAATAAAAATCCTTTTTGGACACGTGTTATTCTCTGGTAATTTCTCACTTTTATTTTTTATTTATCTCTTTTATTAAATAATAATAATAATAATAATAATAATAATAATAAATATCAATTTAACTAAATCTATTTATCTCTTTTGTTTTTATATTCTGAATTTGATTTCTTTTTTAACTCTAAAATTTCAATCTTTAGCCATTTAAGTCTAAAGTTTCAATCTTTGGTATTTTAACCCCTTTTGATTAATTTGATTTTTCACTTCTAATTTAAAAGTTTTCGTCTTTTGCAATTTAATCCCTTTAATTATCTCTTTTTTTAATAATCTGAAATTGATTTCTTTTTTTTTTTAACTCTAAAGTTTCAATCTTTGGCAATTTAAGTCTAAAGTTTCAATCTTTAGTATTTAAACCCCTTTGGTTTATTTGATTTTTCACTTCTAATTCAAAAGTTATCATCTTTTGCAATTTAACCCCTTTAATTATCTCTTTTGTTTTCATAATCTAAAATTGATTTCTTTTTTAAGTTGAAAGTTTCAATCTTTATCATTTTAACCCCTTTGATTTATTTGATTTTTCACTTCTAATTCAAAAGTTATCATCTTTTGCAATTTAACCCCTTTAATTATCTCTTTTATTTTCATAATCTGAAATTGATTTCTTTTTTAAGTCTAAAGTTTCAATCTTTGGTAATTTAAGTCTAACGTTTCAATCTTTGGTATTTTAACCCCTTTGATTTATTTGATTTTTCACTTCTAATTCAAAAGTTTTCATCTTTTGCAATTTAACCCCTTTAATTTTTGTTTACATTCAACCCAAAGCTTTACATCTTTCGCAATTTAATCTCAACACTTTTTTTACTTTCAACTTTAGTCTCCTATATACTTTTCATCTTTCATAAGTTCTCTGTTTAACGTGTTGTTCTAAATTTCCAAGTTAACACGCCGCAACATGCGTGTAGGGTTCAACGTTTTTTCATCTATTTTTTTCCTGTTTGACATGTCCGTCGCAGCGCGTCTATTTTTCCCGTTTGATAGGTCTGTCGCAACGTGCGATTAATTATTTTTTTCTCGGTTTTACACACAGGCTCGTGGTCATGTGAGAAACATTCGCTTTTCATCTAACATGATATATAACTAATGAATCTCCGCCGCATTGTGGCGAGTGGTAATTCTAGTATATAAAATGACAAAATATATCGTGTGGAAAGTTACTAACGACCTACCTTAAACAATTCCAGTTTACTATTTTATAAAACTAAAACACCGAAGGTAGTGGTGGATTAATATTTATATTTTCATCAGATTTTATTACCAGTGGAAAGAAACATTACATTACATATGAGCTGCGACAATAATAATAAACTCTGATCGAAGATCTGTAACAATGGAGATCTTCATCTTCTTCTTCTTCTTCTCAATCTCAACCACTTAATACTCCAACATTCACACTCACCAATTCTTCACTTCATCAATCAATCATTTTTCCAACCTATTTCACACAATCTCCACATTCAAATATCCCTCGCAAATCTCCAGTTTCATTCAATTCGATTCAATTTTGGTTAAATTCACACCAATTTCTGTAGATTTGAAATTTCGCGCGCTAAATTATTCCGATGATTATTAACTATTCACTCCGAATTGACTTCGTTAGAGCGAAATCGACGAAGGTAGGGTTCGCGAACTTTCCGTTAAGTTGCCGTCAGAACGTGACGTCAGCGTGGTCGAAATTCGTATCAGCCAAGTGGAAGGAGGCTTCATTGAAAACCAGCACTGAAATCAATTCGAATGAAGGTGACGTCAGCAGTTCTGTCTGGTGATTCAAATTGTGTTGTTTATTTGAATGTTATGTTTTGTGAAATACAGGTTCTGTTTGTAATGAAAATTTGAGCAAGGGAGGTAAATCGATGAATATTGTTTGGCATAAATGTTCTGTGGAGAAAATTGATAGGCAGGAGTTGCTGCAGCAAAGAGGTTGTGTGATATGGATTACTGGACTCAGTGGTTCAGGTTAGTTAGTTGATTATACAAGTTAGTTATCAACATAATCAATTTTTCGGTTTTTGAGCTTCTTAAGTTAGATATTGATGAAATAGTGGTTAACCGGGGAGGTTAATTCACTGGTCTCGTCAAGTAGGGTTAATCCCTTCTTTCCGAGGATCGATGGCTGGACCGTCCACTAACCTGTCTCCTGTACAAGGAAACACACCGTTACTCGTAACAAGGAGGAGGGGGTGGGGGGTTGCTCCTTGTTACCACTCTCCGGCGTGAGAATCAGTATTTGCTTGAGAGCAAAGTGTGTGTTTGTAGTAAGTGTGAGAGAGAGCAGATTAGCCTTACCTCAAACCTGGTCCGGGATGGGTATTTATAGCCGAAGAGTGAAGGAGGGTAATTGAGTGGCTAGACTGACAACGCGCAGCCCTTTGCAGGTGTGTCAGAAGCGCAGGTCACGGAAGTGTTGGACGCTTCCTGGGGTGATGCCACGTCCTGTTGTGGCTGTCAGTCTGTGTGCCACCTTTGCATACATGTGGGCTGGACAACTGACTGTTGTCAATGCCACTTGCTGGTTTGGACAGTTAAGTCAAAGTGTCAGTCCCACTTGTGTCGACGATAGGATGCGGTGCTGGGCCGCATCGCTATGTGCGGCAACAGCGGTTGTTACCGCATCCCTTGTTGTGACGAAAACAGCCGTTTCCATACACAAGGTAAGTCTTCTCATTAGTAGACCGATTGGAACGGTCAACTGGGTTCGCGCGTGCCCGCACGGACGCAGATAAGTCCTTGTTGGTGGGAGTACTCGAGCTGGGTGATGGTCACTCGTGTCCGGCTTGGCGCGAGATTTGATACCATACCCCTTCAGATATATTTGGTTGATGATGATTAATTTTGAGCTTAAGTTATGATGTTTGTTGCGTTGTTTTAGAAATCGGTTTATGTTGAGAACTGCGAGAACGGCATTGTGAACTAAGATTATGAGGTTCATAGGGACACATTTTACTAGAATAGTTTTATGTTGAGAATTAGAGATATGCAAGAACTGCATAAAGCAAGTGTACCTAGCAAAATGATGGTTTAATGAGATAGTGGTGTAGGTATCTTAAAGCAAAAGGTACAAGCGAATTATGTGATTCTCGTGTATCTAAATATATTCTTGGTTCTGAAGTGAATGCATATACAGTGTCCTAGTTAATCTATATATGGTTTTAGTATATGCAACTTCCAATTTCATCATGAAAAAACTTAACATTTTTAAATCTTGTTTATATAATTAACCAACTATCGAATTGTAACTGCATTACTGCAACTTCAGGTAAAAGCACATTGGCTTGTGCATTAACACGCGCTTTGCATTCGCGAGGGAAGCTGACATACGTCCTTGACGGTGATAATATCAGGCATGGTCTCAACAGTGATCTTACTTTCAAACCACAAGATCGCGCAGAGAATATAAGAAGAATCGGTGAGTTCAATAATACTTAAATTTTACTGTGTTGATTGTATAGTAATATATAATTGTGCTATTTTATGAATTTTTAGGAGAAGTTGCAAAGTTGTTCTCGGATGCTGGAGTTATATGCATTGCTAGCGTAATATCTCCCTACAGAAAAGATCGCGATGCTTGTCGATCCATACTTCCAGATGGAGATTTCATTGAGGTAGATTATAATCATCTTATACCTAAAAAATGGACTTTTTTGATGAGTTTTTTTTTTTTTTTTTGCATTTTTATAACGATTAGCATGTAATGTGATTAATAGGTTTTCATGGATATGCCTCTACATGTTTGCGAGGCCCGGGATCCGAAGGGTCTATACAAGCTTGCGCGTGCCGGAAAGATCGAAGGTAATTTATGAAAATTTCAGTTTGTCTTTTGTTATCTGTTTGTTTATTCTAAAGTTTTAAAAGCGACGGTTTACGTTTTATACTATCATCTATGTAGGTTTTACTGGTGTAGATGACCCGTATGAAGCACCCCTAAATTCTGAGGTATGCTTACCTTTAACATTATATGTATCTTTAATTTCAAGCAGAGTAAAATGTCATTTTCGTCCTTGAGGTTTGGCCAGTTTCGCGACTTTCGTCCAAAAGTTTGTTTTTCCGCATCTGGATCCAAAAGGTTTGAAATCTTGCTATTTTCAACCGGCTCGTTAACTCTATTCATTTTTCTCCGTTAACTCAGGCTATTTTCGTCTTTTTTTGTTAACTTGAAGGGCGATTTGGTCTTTTTCACTTTATGTACAAGCATTTTAAATACCCCCGACCGAATCCATTACACTGAATTGCCCTTTAAGTTATAAAAAAAGACGGAACTACCCTTTGCCTAATGGAGAAAAATGGATGGAGTTAACGAGCTGGATGAAAATGGCAAGATTTCAAACCTTTTGGATCCAAATGCGGAAAAACAAACCTTTGGACGAAAATCGCAAAACTGGCCAAACCTCAGGGACAAAAATGGCATTTTACTCAAAGTTAAAATTGAAATGTGCAGATAGTAATACAAATGGAAGGTGAGGTGTGTTCTTCACCTGAGGTTATGGCTGAGAAAGTGGTATGTTATCTGGATGCAAAAGGGTATTTGCAAGCATAACCTTTGATAAAGGTAAGAAATTTCTCATGTGCATATGTTTCAAACACAAACTCATAATAAACTGTCGTGTCTCGAGGAAATTGCTCGTTTCCTTGTTCATTTCTGTTGATAATCTCTCAGTTAACCGATCGGTTAACTGGTAGTTAGTGTTCTTGTGTCATTGATTGTTGTGTATGGCTAGATGAAAATAAGGGTCATGATTACAAATGTTGTAAATTAATTAATTATTATGGTACAGAATCCTTTTGAGAATAAGATGAATTATTATGTCCTTAATCCTTATGTTTATCTTTAAGTACATGCATGTTACTCCCACCATGCTGCTAGTATAATTGTATGATCAAGGTAAGAAGCATGGCATGAGATATGTAACACCCCCAAAATTTCACCTGCGGAAACCCCGTGAGGCGTGTTACGCATCAGAGTTCGAGCCACCAATCACATTGAACCAATGATAAATTTTCAAATAAGTCATGACATTATTTTACCAAAATAAGTTGTCAACATAATATTAGTTCTCAAAATTGTGTAGCGGAAGCATGTAATAAGTTGTTTAGCAATTGTTTCATAATAACGCATAAAACCAATGTAATTCAATCTAAGAGCTTCGATCCATGACCACTCCAGCACTCCCAGATAGCAAGCTTCCCCGTTCCAAAATACTTAACGACCTGCGAGCATGTAACACGTGTATCAGACAAAGCTGGCGAGTTCACAGTTTTAGAAAACGTTTGTTACCCGTTGTGTATAAAACCGTTCAATACCCAATGCAAGTAATATTGTTAATATCTCATTTCCAAACACGGACGGCTCCTGAAATACATGACTGCCCTTCCCACGTACTCCTATCTAGTACTGGGCCAGACTGGGTCATTAGTTCACCTCCGTCCTCTACAGGCACGGGGTGAGGGTGCCAAACCTAAGTAGCGCTACTAACTAATACCCGATGAGGGACTTACAAAAGATGATAGGTGAGAATATTAACCAATATACCCGTTTTTACCCAAAGACTTATCCCCCCATGGGATACCCACTGACTGTCCCCAACCACTGGGACGCATGCTCGAATGTAGTGAACTCACCTTGGTTTGCTCGGTAGAATTATTTACTCGTTTAACAACAGTGATTTACCAAGCCCTATGATAGTTACACATAACAGTCAGTTTGCATATCAGCACAACACGTATCATTTCACATTTAATCATCAACTAGTGTACACGAATACAAGTGTTAACATTCATCAGCAGGCATGGCATACCAATTAATCAAGCCCAAACCTGTTATATTTCGGTCAACTGTTATCCTTCGGTCAACAGTTATCCTTCGGTCAACAGTTTTGTTTCGACACACAATTATATTTCGATTCACAGTCATCCTTCGATTCACACATATCTTTCGATCACACCTATCCTTCGATCACACATATCTTTCGATTCACACATAACTTTCGATCACACATATCTTTCGATCATATTGTTATCTTTCGGTCATGCTGTTATGTTGTTTCCATAGTTTAAGCAATATTGTTACAATCACTAATTAATTCGGTTGACCATTATAACTGTTTTCCCTAATTACAATTTTCAATTAACACAATATCAACAAATCAATCAGTAACATATAGATCAAACAAGGCAAGTTTAAGCTATCTTACAGGAACCCTAATCCAAATCAACATGAACAATTCTTAACACGCAACTCTTTCCGTAACCGTCTATCACGAAACAATATTTACGAACATCACATCACTCGAAACCAGCAGGCCATATATGATCATCATACATTAACACAAATAATCATATCCAGTCACATTAACAATCCTAAGTATGAACATATACATGCTAACAAACATCAATCGCTGGTCATGATTCCCACAAATACCAACAAGAACTCGAATTAAGTAAGGATAATGTACTAACCAGAAGATAACACTTATCACAAGAGAGAGCCACGAAGGGGGGGGGGGTCCTTGACTACTGCCGTCGCACAATCAAGAATAAGAAGGCTTCGGTGATAATGTTTAAGTTACTGCCGTTGATGGTTTTTGAGAGGAAGTTAGGGTTTGCAACCAGTATAGTGAATTCCCTAGATAACTTACGTATACATATCAAAAGAAAGGAATGGGCCAAACCGGTTGGGCCTGAGTGGAAAGACTGGGCCGAAAGTTGAGGTCTTGGGTCGAAAGATCTTAGGTCGAAGGATCTCAGGTCGAAAGGTCTCAGCTTGAAAGATCTCCTGTCTTTCGTTCGAAGGATATCCGAAAGATTGTCGAAGGAGCTTATGTCTTACGGTCGAAGGATCTTGGGAATTCGGGTTGTCACATCATCCCCAACTTGAAGAAAATTTCGTCCCGAAATTTGACAAGTAAGTACGAGTGAAGTGACAATCAAGATTGCTGCGGATTTTCCCCAGGTGTTACATCATCCCCAACTTGAAGAGGAATTTCGTCCTGAAATTCACCAGTGATAATCATGGTTGGTTCCACCTCTTGAACCATTGAGGGTATTGAAGTTTCAACGGATCCTTACATTCCTATGCAAACTTCGGTCCACGTATTGAGGTTTAACAAATCCACACTATTGTCATACAACTTATGCTAGCGGACCTTGACTCCTTAGTCCGTGTTTTCGATAGGTTCTCTGATAAATACAACCGTTCCGATGACTTCAGATTTCGACAAAGGTATCATAAGGGTTTCATCAGGCAACACAGTCTCACATCCATGTCATACATACTATTACGACTGTTATCCCACCCCATCAATTAGTCCGGGTTTGTGAGCCATGTCACAGTTTCATTCTAGTAATTCGAATGTTCCCACGCGTCGAAAACTAAGATTACCATGTTTACTATAGTGTACTGCACTCTCCTGGGGTGACACTTTCGATCATGACACGTTCGTCCCCATCAAACTCCCAGAGTTTCTTAAGCTCATCAGTTTTCCCTAACAGTTACGCATTGCTATCCAACAATTCCGATCTAAACAATCTTCAAGAGTTTTGAGCTCAAGTCCTGAACCTGTGATTAGGTTATCACTCACCTTCATTCAACAAGGAGATTAGCGTTACTGTCCAAGCGATGCCTCAAACAAGGTTATATGCATACTAATACGGTAACAGCTGCTGTAGAACTCACCCAAGGATAAGCGTCCTTCTAGTTCTACTAAAGTTAGCCATACACATGCTCACAGCATGTCCTCGTGAGCAAGGAGGGTTCGCTTACTCTGATCGGTTGCCCCACGGTGATACGAGATGTTCGTGCCTAGACGTAAGCCGAGGATATCGTGTATTGCTTGTCATAAATCAGGTATAGCTCCAATATCAGAAGTAACAGAAGTTGGCACCTCATGCCTGAGAACGCCTCTCTCAGAAGAACACCCACAGCTTGTGAAGACCCGCTAGTTTTCTTGATTGCAAGAGAGTGTGCTGGTTTCGCGAGACAATTGACGATCACCAGGTGATATCGGTTCCGTTCTGAGTTTTAAGTAAACCAGTGACAAATTCATGGTGTTTGTTCTTGTTTCCACATGGGTGTTTCTGGTTACTGCCCCAACAAGTAGGTTTCCGGTGTTCCACTCTAACTTCGCACATGTCCAACATCGTTCGTGTGTAGTGCTATGGGGCCTTCCTGCCCGGTCATTCATACGAGGCTTAAAATCCTAACATCTGCTATCAAGTCCAGACTACTGAAACGTCGGAGTCGGTGTGCCTTGCTCAGTATGAGTTCCATACAGTTGCTGCATAGTGGGATCCACATTTGTTCCATGAGCTAACGAATATCGTCCGCCTTGCCAAAAGTTGCTTCTCCATGGCTTGCATGAACCCAGCTTGTGAATTCTCCTCCATCAGGTCTTCACTTCGAACAAGGTGAGTCTGGTCAGGTGGGTTAGGGTGGATAGCGAACTGCAAAGTCATGTACGTTCAGGTCTCACGGTCGTAATCATCCAAGAATTCCATCCAGTGTTCTCATCAACTGATAAAGCTTCTTTCGTAGCCAGGGTACACGGGAGGCCCTTGTGATCGGTCTAAGTAACGCGTTCGGTACCGCCCAAGTAATGCCTCCAAGTGAATCCAGAGATCACGATTCCTACCACCGGTTGTGTGTGTCGTGCTGTTCTTCTTTGTAACTCCATTACGTAAGCCGTCACGTCCTCGTATCGCATTGGCGTGTAACTGGAACTCTGATCCGAACAATCGTGGTATACCACTAGGTCACTTGCACCCTCAGGTAAAGACGATCCTGAGTACGTTGAAGCGTCGGAATTAGAAAGGTGAAAAGACGTTCTCCTGTTCTGTCCCTCACGAACACAACACTCTGCTGCGCTTAAGGAAGTTAAGCTTCGCGATATTTGCAAGTCATGTGATGAACCTACAACAGCATACACTGAAACCAAGAAATGGTTGTACCCTCGAAGGGGTCTTGGGTGCCAAATCAGTTCCTAACAAAATGAATCCTAGCACGATCCACACGTATTCCCACTTCGTTGTTTACATGATCAAATACATACCTCAAGTCTAGATGTTACATTCAACCAGACTTCACACGTAATGACTCTTCCCTCAGGAGCTCCGAGATAAGCTACGGATGTCGTCCATAATGTCCCTTCCCCCTGGGAATGACTCAAAACGTCATCAATAAAGACGGTCGATTCTTGTGGTCCATGAGCTGCTGGTGTGTTGATTATCTCAATGGTCATGGTGCACGAAGTCGCGCTGGCCGTATTGTGTTTGATGTGCTGTTATAAAAGCATTATTCTATTGGACTTCCGTCTAACGATAGTTCATTCGTTAGCCAATCCTCGTATGGAAGCTTGACTCTCGCAACTCGTCGATAAACTTGCCAATACATGGTCGGGCAAACGGTCCCTGGTTGCCACTCTGTTGAGTTCTCGATAATTAGTGCGCGTATGAAATGGTTTATCTCCACGGATATAAATGGGGTTTCCCAAGCGGAAACTAGGTCTGCCAAAACTACTGTCCAACAGTTCTCGAAGTAGCTTATACAGTTATTGCAACCCTCCCGGTGCAAGGCGATAAGAGTATGAGTGTTCGGGGCTTCCTTTAACGTGAGATCACTGTGTTTCCAACTAATAGTTGCGGTAATAGGTCTGAAAGTTCATCTAGTTGCACATTGAGATGGGTCACAACAATTGATGGATCCTCAATCCCATCGCAATTAGCCTGATCATTAGGGTTAGTTGCTATTACAGCAAGGTCATCCTTTCATAGACGCCTTCGGGGCTGTCGTTACTGACATGATGCTAACCTTCTCACTACTCGGGGACTTCAATGCATAAGGTGACGCTAAATTTCTTCCCACAGAGTGCGTCTGAGCGATTTATCTAGTTAATGAGCCATCACTGACTACTGCATCGTAACCACCGAGGATAGTAAAAGTGAGACCGGTGTCGAACGCCTGTCTCCCGTAAGGTCGAGTTTGTGTCCTACTAACATGTGCGGTCGCAGTTGACTTGCCATCAGCCAGTTCCATAACATGTTTGGTTTTGCGAATCATCAGGGTTAAACAGAATTAGGGAGAAGCGATTTACCGCCCAACCAAACCACCATGTTGTTATTGTCCTATCGTTGCCCATATCAATCCCAACTTCCTTTCCGTGAGCACCCCTGCCGGTGCAATTGTTACAGTCACGCGGATTCCTCCCGTTTCGCCATCGCTCTCGTGGTTGTGGTCGTTTTGAATTATCAACGTCCAATACATGCCGAAAACACCTTCATTCCCATACAGTAGGCTACTATTACAAGTACCTGGTTGTCACGAATACTGTTGCTCCAATGTTGGCGTTTGGAGCCGGACGCCACGTTCTTTCACCACAATGTACCACTCTTCGCACTTCGTGCCAAGTTCCAAGATGCTACTCGTTGCGTTGGAATTTACACATCCCACACTAAAATCGGTTGTCATTGCTAAAGTTCAGATTGGTTTGTAACAGCTGACTCCCACGAGTCGCTGACCAGAGTTAAGTTTTAGATTGAAGTCAGTTCGCTGGTGTCCGTTGCTGGTAATCGGGGTCGTCCAAATACTAAAGTCGGTAGGATACCACACTCATCCTTTTGTCCACCATTCCAGCAAGTGAATCGAATTATTCCCAGTGTGTTTCAAGAGTGTTGCAAAAGTGATCGCACTTCGAGGTTTAGGGCGTTAGTGTGTTGGGTCCAAACAAATGAAGATAAGTGAGGAAGGTAATAACCATTCATTCGACGCTACCACATCCAACTCAGGGACGTTCGTACAAGCACCTAACATCCTACACAGTTTGCTAGGCGTTCTGATGGGTGTTCCGGTAATGTTTGTTAGCCTCGAGATTCGTAAAAGTTCGGTGGGAAGTGAAGAATTCGTGTTTCAAAAAGTTTGTGTTCATGTAAGAGTCACTCACTGCTATGCCTCCTATAGGCTGTTGTGTGCCACATTAGTCAAATAACAGTGCGGAACCCCTTTTTCACTTGTTAAGCCTCGCTAGGACTCGCATCGTAGAAGTGAAAAGCCGTGTACACTATATGGGGGTAAGGATGCTTGGTACATTCCGTACCAGCTTGATAGGCTACTAAAGCCTCAGCCACGCGGGTGTTGATTAGGTCGGTCAACTCAGCCTGAGTCATGGTGATGTTGTCACGTCCGTGTCCTCGTTCACTCATGTTTCTTATAGTTGGGAATGAACCGATTTGGAAGTCGAAACAAGATGAGAGTCAAGTATCATACTGATATTTACGTACCACTAAGTTCACACATAGTAGGGCAGAACCCTCCTCACGCTCGATAAGTCTCACTGGGACTTGCATGCACCCCGCGTTATTATTAAGTGTGCACCCCTAATAATAAGGCAATTTGCATGCTTATCTCAGTGCTTCTTAGCTCGCGCTCAAAGTTTCCCCCCCGTTCAAACAACACAACAGATGATGTCACAGGTCTATGGCTCGCATGAGCCGATGTGTGGGGTCACGCTATCAAGTCACTATGGTGCTAATTGTTTCAGTTCATATACGTTGTGAGTGTGTGACTGTTAAACAAGTAATGTATAAGGTGAGAGAGAAGCGAACCTTGCAATCTGGAGCTGAGTGTCATGATCGATTTTCGAAGTTGTTCGGTTATAGTCTGGTTTTATAAAACGTTTTAAAACCTAGTTCACTATAACCAGTGGCTCTGATACCAACTGTAACACCCCCAAAATTTCACCTGCGGAAACCCCGCGAGGCGTGTTACGCATCAGAGTTCGAGCCACCAATCACATTGAACCAATGATAAATTTTCAAATAAGTCATGACATTATTTTACCAAAATAAGTTGTCAACATAATATTAGTTCTCAAAATTGTGTAGCGGAAGCATGTAATAAGTTGTTTAGCAATTGTTTCATAATAACGCATAAAACCAATGTAATTCAATCTAAGAGCTTCGATCCATGACCACTCCAGCACTCCCAGATAGCAAGCTTCCCCGTTCCAAAATACTTAACGACCTGCGAGCATGTAACACGTGTATCAGACAAAGCTGGCGAGTTCACAGTTTTAGAAAACGTTTGTTACCCGTTGTGTATAAAACCGTTCAATACCCAATGCAAGTAATATTGTTAATATCTCATTTCCAAACACGGACGGCTCCTGAAATACATGACTGCCCTTCCCACGTACTCCTATCTAGTACTGGGCCAGACTGGGTCATTAGTTCACCTCCGTCCTCTACAGGCACGGGGTGAGGGTGCCAAACCTAAGTAGCGCTACTAACTAATACCCGATGAGGGACTTACAAAAGATGATAGGTGAGAATATTAACCAATATACCCGTTTTTACCCAAAGACTTATCCCCCCATGGGATACCCACTGACTGTCCCCAACCACTGGGACGCATGCTCGAATGTAGTGAACTCACCTTGGTTTGCTCGGTAGAATTATTTACTCGTTTAACAACAGTGATTTACCAAGCCCTATGATAGTTACACATAACAGTCAGTTTGCATATCAGCACAACACGTATCATTTCACATTTAATCATCAACTAGTGTACACGAATACAAGTGTTAACATTCATCAGCAGGCATGGCATACCAATTAATCAAGCCCAAACCTGTTATATTTCGGTCAACTGTTATCCTTTGGTCAACAGTTATCCTTCGGTCAACAGTTTTGTTTCGACACACAATTATATTTCGATTCACAGTCATCCTTCGATTCACACATATCTTTCGATCACACCTATCCTTCGATCACACATATCTTTCGATTCACACATAACTTTCGATCACACATATCTTTCGATCATATTGTTATCTTTCGGTCATGCTGTTATGTTGTTTCCATAGTTTAAGCAATATTGTTACAATCACTAATTAATTCGGTTGACCATTATAACTGTTTTCCCTAATTACAATTTTCAATTAACACAATATCAACAAATCAATCAGTAACATATAGATCAAACAAGGCAAGTTTAAGCTATCTTACAGGAACCCTAATCCAAATCAACATGAACAATTCTTAACACGCAACTCTTTCCGTAACCGTCTATCACGAAACAATATGTACGAACATCACATCACTCGAAACCAGCAGGCCATATATGATCATCATACATTAACACAAATAATCATATCCAGTCACATTAACAATCCTAAGTATGAACATATACATGCTAACAAACATCAATCGCTGGTCATGATTCCCACAAATACCAACAAGAACTCGAATTAAGTAAGGATAATGTACTAACCAGAAGATAACACTTATCACAAGAGAGAGCCACGAAGGGGAGGGGGGGGGGTCCTTGACTACTGCCGTCGCACAATCAAGAATAAGAAGGCTTCGGTGATAATGTTTAAGTTACTGCCGTTGATGGTTTTTGAGAGGAAGTTAGGGTTTGCAACCAGTATAGTGAATTCCCTAGATAACTTACGTATACATATCAAAAGAAAGGAATGGGCCAAACCGGTTGGGCCTGAGTGGAAAGACTGGGCCGAAAGTTGAGGTCTTGGGTCGAAAGATCTTAGGTCGAAGGATCTCAGGTCGAAAGGTCTCAGCTTGAAAGATCTCCTGTCTTTCGTTCGAAGGATATCCGAAAGATTGTCGAAGGAGCTTATGTCTTACGGTCGAAGGATCTTGGGAATTCGGGTTGTCACAAGATAGGTATGTGTTTTATTTTCGTGAGTGGGGGGATCACCAAACTTGTGGTTGTTCACTTGGTTTTAAAAAGCGAGAGGCGCACAAAAGCGACGAGGTCTAAAAATGAGGCGCAAAGCGTAAAAGCGTTGGACTTTTCGTACTTGAGGCTCAAGAAGATTATATAAATATATATATATATATATATATATATCCCATAGGTTTTTAGCATCTCTTATCCAAAATATAGTTATAACCAAGGTTTATATGATTTTACCTACATGTACAAGCCAAAAAACCTATTGTCCAACACTTTCATGCATAAAAACACCCAAAATACATAAGACGCGTGCCTCAGACCTAAAAAAAAAAAAACCCAAGAAAATGCGCTTTTCTTGCGTTTTGTGGAAAAAGCGCGCCTCAGGTGCCATGAGGCGCTGAGACCTACGCCTTAGTGCGCCTCGCGCCTAGGCGCGCCTCAGGCACGCTTTTTAAAACCCAGGTTGTTCGGTTGGCAACATGGAACGGTGGTCTTGGCATAGTTCGTGTTTGATTTGATTTTCGTATATTTTACGCACATCAATTCCTTAGGTCGTATATGTTATTATTTAGGGATTTTAGTAAACCGTTTTAATTCATGGTTCACAACTTGAAAAATCGGATTTAATGTTACACAAAACTACAAGCGGTTTTGTTAAGTGTCACACCTATGAATGACTCCGATTTGGATGTCAACTATCAACTAATCTAATCAATAAATCATAACGAAAAATGAAGACCAAATATTGTGTTAAAGAATTTGGTTAACCCGATACTGAAGACCAAATATTGTCGATGGTCGCAGGAGTGGGGAGGGCGGCGGTCTTGGAAGTAAACGGAATGAGGGGGGCGACAAAGAAGACTTAGGGGTGAGCGGGAAAGCAAAGGTTTTTATAATTTGTAAATAGTTGTTTTATATAAATGTAATATATTTTCTTAAAACGTGAGTGTTTGGTAGAACTCAAACATGTTACAAAATAAAATTTTATAAAAACCCAAACTTGGAACTTTTAAAACTTAAACCTTAAATGTGTGACTTTGCCAAACGGCATGAACTATTTATGTAATTAACTCTTTTTTTATTTTTAATTTTAGAATTAGTTACGCAGATGAACTTTTAAAACTTAAACCTTAAATGCGTGACTCAACCAACCCGCTCATTTTGGTTTGGCAAACTGATTGAACAAAACCACATACATCTTTAGCAAGTGGTAGAGCCATAATTTTTCTCTGTAGGATTCCGATTTATGTATGTTTATCAAGTTGCTGATCAAAAACAAAAATTAAACAATTAAAAAGCTTAATCATGAAAATTTATTAAGTCAACTATTTTAGCATAGTTTAGATTTTAGAATATATGAATTGACCTGATGAACCTTGCAGAAAATGAATTTATGTATGAATTGACCTGATGAACCTTGCAGAAAATGAATTTATGAAAATGTTCGGATTAGATAAAAGCCCAACCTAAAATATATAAAGAGCCCACAATCAAAAGAGAAAGTGAACAAGAAGAAGCCCAATTAAAAATGTAAAAGTAGCCCAAAAAAATAATAACTAGAATTGTCAGGTATCAGCTTCAAAACTGGGTGATGGAATTCTTTAATCTTGTCACATATTTAAGCTAAGAGGGTTAATGTCAAAATCTACAAGTTAAGGGGCTGTTTGTCAACTTCTGAATGATTAAGTGTTGAACCATTAAGTGCTTAATCAGCAAGAAGTCTGAACTATTAAGAGTCAGTATAATGCTTAACCGTTTAGAGACAAATGTCTGAGCAATTCATATTCAAGGTCTTAACCATTCAAACTCAATATAGGCAAAAGATCAAATACAAATAATCTTAACATATTAAACATACAAATTGAAGGAAAACTCAAAAAGACAAGGTGACATTTTTGTAATTACCAACAACTATCAAAGTTACTATACAAATGTGAACTCAACCAAAAATACCTAAAAAACACAATTTTTTTTTTTAACATTTTTTATTAAAAAATCGCTACATTTTGTTAGCAAAATTTTTTTTTGCTGCTACTAAAAGCAGCGATTTTTTAATAAAAAATGTTAAAAAAATAAAATAATTTGTGTGTGTGTGTGTTTTTTTTTTTTTTTTTTTTTTTTTTTTTTTTTTTTTTTTTTTTAGAGTTTTTGGGAGGTGGGGGGTTAGGTTTTTTTTAGGTTTTTGGGGGTTGGGGGGAGGGGGGTGGTTAAGTTTTTTTAGGTTTTTTTTTTTTTTTTGGGGGGGGGGGGGTAGTTTTTTTTTAGGTTTTTTAGGTATATTTGTAGAGTAACTTTGATGGTTATTGATAATTACAAAAATGTCACCTTGTCTTTTTGAGTTTTCCTTCAATTTGTATGTTTAGTATGTTAAGGTTATTTGTACAAGAACTTTACCCACTCAATATAATGCTTAACTATTTAGAGGTAAATGTCTGAACCATTCAGACATCTGCTCGCGAACAAATAGTTTGAACCATTAAGTGCTGAACTAGTAAGAACCATTAAGAGCTAAACAAACAACCCCTAAATCAACATATATGTTGCATATGAAAAGAAAAATTACAAGGTAACTTGACCTTCTTGGTCGTAACCTAAGTCCACCCCCTGCCTGTAGTTATATCATTTATCTTATAAATATGTTCTTTTTAATCAATTAGTGGGATTTCTCCGTGCTACACGACGGATATTCATATCGTATCGAGTAAAGACCCAAATCGGTTAAAACAAAACACCAAAATACAAGAGTGAACGAGCTCGCTCGACTTACTATTTATTTATACTAAACCAACATTGGCACACAAGAAACTTAAACCACTCAAATAGGAAACTAAATAACTAAATAAAGACTCCATATTTTACCGAAAATTTGACTACATAAATAAAACTTACTAGTTAACCCTTCTAACTATTAAACTATGACAGAATTAGCACAACAATCACCCCCCCTAATCTTGTCGTGGACATACCATCCTTCACAACAACGTTGGTTGCCCATCTTCACGGACCATCTCGATCATTTCCGGATCCAACCCTTCTTTGACTGTAAATTCACCAATCTGTGAAACTCTTTGTGAGTGCATAATGTCTATCACCTCTGTCAGTCGTACATCGTAGCAGAAACAGAAAAAGACAAGATTATAGAATGAAGAATAGAGGAGAGAAGTCCATCCGGACGGATGGAGGAATGTCCATCCGGACGGATGGAGAAAACCTCATCCGGAGGGATGAGGAGAGCTTCATTTAAGTGATGCCTATAAATAGGAGTGTGGTGTGTTTCTTTTACCACTTTGTCATTTGCTACTTTTGGAGACTAAAGATTCTAGAGAGAGAAAGTAGTGATCAAGGAGGTTCGTGGTGTAAACATTTTCAGATTTCTAATAGAATCATCATTATATTTTGTTCTTGTGTTAGATCCACACACGTGCATGGATTCCGCACGCCGTACGTGTTCTTCGCAATCGTTCGGGAGTCAAATTCGATCCTAAAACGCGTTCACAAGTGGTATCAGAGCGGGAGATCGATTGCACGGATCAGAGATACAAGTTATCACAAAATTTCATCAGATTCGGAGTTGAATTTACATCAGATTCGTCACTTTTCTACATCTTCTCATTTTCACACTTTTTGAACTTTAAAAATCAAATTAACAATGATTTTGCGGTTAAAATTGGATAGATTTTTGATATAATGAGCGCAATACTTGTTTTCATAATCCTACAAAATTTTAGAGCTTAATTCTAAGTAAAAAGGTGTTAATTTGAGAAAATTGTGTCCGAAAAATAAAGTTGATCATCGCTGTTACTGTTCATCCGATCGGATGAGGACCAATTAATGTCCATCTGAACCACTAAAAACTCCATCCGGACCACTGTGTTTGGCCATCCGAGCGGATGAGATAATGTTGGTTCATCCGAAGATTTGCAAAGTTCATTCGCCCGTATCGATGTATTAGGTCCATCCGGACCATTAATTTTGAATTAACGTGATTTTGAGGTCCAATAACATTTAATTCTTTCAGGCCCAATAATCTTCAATTTCATTTGATGAAGGTCCAATTAAAAAGAATCATCTGACACAGTGGATTAGCATTCGTTTACTCGGTCCAAATGATAATAGATTATGTTCAGAAACAATCACGTGTGGTCTTATGATTTTGAGAAAATTTATTGGATAATAATTTTGGTTCAATAAAATCATTCGGTGGATAGTGATTTCTTTTTGGTCCAATTATATTCCATCAGACCATTGAGATAATTGGGCCATTCAAATAAAAAAAACTCATCCGAGCCCCTTTGTCCATCCGAGTGAAGTTCAATAGCCCATCCGGACTGGTTAATAGTCAAGTTCATTTGTGAGATATTGTTCATTCACTAGTTGGGTCAAAAGTCCATCCGAAGCTTTATCAAAGGCCCATCTGAACATAAGTATCAAGCAAGTCTATCCGGAGCTTTATCAAAGGCCCATCCGGACATAAGTACATTCGTGTCATTCAAGTTCATCCGAGTTATAGTACATGCGGGCGGAAGTCCATCCAGATCAATTATTTCATACGCTGATTAGGGTTCATCAGGCCCAACAACTCTGTTCGGAAAATAAGTCCATTCAGTGATATTGTCTGTCAGACTCAAATACTATTCAGTGTATTCAAAAGCAAGGCCCATTCGAAAAGAGTTTTATTTGATACTCGGTTCAAGCCATAAAATCTTTTGGAAAGTTGGTTTAAGTGTTTAATTTTTTTACTCAATTGTTTGTTGTATCTGTTTGAAGGTGATATACAAGGTGATATACAAGGCGATATACAAGGCGTGATTCAAAGATGTCAAGCATGGACAAAGAGTTTTACAATACGTTTTACAACGCATTCACGTCCGAAACAACAACTGAAGCAACACCCGGAACAAATCGGTTTCAAAGGTTATTTCAGAGAGTTTGAATCATGATAATGTTTACGGAAACCATCAAAAGCCACCGAAACTATTGAATATCGAAGATTATCACTGGTGGAGTACAAGATCTGAAAATTGGGTGAAAGCGTATGCATATGATAGTTGGATCATGTTAACGTTTGGATATGAAAAACCACGAAACGATCAAAATGTATTACTTATAATTAAACAATTTTCAGAAACTGATAGAAAGACCACTCTAACGAACTAAAAGTGGTAACATTGTTACAACAATCTGTTAGAGAGGACATTTTGTTTTTACTCCAACATGGTGAAACTTCCAAATCGATGTGGGAAGCTTTGAAATTGAAAGCAGAAGGAGGTAAAGATATCAAGAAAAACAAAATTTCTCTGCTGAAAAAGAAATTTGATCTATTTGGCTGCATGAAGGGCGAAACTGTTAGACAAGTGATAGAAAGATTCTGTCATTTGAAAATCGAGATGGGGAGGTTTGGAATCAACAAAGACAGAGAAGAAATTATTGACAAATTGGTTGAGACATTGCCACATGTTGAAGACTGGAAAACGTTTGTGATTGTGTTGAAAAATGATGCCAAGTTTGATGAAATGTCGTTGGATGGTTTGATTGAGAAACTAGAAGGATATGATCTAGAGTTACAAAAACAAAATAAAATGTCTAGTTCTAGTTACCAGCAGAATGTTGATCTATACTTCCGATGAAGTATGCTGCTGAATAACCGGTCACCAAAGGTTGGTACAGCCTTTAGTACTGATAATGCTGGTGAGTCTTCAAAGAACAAATCTTCGGGTTGTGATTCGGGATATCATTCATCATCTTCATCATCCAAAACCAACCCAAGTCAGAACTGGAATGATTCTCCAAATCTAAACCCTGATTTCGCTAAACAGAAAATGAGTTTCTTAGCCTCTATTCTGGAATCCTATGAAGGTTTAATCGCAGGAAAGATTGGCAATCCGAATATGACAAAGGAGGATTACGATCAAGCAGATCCAGAAGAAATGGAGCTTATAGATATCAGGTGGTGTATGGCTAGCGTTATCAAAAGAGCTCAACGGTTCATGGAGATCACTGGAAGAAAGTGTTGGGAAGGCCCTGACATGAAGATAGGTTTCGATAAAGCTAAAATTACGTGTTACAATTGTAAACAAAAGGGGCACTTCAAAAGAGAATGTACCAACAACAAAGCTGATGATAGCGTGAATCCTTTTCATGAGGATTACTACAAAAAGGTCATCTATCATCGCAACAATGAGCAACCATCAAGAACAAATCAAAAGCAGATTGAGGAAGGATCGTCATCAAAAGAGAGAAACAAAACTTATGTGACGTTTCAGGAAGATGAAAAAGAAGGGTTTGACTGGAGTAAGTACATAAAAGATGAGGAAAAAGAGAAAAAGGCGTTGGTTGCTGAGTTTAAACACAACCGAGAGGAACATCATGCAAGAATGTATTTGAGTGACGTGTATGATGCTTACAAGGAAGCAAAGTGGGCAACCAGATGGAGTATAGAGAAAGAGTGTTATGTTGATCTGAAAGGGAACCCGACAATTGATCCTGACAAGGTAGATTTTGAAGCACTGGTTGCTACTATCCCAACTGTGGGGATTTGGTGTAAAGGTCTCGAAGAGATTCCGAGATACAGAGAAAAGATAGAGGAAGGCATAAGGAAGGTGATATATGCCAGTCTAGAAAAGAAGAAGAAGACGGTAGAGGAAATCGTTGATGAGAGTAAGAAGATGGTGGTTGAGGTAACGAAAGCTGATGAGAAGCTAGTTGATGAAGCACTTGCTGAAGAACAGAATGTGAAGAAAGAAGATCAGAAGCAGACGGTGAAAGAAGCCGAAGTGCCAGACACCGAGGTAATAACTTAAACTGAATCTTCTGTATTGTTAAATAAATCTAAAGATAAAACTGAGGAACAATGCAAGAAATGCATGAAAAAGTGCAGTTCTTGTATTAAAAAGGATAACAATCTAAGATTCAAAGACATTGAGTTTACTAAAATAGAAAGAATTTTTAAAGAAAAATGTAATGAAATGCTTGAAAATGAAAGATTTTTAAAACAAAAAGAAGAAGAGCTGACATTGAAATGTGAAAATCTTGAAAAAGAAAACAAAATTTTAAAACAAAAGTGTTCAGCTGATTGCAACGAATGTGTTAAAAAAGATAAAACTATTCAAGAGTTGCAAAAAGAATATGATGGAATGAAATTGTCATGTCACACAGTAAAAGAAGCTTATGAAACTTTGAAGAGTAGAGTCAAAAGTCTGGATAATAGATTGTCTGCATGCCAGAAAACAACAAAATTTCTTAAAGCCAGATATGAAGGAAAACAAATGGTTTTAAATAATTATATTGATGATGTTGCCAAACTTAAACAAGAACTGGCTGAAAAAGAAAAATTGGTTAATAAACTTCAAAGTTATCATGCTTCTTCATACATTTTAGAACGTATTTTCAACATCATACTCGATGGAAAAGAGTCAGAAAAGAACAAAAAGAGAATTGGGTCAGAATATCATCAGGTTCCACCACCGTTGGAGAATAATTATACATTCTATGATGGCGAAAAAGTGGAAAAAGCAATAAACATGGTTGACCAATTACCTGATAACATCGATGTGACTTACACCAAATCTGATGATCTTGATGATTCAGAGGTAGTAGGTAAGGTTGTTGAAAGTGTTTTGACAGAGGAGTCTACCAAAACAGATAAGTCTGAATCACATAATGAAAATGAGGGAAGTTTTCATGAGAGTTATCTTAAAAATTCAAAATCTGAGAAAGATGCGTATGATGATCTGATAGGATTGGCTTATACCATGATTGGATCAGAAAAATTATTCTCAGATATTGAAGTCCCGATTCAAAATGTGATTTCGGATAAGACTGATAAAGTGTTTAAACTGGTAGAAATTGAAAAATCTGAAATTTCAAAATTTGTTAGGAAGAGTAAGAAAACCTTTCATAACAAACCTAGTTACAAAAAGAAAAACATGAAGGCTGGGTTGGGTTATAAAAAGAAACAATATGAAAAAACAAATTCTCAGAAAAAGACGAACTTTGTTCACGAAACAAGTTCAGAAGAAGAGAAAGAACTTCAATTTAGTCGACAGACTAATGAAGAATTCTATGCTCAAAAGAAATAGCAAAAACAACAGGTTAAAGATGTTTCCAATAGAACATGCTTTAAGTGTGGTCAAAGTGGACATCTTCATCGCAAGTGTCCAAATCCGAAACTTGTTGATGTTGGAAAGAAAAAGAAAGTTGAAACACGGAAGTCAACCAAGTTTGGATCAAAACAAACTTGGAAACCGAAACCAATGACACCCAAAGTTGAACCTAAACAGATTTGGAAACAAAAGTTTGATTTTTCAATATCAAAACAAACTTGGAAGCCAAAAACATCCAAGTTTGAACCAAAAGAAATCTGGAAACCTAAAGTTGATTTGTCAGAATCAAGAATTTATCGAAAAAGTGTTTCAAAATGACAAGTTTAGGTGGCAAAGAAACAGATGACTTCTGTACGTGATAATCAAAATGAAGATGTTTTTGAGAAAAATGAAAGAAATTATCCAGCTCTACATGGAAAGATTTATGTTCAGCTACCTGAGTCTAAATAGGCTTGGGTTGCATTATTCAAATGATTGAGTTGTTTGAATGTGCAGGTGCTCCTGATAATGGATGAATGTCAGAAAGAGCAGTACCGAAGCAGCATGGCACAAGAAGAGGCTGCGGATCCCTGCAAGTGAAAACAAGGAGTTTGTTCATTTTTTGTACATAAATAAACCCTATTTCAAAAACCCTAAGAATAGAAAAATCAAAAAAAGCAAAAATATGTTTTTATTCTGTCAAAAATTGAAAATGAAAAATATGTTTGTTTTCAAATTTGTTAAAAATTAAAAAAATTGAAAAATATGTTGATTGAATATGCCGAAACCCTCACCGCTGAACAAACATGGTTAATTCACAAGTGATTAAATGGTTTTAACATTGTTAAAAATCAGTGTATTGTAAATCATGAGGGTACTTTCTGCAAAACAGAGCATGTAACGCAGAAAATGGATGGCGAGACAAAGTTATCTGCATCGAGTTGTAAAATTTTCTTAAATGTTTTGAATTTTAGAGGGGAGTACAAATTTTGAAAATACAAAAACATTTGAAAATTTGAAAAAGCCAAAAACAATAGAAAATGAAAATGAGTTTTTGTGTAAACGATAGTACATCAGCAGACAATCACAGTACGCCAAAAAATATAGAAAGTTAAAATGTGATAAACGGTCTCATTGATGATATGCCAGTAGGTTTTTACACATTTAGTAGATTGATTTCGAGATAAAAACCTAAATATCAATATCTTGCTTATCTCGTGGGGAATATCTCTCGGATATATGGGTACCCCCTAAATCTTGTTTGAGAGATTGCCAGATTTTGAGATACTAGGTGTTTATATTGTTTGATATCTGGGGTATTATACCTGGTCTTCTGATTTTGCGTCAGCAATGGCCTAGACCTCGTATAATACTTTACACGCTTTAAAAGCTTTTCCTCTGCATAAAAATTGAAAAAATATCGAAAGATATAAATCAAGTGCAGTCGTAAAGAAGATCCCTAAGTGGGGCATACCTAAAGTCGAGCCTTCATCTCTTTGATTGAACAGTAGTTCATACCTGAGCTCTCAAGGTCTCGCACTACCTAGAGTACAGATATCAATATAGTATATTCACCTGTAAGACTGAATCTAGGGAATTTTAATACGGGAGTATATTCTGAGGTGGGACACGCGAATAAGTTAAGTTCTTAAAACACTAATCTCGTATCTCGAATCAGTTGAACTTTGTGTGAGAATTTAAGTGGATTAGTATACTGACAATCTAAGTGAATCGTTTAGAACTTTAAGTGTTTATAGATCCACGGTGCTAGTGATTTGTCATAATCTGATATGATCCTCTAACACAACTCAAACAAAAATATTATCTGTAAATATTTCTTTACTGCTTTACGTTTCAGGAAATTCAAAAAGATTTTATTTCTACTTTATTTTCGACAACCGATGTCTGAAAGCTGAGTTTCAAAATCTAAGTATGCTGAACATGTTTCTGAAAATAAACAAGTTCATTAATTTGAAACTTGAAGTTTAAATGAAAAATCAAAAAACAGTTTGTGAAATCTCCAAGGTCATTAATTTGGACTTGGAAGATTATCTGTGAGGTTTTGGATATTTTCACTGTCAGATATAAAGTCATTTGATAGGGGGATAGAGTCGGGTAATCCTTGATGATTACATATTGTTAGATTTGTGTTTAGAGTCAGGTTTCCGATTATGAATTATTCAAAAAGCTTTCAATGTCACATATTTTAAATGCTCCAGCTTATGGTTAGAGCTAGATTTTTGATTTTGAACTTAAATTGTCAATTATCTTACAAATAGTTTGAGATTTGCAGATATTAAGCCAGATTACGATCCCGATAGCTGAAGCTAAGGGGGAGTCTGAAGACGAGCTTGACGAAAGGGGGAGCTTGTAGAACCAGGTGTCGATCCTAAAGCACGGAAGCTTAACGAAAGGGGGAGCCTGGAGAAAGAGTCAACTGAAAGGCGGAGCTGATTCAGAACGCATAATCAAGAGGAGCTTGAAAAGGGAGTCTGTGGTTGCTGAAGATGTTAAAGATTCGTGAAGACTCAGAAAGAGAGAGAAGATAAAAAGCTACGAGATTGACTACGATAATATCCAAGGGGGAGTCTGTGAGTGTGTGACAACCCTCACTAAACCAGGTATCCGTACAACTTAATTAATAATTAATTACTGCTTAATTACTGCGCTTACCTGAAATTGTGGACAAACTGCTACTTGATTTCTGATACTTGTACATACTTGCATCATAGTATATTTACCGTCACTACATTATTTACATGCTGAACCTTAGTGACAAACATGATGCACAAAAGCACAGTAGCACAATGAACGGATAACCTATTGAACATGCTGATAAAACCAGCATCAGGCAGATATTGCCTCTAAGGCCTGTATGAGCCAGAAATAAATTACTACACTAGTGGTGAGTGTAGGGATACAAGGGTTGTAGAACTGCGTCTCTAGGAATAAGTTACAATGACTGGATGTGCCTAAGACATACACTAAGCACAAAACTCAGCACTTTAATAAGCAATTCAGCTTTTAGCTAACTAATAAAGTGCCAAAACATGAGAAAAATACTACTAGACACTTTCCAAAGTGTCGGGAATAAGTTGTGTCACTAGCATTAATATTAACGACACTCTAAAGCTTTGTTAAGCGCTTTAACGGATTACTATCCAACCGAACCACCGGACTTTACCCGGAACATGAAAATATTGTTAATAACATTATTTATCTTTTTTTCTGAGCCAGTTAGGGTCCCTGAATACCCTAACACCCGCCATAAAGCACAACGCACTACTAACCGGGTTAAGCACTTAACTAACTAGATTAACCTAACTATACATTAACTAATTGGTTGGAAATGAACCAAACTACCCCCCCCCCTCTTGACCGAACTCGGTCACATTGTGACCCCCATGGTACAACACATGAATATTTTATTTCCTCTTGTCCTATATCTAGAGTGCATAAAATCCAAAGGTTAATGAACTTGTGATGGTCTATAAGAACATGAGATTACACACATGATCATAACATTCACAACTCTCCACAACAACACTCCCTCTCTCTCTCTCTCAAAGGCTTCGGCCGAACACCCCCTCTCAATCCATCATATTTTCGAGTTTAACTCAAGCCATTCCAACATCATTCAAGCATTGAGGATCACGTGTAAGAAGGCTTGGTGCATTCGGAGCTCAAAGGACCTCACTCTATTGCTTTTATCCTCTCATTTTGTGTCTAGATTCTTCCCTAGCCTCGAGCTAGTAGTAAGTTGTTATAATCACCTTCTCGAACTACTTTGAAGTGGTTAAAACGTTATGTAACGGTTAAAACTCGTAATCTTACAAGATGTCACGCAAACGTTTACTAAAAATGCAAGTAAAGACGGTTAAAAGCTTATATGTTGTGTAAACCTTGTAGTATTTGATTTGTGTGATTATTTGGACCCGATCTATGTTGTGGTAGCTCGGATCATCATTTAACCCGGGTTGGTCATGATCATGGATCATGACATAAGGTTGTTTTGGAAGTAACAAGGGTTAAAGGATGAAACTCTACCACACACGAATCTTGAACTTGTGTAAAAACGATTTTGCTTATGAAATAGTGTTTAAAACTAGTAGATCTACGGATCTACAAGCGGGATTTTCAAAGAACCAAGTATCAAAGAAACCATGTTTTCTAAAGACGGATCTTACACTAACAAGAATGGTTTTTAGAAAACACAAGTGCGTAAACACTTGTGTAGCCCAAAGTTTCGACAAAATAACTATTTTTGTAAAAGATGACGAGAAGTTGTAAAGACGGAAATTCTCTAAAAACGAGGTTTTTACGAAACCGGGTTGATTTATGTAAAGATCCGCTAAAAGTAATGGGATTTACTTCATAATTTTAGAAAACTACAAGTTCATGTGATTTATGCAACTTACATATTTATTTACTAGTTTGTTGTTTTGGACGTTGTTTTGATTGAATGAGAACATGGTTGATTTGATTTATAAAAGAAAATGATACGCTTGAAAGCGTGGCCACCTCCAGTTACAGAGAAACTCTGGCGAAATTTTTCCAAAAACCTAACACTTAGAATATGTTCACTATAAGTGTTAGAAATCCTTTTCGACATGTTTTCAAAATATAAGTTTCGCCACGACTTTATTTACAAAATATCGGAGGTGGGATTTTCACAAAATTAAACGTGATAAATATATATTTAGTAAATATATTTTTCACAACGTTACTTGTCACTTATTTGTGAAGATACATAAATATTATTTTTAGGGTAAAAATAATATTATCAAATGTTAACGAATCCAAAATAATACGATCGCTTTCATGATAAGTTACACCGGTAATTATTGTTACCACTCGATCATTAAAACGTAACTTACGCATTTAAAGAAATATTTATGAACGCGTATTTTTGTCAAGGTATTATTTTGGGAAAATTATGTGAAATAAAAATATAATATTTTTGAGAAAAATATGTATATTTTGGAGTTTGAAATAAAATATATTTTAAGTGAGACTTAATAATATATTTCGAACACACATGTATTATATCCGCCATCCTTGGGAAGGAAAACGATTACCATGTATATACAGAATGTAAACACGAAATAGTTGTTTAACTATTTCCCAAAAACTTAAACCATAAAGCTAAGGCACGGCCGTCCGTCTAATAGAATTAGTACATGTAGGTCGTCGCATAGCTGCTTGATTTGGAGGTATACTTGGTAGAGACGCACCACTGTGAGTTCATGTCCACCTTTTCTCTTAACTGTTTTCAGTTTTCTAAACTGCGAGGGTGAAATACATGTTACTTTGATTACAAGTACTTTATACATGGTATGGTTAGCGTAAGGAGGTTTACTACTTAGATCATGTGAGTGGGTAGGCGGACACTTGAGGCCATTAATCCTCATGGTAGGACCGAGGGACAGGAGCGGTAGATCTATCTGGGTGTAGCGAGCCCAGCCCCAGGCCAAACAGAACGGACCTCGGGGTGACTTTGTGCCCAACGCATAAATCCGCTAGGTTTGAGTCTTCCTACTTGCACTTCACACATATCAATGGCCTTGCAAACCATTGGTGATCTCTTTTTCCTTATTTGCTACATACCAGGGTTTTATACAAACAAAGGTTTATTTGCTCACTTACACATGAACTCGCTCAACATTATTGTTGATTTTTCAACTTACATGTATTTCAGGGAATTAAAGGATCTGGCACGGTATGGCACGTTTTCCCGCTGCACTAGTTACGAGGTCATCCAAGTTTAAGGGGTGTGACTTTTTCCTGGACGAGTCACAGTTCTTAAACTGTGTTTATGTCATGATGATGTTTGTGTCTGTTGAACACTGTTCATGTTGTTAGGATGTGTTTCCGCTGAGACAATGTTATGGTATTTTACTTTTCGAACCTAAATTAATGGATGATCTTGCATGATTTTAAATTCATATAGCTTGTTATGGTTAAGCTATGGTATTAAGAAGTCACACCAAATTAACCACGCTTCCGCAAAGCCAGGGTGTGACAGCTTGGTATCAGAGCTCTGATCATAGCGAACTAGGATTCCTTCTCGAGTCTAGACCATGATCACTAGGGCTCTCACGAAAACATTTTTACTGCATACCACTTAAGTCCAGATCCAAAACGTTTTTACAAACAAATGTTGAGCACATTTTATATATTATTTTTAGGCTCAGTCTTGGAGGCTGAGGCTCGGTCTTGGAGACCGAGGCTCGATCTAAGAGATCGAGGTAGATGGCTAGTGAGACTAGGAAGAGTAGGCTCAGTCTTGGAGGCTGAGGCTCGGTCTTGGAGACCGAGGCTCGATCTAAGAGATCGAGGTAGATGGCTAGTGAGACTAGGAAGAGTAGGCTCAGTCTTGGAGGCTGAGGCTCGGTCTTGGAGACCGAGGCTCGATCTAAGAGATCGAGGTAGATGGCTAGTGAGGCTAGGAAGAGCAGGCTCAGCCTTGGAGGCTGAGGCTCGGTCTTGGAGGCCGAGGCTCGATCTAAGAGATCGAGGTAGATGATAGAGCAGTCTTAGAGGCTGGGAGAATTTGGCTAGTGGGACTAGGAATGTCAGTCTAGGAGACTGGGAGGCTAGTGGGACTAGGAGAATTATTTAATTGTTTATTGTTGACTAACATGTTTATATGATTATATGATTGATTGTTATACGTATATGTGTTTGTGTTACAAACGTCATGCTTTCATCATGTACTAGAAAGATGGACACTACGAACCCCATGGCCATAGTATCAGACGACATAGTTTCATCGGAGCACGAGGTATACATTTCCGATACTACCGGCACAGACAAAGACGACTTTCAGCCCTTTTGCGCTGCCTGAAGTCGTAGCAGAGCCTACTGATGGCCATCTTGTTGGGGATTTGCCACTCGCGGTGGTCCCTGCTCCTGTGCCCCTTGCCGCTTATCCTGTTGTTGATATGCCCCCCCCCCCCCGACGTGGCCTCTGACGACGATAACGATCTACTAGAGGAGGACCCATTCGAGGGCGAGGCCCTATTGCTGCTGGTATTAGCCTACTGCTTGCGGACACTCCTGCAGGGGAAACTCATGCCCATTCCCCTGTCCCAGACTCATTTGAGTTTCGGACATCCGCATTTTCGCATATACAGGGAGTGCAGCACCATTCACACGACGCCGACCCTGATACGGCATCATCAGCTGCACCGGTTCCCGCACACAGCTTTGAGTTTGATCACAGTATTGAGGGTGATCCTGTTCTTCCACCTGGTTTTGATCCAGACCATGACCTTGAGTTCATACACTTAGACCAGCCCTTGGAGGATCCTGTAACCCCCTGTGATGGTTGATCTAGCTGATTTTGAGATGGAGTTTGTTGATCCGGAGCCAGCCGTGGCCCTAAGCCAGGCGTTGCTCTTGACCCCGCATTGGAGCATGACCCTGTTCAGGCCGATGCATCTGCTGTTGCTCCTTGATTGATCATCTGCTTGGACGAGGGAAAATTTGGGGTAACTGTGCAAGACAATTTATTATTACGGGGGCCCACGTAATAACGACTTGTAGTGCACAGAAATCCTGGTGGACTCTGCGGGTCAAGCTGATGAAAACCAATGTAGCAGGAAATAACTAAACACGAATGACCAAGGCGATGTAGCCTCGAGATCATTCTATTTCAAGCAACGAGCCAAAATGGCAAACCTATGTGAAGGCTCAGAATTTATTTCCTCACTTGTACATTGAATATATTTTCGTGTGAAATTGGGTGATTACATGATGGCTTATGGTGCTATGTATCTCATAGACAATTGGAATGTTGTCTAACCCACTTCATGCCATTTCGGCAGAAGAGAATGCCACCCAGGCGTGACACAAACACCAGTATGTTGCCAAGGATAGAAGCCGAGCTGCAAAAACGCATCTCACAGGCAAATGCATGACATGAAGCACTCCGCTCTAAGCACAGCGATGGCACTACTGGAAATAACCCCCCAACTGACCGCACCTATAAGCAGTTCCTGAACTGCAAGCCTTTGAACTTCGACGAAACAGGAAGCGCCATTGCATTTGTTCGTTGGTCCGAAAAGATTGACTCCATTCTAAGAATGACTAACTGTTCGCCCCAACAGAGTGTTACCTTTACCTCGGGGTCATTTCTAGATGGCACACTCTCATGATAGGATCTTCGGATTCAGACCCTTGGTACAGATGCTGCTTATACACTGAGCTGGGACGAGCTCAAGGAAATGATTGAGGAGAAATGTGGTTCTAAGACTGGAATAACAGAAGCTTGAGATGGAGTCCTGGAATTTGAAAATGGACGAACCAGAGATTCCTAAACATGTCCAGCGAACGCACGACTTGCCTAGGGTCGTCCCCTACTAAGTCATTGATGTTGTATGATACAGTTGGGTACCTGTAAAGCTTACATTTTGGTCTCGATTTGTGGCAATGCAATCGCAGTGATCTATTGTTTATGTTCTATGACATGGGATGTTATGTGGCTGATTTATTTATAGCATGAGATGTTATGTGCTGATATTGTTGAATACATACGTACGTTTCACCTACTATGACCTAACCTACGTGAAACATCTTTTAGAAGATGCCACCAAGACGCGAAATGCGCATGCCCACCTCAGAGGCGGAACTTCAAAGGATAATTGCTGCAGCTATAGCACAGCACGAGGCCCTACGCTCCGAACCTAGCAGAGGCACCTTAGAAAATAACGGTTGTTCCTACTGGCACTTCCTCAATTACAAGCCTCCGAAGTTCGACGGCACTGGGGTGCCATAGCTTTTGTGAAATGGATTGAAAGTATGGAACCCATCATTCGAATGAGTGGTTGTACGCCAGAACAACAAGTTCCATACGTTTCTGAGTTATTTCAAGATGGAGCTCGATTATGGTGGAATCTTCAGGTTCGAATAATGGGCCTAGCTACAGCATACGCGTTGACTTGGGATGAGTTGAAAGGAATAATGCGTAAGAAGTATTGCGCCCAAACAGAAACCCAGAGGTTGGAAGGTGAATTCCAGAGCCTGATAATGGAAGGTCCGAAAATGTTGGAATTCATGCAAAGACTTCATGATTTGGCACGAGTCGTTCCGTACTTGGTAGAACCAGAATTGAGGAAATTAGGACATTTCATTTGGGAACTGGCACCTCAAGTCCTGAGCTTAATGACTGCATCTACTCCACCAACAACTATGGCTGCAAGTAAGATGGGCTTGGCACTCGTTACGGAAGTCATTAGACTAGAAAAACTTGCAAACCCTGACAAGGAGACTCACGTCGAGTCATCCGGAGGTAACAAACGGAAGTTCTCGAACTTCAAGCAAGGCACTAGTGGGGTGGTTAAGAAAGGAGAGACAAGCACGCCAGCTCAAGTTACAGCTGGTAGTGGAAAGAAAAGGAAAGGATACATGGGCACCCAGCCCAAGTGTAATACCTGCCAACGACACCATTCTGGCCATTGTACTGTGAAAGTATGTGAAGCTTGTGGAAAACCTGGCCACTTGAAGGATGTTTGTTGGGCCACTGTTGGCCAGGGAGGTCAGAGAGGATTTGGAAACAGAAATAATGACCGGGGCGGGAATGGAAATCGCCCACAAGGAAACAATGGAGGTAATGGGAATAGAGCCAACAATGCTAATCAAGCGGGCGCTGTGAATCGTAACCAGAGGAATAATCAAGCTGGTGGAAACGGGCAAAGATCCGGATGCTTCAACTGTGGTGATCTTGGGCACTACAAGAGGAACTGCCCCGATTTGAACCAAGCCCGTGGAAGAGTGTTTAATATTGAAGCAAGGGAGGCGTGCCAGGATCCCAACGTTGTTACTGGTACGTTCCCTGTAAACCAACGCTATGCATCCGTTTTATTTGATACTGGCGCCGATTATAGCTTCATGTCGTTAGAGTTTAAGAATATGCTTGGTTTAGCCGCTAGTAAATTAGATATTCCGTACTCAATTGAATTGGCCAATGGAAAGTTAGTAGAAGCCAATGAAGTCATCAGAGGTTGTGTGATCGAATTGGGAGAGCGTGAGTTTGCTTTGGATCTACTACCAGTCCAGTTGGGAAGCTTCGACGTGGTAGTAGGAATGGATTGGTTATCAGGCAACAAGGCTGAGATAGTTTGTCATGAAAAGGTTGTTCGTATCCTAACCGAAGATGGCGAAACCATTGTGGTTCACGGAGAGAAGCGTGATACGCCGTTAAGGATTATCAGCTGCCTCAAAGTGCAAAAGTGTTTACAGAAGGGATGTGCTGCCTTCCTGGCACACATCGTGGATAAGAAAGTTGCAGAACCCAGGATCGAAGACATCCTTGTCGTGAGGGAATATCCAGAAGTCTTCCCAGAAGACTTGCCTGGACTGCCGCCTCAGAGGCAAGTAGAGTTTCGCATCGACTTAGTTCCAGGCACCGCGCCTGTGGCTAAGGCACCCTATAGACTTGCTCCGTCTGAGATGCAGGAACTGTCGACACAACTTCAAGAGTTGTTAGACAAGGGATTTATCCGACCAAGCTTCTCGCCTTGGGGAGCTCCAGTTTTGTTTGTCAAGAAGAAGGACGGTAGTTTCCGTATGTGCATTGACTATAGAGAGTTGAACAAGCTGACGATCAAGAATAGATACCCTCTGCCAAGGATTGATGATCTATTCGACCAACTGCAAGGCTCAAGCTTTTATTCAAAGATCGACCTTCGATCTGGATACCATCAGTTAAGGATACAGGAGGAGAGTATCCCGAAGACAGCCTTCAGAACTCGATATGGACACTACGAGTTCCTAGTTATGCCGTTTGGGTTGACAAACGCACCGGCAGTGTTCATGGATTTGATGAACAGAGTTTGTAAGCCGTACTTGGATAAGTTCGTGATTGTGTTCATCGACGACATCTTGATTTATTCAAAGACAAAAGCTGAGCACGAACAGCACCTAAGAGCTATTTTGGAGCTGCTGAAGAAAGAACAGTTGTACGCCAAGTTCTCTAAGTGCGAGTTTTGGCTATGAGAAGTACAATTCCTTGGGCACGTGGTGAATGGAGATGGAATCCACGTGGATCCCACCAAGATCGAAGCGATTAAGAATTTGGAAACGCCAAAGACGCCAACCGAAATTCGACAATTCTTAGGTTTGGCTGGGTACTACCGAAGATTCATTGAGGATTTTTCAAAAATCGCTCAACCATTGATGCTCCTCACGCAGAAAGATAAGAAGTTTGATTGGGGAATCAAACAGGAAGAAGCATTCCAGATATTGAAGGATAAGCTCTGCAATGCGCCAATCTTAGCACTACCGGAAGGTACTGATGATTTTGTGGTATACTGCGACGCTTCGCGTCAAGGATTGGGTTGTGTGTTGATGCAACGCCAAAAGGATTTTTGCTTATGCGTCACGACAGCTGAAAGTGCATGAAAAGAACTATACCACACATGATTTGGAACTTGGCGCAGTGGTTTTTGCTTTAAAGATCTGGAGACACTACCTTTATGGTACAAAATGTACGATCTTCACAGATCATAAGAGCCTACAACACATATTCAACCAGAAGGAGCTGAATATGAGACAAAGACGATGGGTTGAGTTGTTGAATGATTACGACTGCGAGATAAAGTATCATCCAGGGAAGGCGAATGTGGTTGCTGATGCCCTAAGTCGAAAGGAGAGGATCAAGCCCATAAGGGTTAGGGCTTTAGAGATGATTATCCAAACGATCTTTCCTTGCGCATTCGTGCCGCGCAAAAAGAAGCTCTTAAGGAAAGAAACCTTGAAGAGGAATATCTCCGTGGGATGGAGAAGAAATTAGTGCCAAACGAGGAAGGAACGTTATGTTTTGAGAAAAGGATTTGGGTTCCTTTGTTTGGAGGTTTACGGAAAGTTATTTTCGATGAAGCTCACAAATCGCGGTACTCTATCCACCCAGGAGCGGATAAGATGTACCAAGATCTTAAGGATTATTACTGGTGGCCTAGGATGAAAGGCGATGTTGTTGTTCATGTGAGCAAGTGTCTAACGTGCGCTAAGGTGAAAGCAGAATACCAGAAGCCTTCAGGACTTCTGCAATAACCCGAGATTCCCAAGTGGAAATGAGAACAAATTTCCATGGATTTTATTACAAAGTTGCCAAGAACGCCAAGAGGCCATGACACTATTAGGGTAATAGTGGACCGCTTAACGAAGCCAGCGCACTTCTTACCTATCAGAGAGAAGGATAATACGAGCAAGTTGGCTGAAATTTGCATGAGAGAAATCGATACGTGTCATGGAGTACCTCTCTCAATCATCTCTGATAGAGACGGAAGGTTCGTATCAAGGATTTGGCAATCCTTCCAGGAAGCTTTTGGCTCGCAATTGAATATGAGCACCGCGTTTCACCCACAGACCAACGGGCAAAGCGAACGGACGATACAGACTTTAGAAGGCATGCTGAGAGCGTGTGTTATGGATTTGGGCGGTAGCTGGGATAAGCATTTGCCTTTGGTTGAATTTTCATACAACAACAGCTACCACACCAGTATTGGTGCCGCGCCATTTGAAGCTTTATATGGACGCAAGTGCAGATCACCGCTTTGTTGGTCTGACGCAGGTGATAGACAGTTGGTTGGTCCTGATGTGGTCCAGGAAACCACAGATAAGATTGCACAGATCCGAGATCGCATCAGTGCGGCTCGTGACCGTCAGAAAGCCTACGCGGATCGAAAAAGGAAACCTCTAGAGTTTGAGGAAGGTGATATGGTTTTGTTGAAGGTATCACCCTGGAAGGGTGTGGCACGCTTCGGGAAGCGTGGGAAGTTAAACCCGCGGTATATTGGCCCGTTCAGAATTCTGGAAAGAATTGGACTCGTAGCATACAAGCTGGACTTACCCCCTGAACTGAATGGAGTTCACGATACATTTCATGTATCCAATTTAAGGAAGAGTCCAACTCAAGATACCGTTGTCATTCCTACCGACGAAATTCATGTTGACGACACGCTCCACTTCGTTGAAGAACCCGTTGAGGTTACGGATTGGAAAGTAAACAAGACCCGCCGGAGCAGTGTCAAGCTCGTCAAAGTTCGTTGGAATGCCAGACATGGTCCTGAATTCACCTGGGAGCGTGAGGACCGGATGAAAGAGAAATACCCCCCACTTATTTCCCAAGAACCCTGCATCTAGAAGCAGAACTTAAAATTTCGGGACGAAATTTTTCTAACGGGGGAAGAATGTGACAACCCTCACTAAACCAGGTATCCGTACAACTTAATTAATAATTAATTACTGCTTAATTACTGTGCTTACCTAAAATTGTGGACAAACTGCTACTTGATTTCTGATACTTGTACATACTTGCATCATATTCTATTTACCATCACTACATTATTTACATGCTGAACCTTAGTGACAAACATGATGCACAAAAGCACAGTAGCACAATGAACGGATAACCTATTGAACATGCTGATAAAACCAGCATCAGGCAGATATTGCCTCTAAGGCCTATATGAGCCAGAAATAAATTACTACACTAGTGGTGAGTGTAGGGATACAAGGGTTGTAGAACTGCGTCTCTAGGAATAAGTTACAATGACTGGATGTGCCTAAGACATACACTAAGCACAAAACTCAGCACTTTAATAAGCAATTCAGCTTTTAGCTAACTAATAAAGTGCCAAAACATGAGAAAAATACTACTAGACACTTTCCAAAGTGTCGGGAATAAGTTGTGTCACTAGCATTAATATTAACGACACTCTAAAGCTTTGTTAAGCGCTTTAACGGATTACTATCCAACCGAACCACCGGACTTTACCCGGAACATGAAAATATTGTTAATAACATTATTTATCTTTTTTTCTGAGCCAGTTAGGGTCCCTGAATACCCTAACACCCGCCATAAAGCACAACGCACTACTAACCGGGTTAAGCACTTAACTAACTAGATTAACCTAACTATACATTAACTAATTGGTTGGAAATGAACCAAACTACCCCCCCCCCCCTCTTGACCGAACTCGGTCACATTGTGACCCCCATGGTACAACACATGAATATTTTATTTCCTCTTGTCCCATATCTAGAGTGCATAAAATCCAAAGGTTAATGAACTTGTGATGGTCTATAAGAACATGAGATTACACACATGATCATAACATTCACAACTCTCCACAACAACACTCCCTCTCTCTCTCTCAAAGGCTTCGGCCGAACACCCCCTCTCAATCCATCATATTTTCGAGTTTAACTCAAGCCATTCCAACATCATTCAAGCATTGAGGATCACGTGTAAGAAGGCTTGGTGCATTCGGAGCTCAAAGGACCTCACTCTATTGCTTTTATCCTCTCATTTTGTGTCTAGATTCTTCCCTAGCCTCGAGCTAGTAGTAAGTTGTTATAATCACCTTCTCGAACTACTTTGAAGTGGTTAAAACGTTATGTAACGGTTAAAACTCGTAATCTTACAAGATGTCACGCAAACGTTTACTAAAAATGCAAGTAAAGACGGTTAAAAGCTTATATGTTGTGTAAACCTTGTAGTATTTGATTTGTGTGATTATTTGGACCCGATCTATGTTGTGGTAGCTCGGATCATCATTTAACCCGGGTTGGTCATGATCATGGATCATGACATAAGGTTGTTTTGGAAGTAACAAGGGTTAAAGGATGAAACTCTACCACACACGAATCTTGAACTTGTGTAAAAACGATTTTGCTTATGAAATAGTGTTTAAAACTAGTAGATCTACGGATCTACAAGCGGGATTTTCAAAGAACCAAGTATCAAAGAAACCATGTTTTCTAAAGACGGATCTTACACTAACAAGAATGGTTTTTAGAAAACACAAGTGCGTAAACACTTGTGTAGCCCAAAGTTTCGACAAAATAACTATTTTTGTAAAAGATGACGAGAAGTTGTAAAGACGGAAATTCTCTAAAAACGAGGTTTTTACGAAACCGGGTTGATTTATGTAAAGATCCGCTAAAAGTAATGGGATTTACTTCATAATTTTAGAAAACTACAAGTTCATGTGATTTATGCAACTTACATATTTATTTACTAGTTTGTTGTTTTGGACGTTGTTTTGATTGAATGAGAACATGGTTGATTTGATTTATAAAAGAAAATGATACGCTTGAAAGCGTGGCCACCTCCAGTTACAGAGAAACTCTGGCGAAATTTTTCCAAAAACCTAACACTTAGAATATGTTCACTATAAGTGTTAGAAATCCTTTTCGACATGTTTTCAAAATATAAGTTTCGCCACGACTTTATTTACAAAATATCGGAGGTGGGATTTTCACAAAATTAAACGTGATAAATATATATTTAGTAAATATATTTTTCACAACGTTACTTGTCACTTATTTGTGAAGATACATAAATATTATTTTTAGGGTAAAAATAATATTATCAAATGTTAACGAATCCAAAATAATACGATCGCTTTCATGATAAGTTACACCGGTAATTATTGTTACCACTCGATCATTAAAACGTAACTTACGCATTTAAAGAAATATTTATGAACGCGTATTTTTGTCAAGGTATTATTTTGGGAAAATTATGTGAAATAAAAATATAATATTTTTGAGAAAAATATGTATATTTTGGAGTTTGAAATAAAATATATTTTAAGTGAGACTTAATAATATATTTCGAACACACATGTATTATATCCGCCATCCTTGGGAAGGAAAACGATTACCATGTATATACAGAATGTAAACACGAAATAGTTGTTTAACTATTTCCCAAAAACTTAAACCATAAAGCTAAGGCACGGCCGTCCGTCTAATAGAATTAGTACATGTAGGTCGTCGCATAGCTGCTTGATTTGGAGGTATACTTGGTAGAGACGCACCACTGTGAGTTCATGTCCACCTTTTCTCTTAACTGTTTTCAGTTTTCTAAACTGCGAGGGTGAAATACATGTTACTTTGATTACAAGTACTTTATACATGGTATGGTTAGCGTAAGGAGGTTTACTACTTAGATCATGTGAGTGGGTAGGCGGACACTTGAGGCCATTAATCCTCATGGTAGGACCGAGGGACAGGAGCGGTAGATCTATCTGGGTGTAGCGAGCCCAGCCCCAGGCCAAACAGAACGGACCTCGGGGTGACTTTGTGCCCAACGCATAAATCCGCTAGGTTTGAGTCTTCCTACTTGCACTTCACACATATCAATGGCCTTGCAAACCATTGGTGATCTCTTTTTCCTTATTTGCTACATACCAGGGTTTTATACAAACAAAGGTTTATTTGCTCACTTACACATGAACTCGCTCAACATTATTGTTGATTTTTCAACTTACATGTATTTCAGGGAATTAAAGGATCTGGCACGGTATGGCACGTTTTCCCGCTGCACTAGTTACGAGGTCATCCAAGTTTAAGGGATGTGACTTTTTCCTGGACGAGTCACAGTTCTTAAACTGTGTTTATGTCATGATGATGTTTGTGTCTGTTGAACACTGTTCATGTTGTTAGGATGTGTTTCCGCTGAGACAATGTTATGGTATTTTACTTTTCGAACCTAAATTAATGGATGATCTTGCATGATTTTAAATTCATATAGCTTGTTATGGTTAAGCTATGGTATTAAGAAGGCACATCAAATTAACCACGCTTCCGCAAAGCCAGGGTGTGACAGAGTGCATAATGTCTATCACCTCTGTCAATCGTACATCGTAGCAGAAACAGAACAAGACAAGATTATAGAATGAAGAATATAGGAGAGAAGTCCTCCGGACGGATGGAGAAAACCTCATCCGGACGGATGAGGAGAGCTTCATTTAAGTGATGCCTATAAATAGGAATGTCTTGTGTTTCTTTTAACACTTTTGTCATTTGCTACTTTTGGAGACTAGAGCTTCTAGAGAGAAAGTAGTGATCAAGGTGATTCGTGGTGTAAACATTGTCAGATTTCTAATAGAATCATCGTTATATTTTGTTCTTGTGTTCGATCCACACACGTGCACGGATTCCGCACATCGTACGTGTTCTTCACAATCGTTTGGGAGTCAAATTTGATCCTAAAACGCGTTCACACTCTTCCTTTAGATGCATTCATTGTGTATCAACCACGAACAAGACGAAACCACCTGCATCACCATATTTGAGCCACCCACTACGATTCTTCCTTCCTAGCTAGATTCTTCCTTCCTAGCTAGAAAGAATCTCCGACAAATGAAACAACATGATCTAACCTAGTTGAAGTTCCCGCTTCAACAACCTTCTTCCACCAACCAAGAAAACAAAGCTACATGCTTTTGGCATTTTCTTTTGCCTCTTCTTCACAACTTCAATCCCACTTGACCACTTATCGATCCCCCTCTTCTCGGGCCACAAGAATAATCATGTTCTTAATCACCGACCAAAGAAAAAAAAACAAGCTTGCTGCTTCTATCGTTTTCTTCTTCCCTTACTAGACGTGACAAGATTCAAAGGTTTCTGTTTTTACAAATCTTCTTCTATCTGTCTTCCCGCAAATCCGAATGCATATCTTCTACCAAAAGAACAAGCTACACCGGTTACTCCGTTTATATCCTTGGATTGATCAAATACTACTGAAGTTGGGTTGAATCACTTCAAAACTACTTCTACCTTGGACGTTCGCTACTTCTCTGCAGGTCCTAAGTTTTACGACTCTGATACCAATTAAAGGCCCATATCGGTTAAAACAAAAAAACACCAAACAAAACATGAGACTGAATGAACTCGCTCGACTTTTTTTATTCTATACTAAAGCACACACAGTACGTTAACCCTAGCCATCTATTTATAATAAACCAACATATTGGAAAACAAGAAATTTAAACCACTCAAATATGAAACTAAATAACTAAATAAAAACTCCATATTTTTACCTAAAATATGACTTCATAAATAAAACTTATTAGTTAACCACTCTACCTACTATGACAAGATTAGCCTAGCATCGATTCAGTTTGTTACGACACCACTCCAAAATTGACACTTGGTGCATCAACCGAAAGAGGAAAAAAAAAACAAAGTCGTGATATTCTAGAGAAGATATCTACAAGTGTCATATATAGACCAAAGTTCATAAAACAAATATTGATATCGGGTCTAATAATACCGATACCATTACCAATCTTCTATATCAAAAAGTAAAAAATGTTGGTTGCTTATCAGAAAGATTAACAATAAGTACTATTTTTGTCAAGAAAAAAATCTTCCGAATACAACAAGCATATGTAATTGTGTGTTTCCTAATGAGACCGGAGGGTATGGGCTCCGTCCTCCGGCCCGTCCTCCCGTCGCCGCCCCAACAGCTCCACCCCCCAGTCCCGTCATAACCCCAGCCCCGTCATAATCGTCATCCCACAGCCGGTTTTCAGGGGCCAACTTCCTCTCTCCTCACACACACACATCTATAGATACATATATATATATATATACAGGGGAAGGATAAATCGAAAACCCACTTGAGTTGAGAAAACTCAGAAAACCTTTGTAAAAAAACCATGTAAACTCAAGATACATTTCTAAAAAAATAGGAAATGTAATATACATATATTTGAACATTTTAAAAAAAGAAATACAAAAAAACACCAAGTAGTTTTTTTTAAAAAAATGTTACAAAATTTCAGGTTACATAATATGTATGTCCAAAAAAAATATAACATATAAATTTTCAACATTTTAAAAAAAAAAAATAGTAAGCGTTTTTTTTCATTTTTTTCATAAATAGGTCCGTGTACATTTATATTACATTTTCTATTTTTTTTAGAAAAAAATAAAAATGTTACATAGGGTTTATTTGGGTTTTCTCAACTCACATGGGTTTTCGATTTATCTTTCCCCTATATATATATATATATATATATATATATATATATATATATATATAGAGAAAGGTTAACATACTTCACGGCTTATCATACTTCACGTAGGAGACAATGGTAACCGTTGGATCAGGGGTATAATCACGCATGGGACCACATAATCACGCATGGGACCACATAATCACGCATGGGATCCAAAATCACGCACGTTATTTTGGTCAAAAAAATAATTACGCATGTTATATATTTCGTGAAGTACGTTAATGTACGTTAAGGCGTGAAGTACATTATACTTTCTATATATATATATATATATATATATATATATATAGGTTCATCCCCCACCCCCTAGGTCCATCCTCTCCAAGCCTCTCCTACGTGACGGTGATGTGGCGGCCCATCCTCATGGGGATGAGCCTCCCATACCCACTGGTCTGATAGGCTCAGTTGTTTTTTTTCTTGAACGGGAAGGAATCACGTGTCAACCGCGGTGGCATCGGGCGCTGTGACCAAGGTCAACTACTCGACCGCCGCCAGCCCCTTGGCTCTCCCAGATTCGCGGAAACCCGGCCTCCACCCCCCGAAGTCATGAAAGTGGAATAATCGGTAAAACCTCGTCTCTCATCAAAGACGAACCGGTGCCACCCGTATCCGCCATTCACCTGGATGCCACAGAAAATAATGGGGAGAGTGGGAGTTGAACCTGAGTCACAAGAAACACCAAGTCTTTCCACAACCACTCCACCACTACCTCATTGACGCTCAGTTTTTTGTTTATTTTGCTAAACAATTTTATACTTAACGTTCATAATTAGTTATAAAGATTGGAAGTGACGTGTGACTACAAAAATGTCTTGAACATCGTTCTATTATGCTAATATTAATAAGGGCGGGGTTTAAGGTCCAACTAGCAAAATTATTAGAGTTAAGGTGTTCCTTTCGTTGAGATCAATGGTTCGAGTCCCGCTGAAGACAGATTTAGAGTAATTTAAACCATTAAAAAATGCTATTATTAATCGTACACGAAACTAGTATATATTTATGAGCTCACAATCTTTCTTTTGACGAGCAATTAAATATTTACTTATGTTGTTGCAAATAATCTCGTACTAAACCTCAACAACATTGACATTGGTTATTGATTGGCTCATCAAGCAATCCAAAAGTTTACATATTTTAAACACAAGTCTTAACAACATTTGCATGTCTTACTAGAGTGTGGCTAGCTGCTGTCAATAGTTGTCAACTTGTCATACACCAAGGATGTGTTAATCGCTAAAAGACACATCTCAATAACATTATTATGAATAATTAAACATGGTTTTTTAAATAAGTTGCTTGGAATTATGTGGCACGTGGGGCACCTGAGTGTTTCATTGTACACGTGCACAGGGCTTTGGCACGTGAACACTTGGTGGAGGTGAAGATCTCAATTGCCAGCTGCTTCTTTACACGTGCGCTGAGCTTGCTCAATAAAAAACCACCACTTAATGACATAAAAAAATAAATTACAGCCCGTTTATTTATTTTTTAATTAATAAGAAAACCCACCACTTAGTAGGGATATCAGATATGATGAATCGAAGTCATCTTTTGATATTGAGCTCAGGTTCTAACTGGAAGCAGTTTTTCTATTCATACAGGGTAGAGGTAAAATTGTCTACATTTAATCCTTCTCAGACCCTACCTTTGTTTTGTTATTGGTGGGATTTACTGAGTATGATGATAATGAAGTCATCTTTTGATGCATTTTATTAAATATTTCTACTTTTTCACATCAACTATAATGGTGCCTTTGATAGAATTGCATCTCAAATGTAGGTGGTTTGTTAAAACACTATATGATGAATCGATATCTTTGATTTGTTGTTGAATATTAAAGTTTAAGAAGTTGCATTTTGTTCTTAAAGGGATCGTGTGAGTGTATATAAGCAAGGTTAGGTTAAGCTCTTGGTTATGACACATTTTTTTACAACATGTAACAGAGCGAAGCTATCGGAAGAGAACCACTGACAAAAAAAAGGCTTGACTCTCAAGTCTCATCATATGGTGGGAACAACTTGCTTGTCTACTAGACCATGTTGAAGTGGCACAATCAAGTTGATTTGCAGTGAGATTCGTTTGATAAAATCGTAAGAGAAATGAAGAAGTGGGCGAATGAAATAAGTAAGGGTGAAACCTCTTCCTCTACATTGGAATTATTGAGGAATGTGCACATGGGATTGATTACAAGGTATGATGACACGTTCTCAATAATCACATACTTTGGAAACGTGTCGTATCGATTTTAACTGCTATCAAAGATAAGGATCAAGTGGGTCTTTCATGTGAGTGTTCTGATCAAAACTCATGCTTTGTTATTATTATATATATCAATTCATATCGTTGCTTTGCGCCAGTTTGAAATATAACATAAAATTGAGAATTTTATAATCTTTAATTTGAGTATATTATTGTTATATATACTTTTTAAATGATTTAAAAAAACATTATAACTGGTGATACAAGTTTTGTAATTATGGTGTGTATGTCTCCTAAATACACGTGTCACATTTCTTCTGACTTCGTACGCTTCGCACGAAAAAACAAGTCCATACATGAACCAACCCTCTGTTAGGTATCAATCAAAGCAATGCACATCGGAAACACTATCACACATGCACACGAAAGCAATAACGCTAGAATTTATGTGGTTCGAATTTGATGTGAATCCTACATCCACGACTGCAATTAGGTATTTCTCTTTCTTAACTCCAATAGTACAATATTACAATTAGGATTACAATAGATATAAATAGCCAAGGATAAGGGTTTCAAATTTGATGACTAAAAAACTAAATATGGGTCTAAATAAATTAGTGAATTGCCCCCCATAAATTTTCCTTTAAGACGACCAAAATAATCCAAGCCCAAAGGTTTCACCAATCCTAACATTCTCCCACCTGAGGCCTTTGCAAAATCCATAAGCGCCATCCGATGTGCATGATTCATCCCAATCTCGATAACTTCAGTAATCTTCAACAGACAAGCCTTTAAAGCATCAAGTTCCCAAGAATAAGCTAAGACTCCAATTATATCCCATAAATGCATCAACCCTTCATCTTCAAGTACCAAAAGTGCCAGATCGCTAGTTGAAGCTCCCCTGAGCTCCAACTTAGCCGTGACTGATCCCGCCAACGACCCATCCTCTGTCTCAACCGATCTGGACACTCCACTGGATCTAGAGATACACCAAGAACCACCAACACTCTCCAAAGTCAGCAAACAATCATCATAGAGAATTCTTCAACCTTGGTTATCAAAACCCAATGGTTCTTTGTAAATCTACCTGAAACACGCCTCGTGCTCCCACTGTTAGTAAATCCTTTTAATTGTATAGACTTTCAAACTCATTCAGCTAATATCCCTGAACTCACAAAATGAACTCTCTTTCTACCAGATTTAGCAAATCAGATTTTGTCGTTCTTAACCGGGACAGTCATATATTCCTCAGCAAGTACCTCAACCATATATAATAACCCACACTTCACACCACGAACAATCGCTAGATTACCATTGACCACCCTCCATTTACCACCACCAAACCTTACTTCTAGTCCTTGTTTATCCAACTGACCAGTATAATTCCTTTTAAAACCGCAATTACCTTGACATTCTTTAGGTTTCATGGAGTTCCCAATGAAGTAACTAGATCAATATTCCCCATGCACGCTACTTCTAGTGTCTCGTCATTTTCCATACATACATTTCTAGTAGATCCTAATATTTAATATTGGTAGGAGACTAGTACATATAGATGTAACCTCATTTCAAATAAACAAACTCGAGGAAACTGGTCAAACATTCTTTACAAAGTTGTCTCAAGCAATGCATGTGTTCTATGTTATTCATAATCATGTTTTCTTGTTTAATCCTTTAATCGTGGCAAAAAGTAAAGTTGGACATAGTTGATAAGTGTCACATGTTTGAATTAGTGAGATATTAGTTCACACTCGTCTTGATAAACCAAAATACACTACCTAAACTTATACACGTCATTGAAAACACACATAAATAATTGGCATGGAGTTGAAATGGTAGTGGGTCTGTATGAAAGAAGGCTTTAATAATATCTGTTTGATGTTTGATTGTAAGATCCTAATACCCATTACTAATGAACTTACCACATTTTGTGGGTTTCCTTAGAAATAAGAATATGTTTGTTTATGATGTTATGTGATTAGTGGAGAGTTCAAATGAGAAGAAATTATAAATTAAGAATAAAAAGAATAAAGGGTACAAAGGTAATTTGATTAAATCATTTAATGAGTTTATTCTTTATTTTTGCTATTCAAATTAATGAACTATCATCATTAAATGAGCCATCCTATAAAATAGTTTTACACCTTACACAATAGAAACAATCATGCACATGATCCTACATATTCAACGTTTCCTACACCATAAAAAACAATGTTGTGTAAGGTACATAATGTGTGGACTCGAACACTTTTAAATAATTTTACGACTTATAATAAAATACGTGTAGGACCCCATAAAATTGGTGTAGGACCAACACATTAATGGTGGTGAAGGAGCAAGTTATGGTGGTATTAATAAGAATTGAGTAACTCTTTTAATATTTATTAGTATTCTACATCAAAATGTCTATCCTACCCTTATTAATTAAAACATTAATTAAAATTAGACAAAAATTATATCTTGTTTCACAACCATTGATCAAAAAAATATAGGGCCTAGATTATTTTATTTTTCTTTTTGCAAGAAGATTCTTCTCAAATGAACCTCCCCCTATGTGATTAAACGTTATCTATAGTAATTCTAATTATTCAAAATCTGATCATATAATTAATAAAAAAAACGACTTGAAACACAGTAAAATCATCTACATTTCTAACGGTTTATATAATTTTTTTATAACTTCAGTTTCAGGAAAACTTATAATATGTTGTATATGACTGTATCATATTAAGATGTTCGATTTTGATGGAGGGAAACGTGTATAATACCATTTTAAGATAACTAAAAGATATCACCTAATGTTATACTCGTAGTAAACTCATATTATATCTGATAACTATTTTACAAGTCAATATGTCCCGTGTGTTTCGAATTTTAAACTTTTTCATTGGGATCAATAGTGTGGTGTAGGTAAGGCTTTGTGTCATCAATAGGAGATCTTAAGTGTTCTACTTCACAACCAAAAAACTAAAATTTTAAAATTCTATAAAGCTCAGATTATTGTGTATTTATCAGAGAATCTAATATTTGACGTTAAAAATAGGTAAGGTTATGCAATGTAGAAGGTTACATTACACGGTTAGATTCTAGTACAAATGGGTCTTAGCATATAAATTGGGTTTAACATGAGAAGTGCAGGTGGGAATTGTTTTTGAAAGTTTCGGATCGATCCGGTGGGTTTAGACGGAAATTTGGACAAGATAAAGCTAGTTCGGTAGAAATCTCGTAAGAATAGTCAAAAGTAGAAAGCTTCCATTAATACCGAAAGAGCATACATCGTTGACAGGTTGGAAAGAGTATCAGGCAATCTCTCCAACCAAAACTCCAAAACTTATCAACTTTGAGCACATGACACCTATCTATAGACATGATGATTTGGAGAGGATGAACTCACCTGTGCGGACCAATGCTAGTCCTCACCAAAATGTCAAGTGTTCTAATCTCACTCTCAATTATACAATATTCAACACACGCGCTATCTAGCCTATTCGCACAGTGGCGGACATACATAATATGCACTAACAGATTCCCCCTTGGCTGTTACTGTCAAATCTTGATCTTCAAAATATGAAAGCCGTGTTTGAAAATTCTGCAACTTTAATCAAGTATTTGATATCTTCAATTAATTCCCCCTTGATTGATGATTCGGGTTTGCATTTGCACTAGCATATTCCCCCTGAAATAACACTTCAGTTCTTTGTTTGCACGGTCCCTGACCTCCTCTGATTTGCTTAACTGCAATCTTCACGAATAATCACCAACTTGAAATTAATCAATACAGCATCTCCATTTCAACGTTAACCACATTCGCGTTTGTTTTTGTTTTCTCCCATTTTGCTCAAATCCTTTAATCTTCAAAAACCCAACCGGAAATTGATAGAAACTTCGAATAACCACATCAGTAAACTTCAAATCTGTGAATACCCATGAAAATCTGAAATCCCGTCTTCCGTAACCATCGTTATGCACAACCAATCTTCAAATACTAGTCAGTGTGAACGGTAATCTCCATAATCAGCAAATCTCCATCGGATAACAAATTATCTGGTATCACATTGTGATCTAAGAAACATTCTTCCATGATCAAATTCACATTCTTCCTCTTTAGTCATGATAACAGATATATAGCCTTCTCTGTTAGTCCCAACAACAACTTAATCAACAAATATCATCATTCCCCGGCGGTTAGTCCAAAAAACAACTCATCTTCTTGAAGATTAACCATTCTGACACTTTAGACTATCATTGAGCTGTCGTGTATCTGTTGATGCACGGAATGTCTGTTGACTGCGTCTACAAGAAAGTCTGAAGTCAAGATTGGTCTAAAAGGGTTCAAAGTGTAAATATTGAGTAATATAGACTTAGGATCGCTTATTAGTCATGTATGTTTTATGAGGGGATTGATTTTACCGAAGTCTATGCTCCTGTGGCACGACTAGAGGCTATCAGAATTTTCCTAGCATTTGCGTCTTGGAAGAATTTCAAAGTATTTCAGTTAGATGTTAAATCAGCGTTTCTTTATGGGAAGGTCAAAGAGGAGGTTTATGTTGGTCAGCCGCCGTGCTTTACTGACCCAATCCACAAGAACAAAGTTTATCTGCTGGACAAAGCGTTGTATGGTCTACATCAGGCGCCGAGAGCCTGGTACGAGACTTTGTCTCAACACCTACTCGCTAACCAGTTCATACGTGGAAAAGTGGATGCCACTCTCTTCACTAAAGTCGTAGATGATCATCTTCTGATAGTACAAATTTATGTAGACGATATTATTTTTGGGTCAACGAATGAGAAATTATGCAAAGATTTCGAACAGGTGATGAAGCAGAAATTTGAAATGTCTTCAATGGGGGAGATGAAATTCTTTCTGGGATTACAGGTTGAACAACTTCCTGAAGGGATTTTCATTCATCAAACAAAGTACGTGCATGATATTCTGGAGAAATTTGGAATGTCAAGTTCTACTTCTGCTGCTACCCCTCTTGCGACAAATCATGGTATTCACCCAGATCTCACCGGAGACAGGGTTGATGAGACACTTTATCGATCCATGATAGGTTCTTTGATGTACCTAACTGCTTCACGTCCTGACATCATGTATCCAACGTGCCTCGCAGCAAGATTTCAGTCTAACCCGAGAGAATCGCACATGATTATTGTGAAGAGGATTTTACGTTACTTGAAAGGCACACCCACATTGGGGTTGTGGTATCCTCGCAAAGGCGATTTTACACTCGAAGGGTTTTCCGATTCAGATTTCGGATGCTGCAAAGTTAATGCGAAATCAACAACTGCAGGATGCCAGTTTTTTGGACCGAGATTGGTTACTTGGCAGTGTAAGAAACAAACATCTGTGGCGCTATCTACATGTGAAGCAGAGTATGTGTCTGCTAGCAGTTGCTGCTCTCAGATCCTGTGGATACAGCAACAGATGCGCGACTACGGTTTGCAGTTTCTTAACACACCTCTGTTTGTTGATAATGAGGCCGCGATTAATATAACTAAAAATCCAGTACATCACGCTAAAACTAAACATATTGAGATTCGTCATCACTTTATTCGCGATTGTTTCGAGAAAAAGTTGATACGAATTGAGAAAATCCACACTGACGAACAAAAAGCTGATTTGCATACCAAAGCTTTTGATAAAAATCGCTTTCAATATTTGTTAAAACTTAATGGTATGAAATTGCTTTCGGTGTCGGATGGGGTTGTGAGCGTTGATGAGAATACTGTTGCGGATGAAGATGAGAAACAATCTGCGATGGTTTGTCGATTTTTTACGTGTTTTGGTATTTAGGGGGAGATAGATAGTTGTACATATTTTATTTTCAGAAAAATACAAAAACAGTAAAAAATGCAAAAATCCAAAAACATGATAAAATTGAAAAAGAGCTTGTGTATATAGGGAAAATGATAGTACATCAGCTAGACAATTACAGTATGCTAGAGATTTGGAAAGATAAAATGAGTTAAACAGTCTCACTAATGATGTGTCAATAGGTTTTCGTACATTTAGTAGATTTATTCGGGATATAAACCTAAAATTTCAAACTGGTGAAATTCGTGGGGAACACTACTTGGATATATAGGTAACCCCTGAAATCTCGTTTGAAAGGTCTCGTATTCTGATATACTAGGTGGTTATACTCTATGATGTCTGGGGTATTATTCCGGGACTTCTGCTGAACGGTAGTTCTGACCTAGTCCCTGGCTAATACTTTCACCAAAGTGCTTGAAACATAGCATTATAGCCCTCAGCTGATTAGACAATAAAATTGATAATCAGTTGTTGTAGCTAAAAGATTCTCTAAAGGGAACACATTGCAAAGTCGAAGCTGATATCTCTCTGCTGAACGGAAGTTCTGACCTGAGATCCCTCAGTTCTCGCATACCCTAATTTATGTACAGACATCATTGTAGTATCTTTGCCTGTAAGACTGAATATTGGGATTCTGGATACGGGAGTATATTCAAGAGGTGGGACACATGAATCGATCTATGTTCTTAAAACACTTAAACAGTATCCTGAATAGATTGAAGTTTGTATGAAAATTTAAGATGGATCAGTATATCGACAATCGAGGTGAATTGTTTAAATCTAAATATGTAATATAGCTTAACGGTACTTGTAATTTGTCTGAAAAGCTGATATGATTCCCTGACACGCTCGCCAAAACCAAATTTGTAAATAGTTTGTTTTCTGCAATTTAAGTTTTCTGTTATTTCATTTCTTAGGTTAGATCATCCTAAAATCCAAAAAGATTTTATTTTTGCTTTATTTTAGACAAACCAGAGTGGAAAGTTGATTGTCGGAGTCTAGCAAAATGAAGCAGATGCAGGAGATTCTGAGCTGAAGATCGAGGAGAGCTTACATTGTTGGAAAATATGTGTTTTCAAAAGTTTCAAACAAGTTCATTAAGTTGATACTTGTTATTTTGTTTTGGAAAATTGTTTTACTAAATCAGTTTGTTTCGTCACAAGATCAACCAGGGTCATTAAATTGGACTTGGTAGATTAATTAAGTATTCAGGGTCATTAATTTGAACTTGAAAACTTGAGTGGATTTCTAAAACTGATTGAAGTTGTGTTTATTGTTTGATAAGATAGAATGTAATGTTATCAGTTGAGAAACAGGTTTGGATGATAGTTCCCGACGGAGGCAAATTGCAAAAGCTTGAACCAGATATTTCAAGATTCCAGCATAAAGAGAGGGGGAGTCAGTGAGAGGGGGAGTCTGGATCAAGAGCTAATGGGAAGCTTGTAGATAAAGCTAGAAATCAGTCCGAGAACCTGAGAAGAATGTTTGAGGTGACAGACAGAGTTGGTGAAAAGTCAAAGACTAAAGACTACGGATCAGAAGATGCTAAAAAGACTACGTCAACATCCAAGGGGGAGTCTGTTGATGCACGGAATGTCTGTTGACTGCGTCTACAAGAAAGTCTGAAGTCAAGATTGGTCTAAAAGGGTTCAAAGTGTAAATATTGAGTAATATAGACTTAGGATCGCTTATTAGTCATGTATGTTTTATGAACCGCTTTTGTGTCATTAGGATAAGTTTAGAACCGCTTTTAGGGAATGTGTGTGGATCGCTTATGTGACACTGGTGCTGGATCGCTTATTGATCTGTCACATAAGCGACCCAGGTTGTCTATAAATAGGTTGAACGGTTCATAATGTGCAACAGTGTATGTATGTGCTGAGGTGCCGAAACTCTGCTGAAATTTTATCAGAAAGCAATACAAACACAAGGAATTGAAAGGATTAGCTGTTGTTACTTTACTTACGTTGATTCCGCCTTCGTATGTGAAGATGAATTACTTCGACTGACTTTTCGGGTCATAGAACGGTCCAACAATATCTAATATCTTGAAAGCTCTCTGACATCTTATAAGTATCGATAATACTGATGCATCCTCATGATGCTAATCCTGCGAACCGGCTTATACGAAGACTCGGGACTCAAACCCTCAGACATCAATCTAATCACAAACTAAAGAATCAGAACTTCCTAGGATCACGAACGAACAAATCCAGATACTCTGAATCACCCAATAATTTCAAGTTAGAACCACCCGAATAGTGTTGCACGTTTTCTTGTCTGAATTTCCAAAAATGTTCTAATATTTGAAAATTTGTATTCCCCCTCATTTTTGGCAAATTCTGACCTATCTAAACTCATTATTGAATCCCTCTCAAACTTGGCAAATTGAGTCCTCACTATTCTTTGAATAAACTCAACTATTTGGGACATGTTCCATTTTGCTCCACAAAAGTCTGTTTTCATCAATGCGGATTTTTCTATGTTGGCCCATCACTTTACCAAATGATACATGTTATATACCGGTTCTCATGACCCCCCCCCCCAAATGATACATGTTATATACCGGTTCTCATGACTACCCCACTATCGACATCTTATAAGTATCGATAATACTGATGCATCCTCATGATGCTAATCCTGCGAACCGGCTTATACGAAGACTCGGGACTCAAACCCTCAGACATCAATCTAATCACAAACTAAAGAATCAGAACTTCCTAGGATCACGAACGAACAAATCCAGATACTCTGAATCACCCAATAATTTCAAGTTAGAACCACCCGAATAGTGTTGCACGTTTTCTTGTCTGAATTTCCAAAAATGTTCTAATATTTGAAAATTTGTATTCCCCCTCATTTTTGGCAAATTCTGACCTATCTAAACTCATTATTGAATCCCTCTCAAACTTGGCAAATTGAGTCCTCACTATTCTTTGAATAAACTCAACTATTTGGGATATGTTCCATTTTGCTCCACAAAAGTCTGTTTTCATCAATGCGGATTTTTCTATGTTGGCCCATCACTTTACCAAATGATACATGTTATATACCGGTTCTCATGACCCCCCCCCCAAATGATACATGTTATATACCGGTTCTCATGACTACCCCACTATCGACACTACTATGCAATCTCATCATCTTAATCATTCTATTAAGCCTCCGATAGTGTCCCCGACAACCCGTATTTGAAGTGAAAATCTCAAAAAAAATTCAATCACCAATTTTTTTTCTGGACACTCTTCTCGTTGCCACGATCAAAAGCCTTGTTCGTGAGTATTTGAGACACACTTTGACTCATTCGCACATAAGAGTATTTCAGCGGATCAGACTTGTTCGTGCAGATGATATTGATATGATTTGGAACGGATTAAGCGGTTCGTGCGGATTAGAGCCTTCCATGTGGATGAAGGTTGATTCGTGCGGATGAAAGATTGACTCGTCCAGATAAAGACGATTTTTCAAACGGGCCAGGTTCATTCGTACGGATGAATGACTTCTTCGCCCGAATAAGCACTCTTGCGCACGAAACTTTCTTATCCATTCAAACATGGCTTTTCACATTTTTCGATCTAAAATCCTTATTTCTTCGAATTAGTTGATGATTTTTCCACAGACATGGTCGAAATTCATTTCTAATCAATCCTATGTGCTTCAGTTTAACTTTTTATCCGTGGATTGACCTTCAATTTGATGTGTTTTGTCTAAAAAACTGTCACACCCCCCAAATTACCACCTGCAGGATTATACCGTGCGACGTGTGACGTACCAGGATCTAGCCACTAATCATGTCGAACTAGAGTAAACAATGTAAAACACAAACATCATGTCCAACATGAATAGTATATTCCAAATTAAATATTTCAAACAAAGTATGTGTTTAGCGAAAGCATTTGTAATTGTTTCAAAACAACTAAAACCAAATTGTTTTAAAAAGCATAAGCATAACATAAAATGTTTCATCAAGCAATGCGCCACATGACACTCCTAGCTCCTCAGACTGCAAGTTCCAATCCATTGATGTATATAACGACCTGCAAGCATGCAGAAAAATGTGTCAACATAAAGTTGGCGAGTTCACGGTTTTGTTCAACGTAAATCATGGTAAATGTTTAGCTTTAAAGACTTGTCAAGAATAATAAACGTGGTACCAATATGAATGTTATGTTTGTTGTGCCCTCATCAATGTCTATCATTATTTATCAAAGTGTTTAAGGTCCTTAGTCCACGCCGGCTCCCAGCATGGTGTGAGGTTTGTCAAACCTAATAGCGTTATCAACTAATACCCCGTTGCCTCCCAGGCAACTAGCTCGGTAGTAAGTAGGGACTTTGGTGATAGAGTTTGAGTTTATTAACCAACATCGAAATTAAAACTACAACATTTAAAAAGTATTCCTCCCAGGAATAGTAGTTTGTCCCCCCGGGACGCATGCTTGTGAAAGAGTAGTGAACTCACCTTAGTTTGCTTGGTATGTGTTAACATGCTTCTATGCGTTAAATAAGTGTTAGGTCCGTTACACGCAACCTAAGGTACAATATCATGTAAGTAAGTATACGAGTAGGGTTTGCAGTACCCTATTGTCCAAACAACTGAGTGTTTAAGTGATAAAGTTAGCCAGTTTGACATACAGTAACATTCGGTGATTTCTCTAATTTGTGACATTAGTGTGATTTTGAGAGATATAGACATCGCACAATATTTATAGACAAAATGATAGTGCACGTCCTTTAGGTTTAACTAAAAGTACAGTGCACGTCCTTAACGTTTAAAAGTTGCACTGCAAATCCTTTAACTTTATTTTCGTTGCATTGCAAGTCCTTTATGACAAACGATGTTAATTTTAACCACTAAATCCCCCACGTGCCTCCCACGTGAGGGGTAGATCTGTCATTTCCCTTCATATTCCTCCTTTAAAACCCCAGTTACCAAAAACCTTCAACATTTCACTTAATCCCTTTCCTCTGTAACCCTAACCCCAATACGTATTTCCCCTTCAACAAAAATTGGAACCCTAACTCAGATAAAAAAAACCCTATTTCTCCAATTCAATGTCAGTTGTGTATTGTTCTTGTGGAAGAGAAGCTACAATTATGATATCCAGGACAAATCGCAATCCTGGACGTCGATTTTATGGATGCCCTCAAAAGGTATGTGATTTTTAGTTGTCGATTAACTGCAGGTAGCATGTTCGTTATAATTAATTTTTCTTTTCGCAGGGTTGTCGAGGATTCATTCAGTGGGTAACTGATGGACCGTTAGATACAATGCCAGCATTGTTGAGGGCCTTAAACTTCCTTGAATCTTCTAACGAACAACTGCTAACTTCCAACCGTTTGCTTGAGGAAAAACTGAAAGAAACTAAAGCTGAAAATATGAAATTGAGGATGTATTTGATTGTTATTGTCGTTGTTGTTATTGTGTGGCTAGGTGTTAGGGTAATGGTCATTGCTGTATTAGTGGTTTAATGAATAGGTAGTTGGGTATTGGTCATTGTTGTATTAGTGGTTCAATGAATAGGTAGTTGGGTAATGGTCATTGCTGTATTAGTGGTTCAATGAATAGGTTGTTTGTGTAATGGAATGTAATGGTTTAACGAATTGTAATGGTTTAAAAATCTTTAATGGAATGTAATGGTTTAACGAATTGTAATGGTTCAATACCAAGTTGTTTGTGTAATGGTTCAATGTATTTTTTTTTTGGAGAAAAAGTTTAAGTGTAACAAAAGAAATACCAAACAACTTCAGCAACCAAAATACCAAAAGTTAGCAACAGCAACCAAATACACATTGTTTAAGTGTAACAAAAGAAATACCAAACAACTTCAGCAACCAAAATACCAAAAGTTTAAAAAGTAGCAACAACAACCAAATACACATTGTTTAAGTGTAACAAAAGAAATACCAAACAACTTCAGCAACCAAAATACCAAAAGTTTAAAAAGTAACAACTACAAATTATTTTTTTTGGAGCAACAGCCTTCCTACCCTTCCCACTTGCAGCAACAACCTTCTTTCCAACAGCCTTCCTACCCTTCCCACTTGCAGCAACAGCCTTGTTACATGCATCACCCTTGTTAGCCTTTCCAGTTTTACCCTTCTTCACCCCAGTCCCACTAGTAGATGCACCAACAACTTCAGCTTCATATTTTTGGCCTTTGCAAGTTCTGCTGTTATGACCCCTCTCCCCACACTTAAGACATGTAACTGTCACATTCTTCTTTGACAATTTAGTAAGCTTGGTCCCATCTTCTAACTCAACAGCTGACCTATTTCTTTTTTTTTTTTGGGTCTGCCCACTTGCTTGTGATGCACAGGTGGAGTCAAAGTGGTTGCCACCCCGGATTTTGCCCACATAGATCTACCATTGATTGGGAAAATCTTGTGGTCGTAAACATTCTTCCAAGTGTCCAACTTGTAAACCTGGTGCACCCAATTCTCTGGTATCTCAACCTGTTTAACAACAACTTAAATTACAAACAAGTTGTACAAAATATAAGTCAAAGACTGTTACAATTTGTTTACCTTTTGCCCAAAATTAGCCATATTCCAGTTGGTTCCAATTTTTGTTGAAGGGGAAATACGTATTGGGGTTAGGGTTAATACAGAGGAAGAGGATGAAGTGAAATGTTGAAGGTTTTTCGTAACTGGGGTTTTAAAGGAGGAAAATGAAGGGCAAGGACAGATCTACCCCTCACGTGGGAGGCACTGGGAGATTTAATGGTTAAAATTAACACCGTTTGTCATAAAGGACTTGCAATGCAACGAAAATAAAGTTAAAGGATTTGCCGTGCAACTTTTAAACGTTAAGGACGTGCACTGTACTTTTAGTTAAACCTAAAGGACGTGCACTGTCATTTTGTCATATTTATATCCCGGATAGTTATAAGTCAATAAACTCGGATCAAACATCACATACTTGAACTCACACAACCCAGGACAACATCATATATTCGGAACAAATAACATGTAACATGATTAAACTTGAAATCGACTTATAACATGAACAAACTCGAAATCTTAGGCTTTATAAATAAATTCGACCCACATTAAATAAACTCGTAACTATACTTCCCAATTACATAAACTCTGAAACTCAAACATGTAAACTCGGACTACTAGATCTTTACATATATTCATATTCGGACATATATGAAGAAACTCGTACCCATTAATTAACCACAAAACTCGGAACTTTTTAATTAACTTGGCCCCCCTTTAATCTTTGCACAAACTCGGACCCATTATATCATGATGTACCCAGCCCAACAAGTAATATAAACTCGGCCTAACTAATTACATAGGCTCGGACCTAACTGATTTTATAAACTCGGAAACAGTTTATTATAATTAAACTCGAAACACTTTGTTCCTTCATAACTCGGAATTTATCAATCAAACTCGGACTCCCTCTTTGTTTTATAACTCGGACACTCATGTCCCTTTAACAAACCTGGATCGGCTTTTATACCCTTAAACTCGGAAACAAGCAAATTTACAAACTCGGAACATCATAATCTCGGACTTTGTAACTTCACAAAGTCTGACAATTATCTCCGGACAATTAAACGCATAGAATAAACACAAATCACAGTTCTCTTTTCAATGTAACAGTTACAGTACGAGAACAACCCTAATCTCAACAATTTCACGTATCAAGGAAATAGTTAAGCAGTTCTATTATGCCAATAGCATTTCCTACATCTAACAAACACTTGCACATTCATTCAGGCAAAATCAATTAACCATAGATGATTGTTTGGAATTCTAGGGTTTGCATGAAATCAAGAGAACAATGTTAACAACGTTTAACACAAACACTTACCTTGGATTCGATCTAATGTTTATCCTTGATGAGTTGAAAGATTAGAGATTGATGATTGTGTGAGATTTGTGTAGCCCCAAAGATGATTAGAGAAATGAAACTGCCGTATGATGGAAATTATGAGGAGTTTGGGGTTATGCAATAGTTTTATTAGAGTTTCATTGTTAACCCTAAACACCCTTAACTATATCATTTTCACATAATAGCACATAACATCTTGCAGTTTTGCAAATTAAAACATATAAATCACGTGTTGTCATGCAACGTACAAATTGCGTATAAACCGTCCGCTTATAATTATTATTCATGTTAGTCACCAACGTTCAAGAATTATCATGTGTGTGTTCCGTTAATTTCCCGAATTACCAAAGTAGACTCATTTAACTAACCCTAGTTAAATGCAGTGCTATGAATGTATGACTAAGTTAACTGTGGTTAGGTTAAAGTATTAACCTAAAATTGCGGGTTGTCACAAAACCCATAAAAATCAATAAATCATGAGCGTAGGTGATTCAATCAAATGTTAGATCAATTAAATTAGTACGGTAACTCTGATACCAATTAAAAGTTCCGGATCCGTTGGTTTCGATGGAAGTTTGGAAAAGATAAAGCTAGTTCGGTAGAAATCTTGTAAGAATAGTCAAAAGTAGAAAGCTTCCATTAATACCGAAAGAGCATACATCGTTGACAGGATAGAAAGAGTATCAGGCAATATCTCCACCACACGCGCCATCTAGCCTATTCGTACAATGGTAGACATACATAATATGCACTAACAGTTTTTTCAAGAAAAAAAACCTATCTTGTTAAGCATGTATTTTACTCCCGAAATCTAAAAGAATTGTGTTTTTACACTAATAGAGTAATTGTGTAATTACTCTAGAGTAATGCATGATTTTTTTTACATTTTACAATTAAATATCATACTTAAATAGAAAGAAAAATTAAAAAAAAGGAACTTCCTTCACCAACCATTTTTACAGGTTAAAACTATTTGTATTTGATTTTATATTATACTAGTAATTAGGACCCGACCCGCGCTTTGCGGTGGGACCATTAAATCAAACAAAAAGTAAACGTAAAAACGTTGAACCACGCATGCACGTTGTAGCCTGTTAACTCACAAAAATTAGATAAAACCTAAAACATAGAAAATAATAACTAATGGGGTTGTTTGTTTACATCTTAATGGGGCTCTTAATGGATCAGACCTCTTAGTGGTTCAACACTTAATGGTTCAGACTGTTCGTTTCGCGAGCAGATGTCTGAATGGTTCAGACATTTGCCTTTGAATGGTTAATCATTATACTGTGTCTAAATGGTTAAGACCTCTAATCTGAATTGGTCAGATATTTGCCTCTGAATGGTTAAGCATTATACTGGCTCTTAATGGATCAGACCTCTTACTCGTTCTGCACTTAACCATTCAAAAGTTGCCAAACATCCCCTAAGTCAGCTTAGGACCCGCAAGTTGTGATGGGGCCGTTAAACCACCAAAATATAGACGTAAAATTTTGAACCACACACGCGCGTTGAAGTGTTTTTAGTCGCAAGATTTAAATCGGAACGTAAAACAACAATTGTGTAAAAGATGAAAACTATAGGGTACCAAAGTCAAAAGTGGAAAAGTGTTAGGATTAAAAATGAAAAGTGAGAACTAAAGGGGTTGAAAACTAAATGATGAAAATTAAAAAGGTTGATAAATGAAAACGAAAGAGGTTGATGTGTATAAAAATGAAACTTGAGGGGTCAAAATATGTAAATAAATAGAACAAGCACAGCAATATCAGAAGGTGGTGACTGTGTACTTTGAAAAAGACATCAACTCAGGCCATTATTGGAAGTCGAATTGGAGAGATCTCGAGCTTGAAGAATTCCTTAAAGAAGAACGCCACAATGAACGAATGGATCAAAAAATGGCTGAAGTTGCAAAGAGAGCTGAAAGGAAATTGGGAATGGGGCAATATGATACAGATCAAACTCCGATTGAAAAGGAGGAAAGAAAGATTCCCAGATGGTCGAAGTCATTAGATGGTATTAAAGAATATCGTGAATGGTGGATAACGAAAGGAAGATTTGAGCGACGAGAAACGTTAGCGCAAAGAGAAGCAGAAACGGAGAGAGAGAGAAGATACAACAAGAAGGGTTGATAAAGACTATACAGGAAGATAACTACAGCTACATCCAAGGGGGAGTTTGTGAATGCACTAAGTCTGTAACTTCCGTCTTGTCTTGAGTCTTAGTTTATCTTGTTTGGTGTCTTTGTATTGATTAATGTATGTTTAGAATGATATCCGCACCGAAACATAGGTGATTGTATATGTAATAGTCCATCCGGACGGATGGGCAGTAGGTGTTTCGGGCGGATGGGCATCCTCTATAAATACAGGTGTTGGGGTCTAGTTTTAGATAACTTTTGCAATCAGAGGCAAAGCTCTGTTTGATTGTTTCCAGGCACTGTAAACTTCTTTTCTACTTAATGAAACAATCATTGCACAGTGTCTTAGTTATCATCTCAATCTATTTCATGGATTCCGCACTTGCAAGTAGATTCTAGATCCGGTCGGAGCGTTCAAGACCCGGACACGGTCCTCACATCAAGTAACATGAAAGATTACAAAGGTTCTTAATTAACCAACCTTCTTGTAGCAAGAAGTATTGAAGAAATGGCACTTTAAAAACTTTTTGTGCTCCCTACTTTCTCTCTCTTTCAGGAACTCAAGATAGACATTGATGACATGAAATTAATCAGGTCGGTGATCAAAACATTGCATGTAATACACTGACCCAAGCTTTGACTCCAACAAAACCGAACAATCTGAATAATCGATCAAAATATAGTGTTTTTTGGCTTCAAAATACAACTAATTTGGCATTTTGTCCTAATGCTTTTAGGGTTTCCAAGTAATATTCGTACATACATACCACAGATCAACTATCTCTCTCCCAGAAATCAATCGTAAATAGTTATTCTAGACATTCAAACCTAACATTTCTGGGAAAAGAAAACAATTGTCGTCAAATTTAGGAAAAAAACCTCGATTGATAGTCAAATGTCAAGCATTATTCACGTACGTATAGATGTGGTAAGAGATCGTGATTACCTTACATATGCGCAGATTAATCATCAGAAGGAGTTCGTCGGAACCCTAAGCCGAAGTCGCCGTCTCTTTCTATCACACTCTGCTTCTCCCGTATCATCAAACAGAGTTCGTCGGAATCCTAGGCATCATGCGGTGGTGGTGTCGCTGTCACGAAAGCTATCTGGATTCGATGGAGGGCTAGCCGGAAAACAATCGTCGCTTGATCTATCTCTATCTGTCGAATCTTCTCTCTTTCTTTCACTTTGTATCTGCTCATTAACTGAGATGATGAAGCTTGTAAAGTGAAATAGAACGTGGCAGCTAGGGATAAAGTAAACTTATACGTGGAAAAGATTGGTGAAGAAAACAACAACCACAACCAAAAGTACAAACACATCCAGTAGGGAAAATGTTGAATGCACACAATACAACTCCTTAATGCACAACTATGTTACAAAACTATAATATATAATAGTAAAAAGCTCTCACAATGTATTTTTGCTAAATTAAGGATGGATAATTAACCTAGATCAATTCAATACTCATCTTAGGCAGATTTATTAAGTCTTCAATATTGAATATTTTATTTATTTATTTATTTATTTTTGAAACGACAATTTTCTTGTGTTAGGCCACTATACACCCTAAATTGGAGAGCCCCACTGCCCCACTCCGGCCAGACTATGTTGTCTTAACCGGTCCACGCTAGTTTCAGAGTTTGACTTGGGCGTTCCCTTGGGAAACCATATCGCTGGCTGCCACTTGACAGTCGTTGTGCCACAACAAGAACAAAACTCTCTTGCGTAACACACGGTGGGACGAAAACCGGGTGGGCTCTGGATTTGAACTGACAACCTCGCACAAGGTCTAACTCAAATCCTTCATTGCCTTAATCCACTAAAAGTGATACAAGTAGGGATCAAACTTGGGTCTCAACGGAAGAACTTACGCCTCCTACCCTTAGGTCACAAGTAGTAGCGGCTTATTTAAATTATAACTTGAATGGTTTTATAGTTGTAAGAAAATATTATTTCATAACAAAAAAAAATAGGATTCAAACTTTAATGGTTTCATGGTTGTAAGAAAATATATATTTTTCGTAACAAAAAATAGTATTCAAACTTTAATAGTTACGTATCTAGGGTAGGGACTTCACTCAAACATGAACTATACATAAATCAAATTATAAATTAGCTTTTCTACTTTACATTTTGTTATAGTTTTTTTTATTATTAAACTTCATAACGAATAGATATGATACGTGATAAAATTTCATATTTTTATTGCATTAATATTAACACAATTTTTTACGTAATTTATTTAGAAATAAACTTATTTTCTCATAGAATATAATACCAAGAAGTCAGAAATTGATATTTTATAATTTGATTTTGAATGCAACAAAAGTTAAAAACTTTAATACAAGATTTAACTATAAAGATACAATATTAAATAGTTTAAATTAGAATAAATGTCAAAATCATCTGGAATTGTCATATATGCTTGTTTCATTTAAAATGACTTTTTGTACAATTTAGTCCTCCAGATTTACGTGTTATTGTCATTTTCATCGAAATCACTAACTCAATCTATTATTTCTGTTAAAGTGGAGGACATTTTGGTCCTTTTAGATGAAACAAATAAATATGAAACCTTAGGGACGACTTTGACATTTTACTCTTACATTTTTGTGTAATTTTTTATTATTTGTTATTTCTTTAATGTTTATTATTTTTAATAATTTATTTGATATATATATATATATATATATATATATATGTGTGTGTGTGTTTAAGTAAAGACATTTTGATAAAAAAGTTTCAAAATCTATTGAAATACCATTAAAATTTAAAATGACCCGACCCAGACCAAAAAATATCATTATATATAGATAAACAAATCAAGTCCCAATCGAATAATCAAACACAAGAACAAGAACGAATGGAATAACTCTCCAAGAACTTTTATTATAACCAAGAAAATATAACTCAAAAAACTTGATTACAATAACTCATAAATCAAAACTCGGTTTATCTTCTCTTGATCTTATCTTAATAATGCCTAACCCTACCTTGGTTTATATAGGCTTACCCTAACTTAGTGACCAAGACATTACCATATAACCCTAACTTGGTGACCAAGATATTACCAAATATAATTATAATGTAATTAGGAAACTTAACCAATTATGACCAACTTGTCAACATTGATCCCTCAAGTTCACCGACTTGTGACTTGAACTCCTTTGCCACCCTTTCACATCACCGGTTTGTGATGAGTCGGGAATTACTGCCAACAATCACCCCCTTAATTTCCGACTCGAAATAGGCAGGCTCTAACATGTCTTCTTTGTCTTGATTCTTATAGAACACATCTTGATCTCTAGCTGTGTTTGTCGGCTCCTTCCTAGCTCGAACATTCTTGCGACCTTGTACTCGACTAGTCCTTTCTTCACGACTCGTCCTTTGGTCATAAGAACTCGCACCACCATTGACTCGGCTGCGATCTTGAGCAAACACTAGCTTTCTTGGATCATAATGCTTTCCCTTTGAATTTAGGCTCATCTTGATTCAAACCTCGCAACTAAAACTTGGGTAGCGACTTCTTGAAGAAACTCGATCGACCCTTTGATCTTCTTACCAATCCTCTTATTAGTCTTGATCCTCCTGATCGGTTCTTCCTTGCCAACTCAAACCTCAGGCAAACCCAAACTCGTTCAACTCGAAAAAAATATCCGTTGATTAAACCAACTTGTTCAACCCAAAGACTTTGACCTTACACGTTCAATTATGATAATAAATCAACCTGCTTGTCGATTTAAAACAAACGTAGCAGCAACCAAACTTGTTGAACAAGAAACTTGTTTGAATTAGATATACTCTAACCGACTTGTTAGAAAGTGACAAATTTATCCTCTCGTTCTAGTCCGTTGAAACGAATACCAACTGATTAGTCTCGAAGAACTTTTCAAAAGTGAATTGTCTACGCGCAAGTATGATTCCGAATCCCAAATAAAACAAATTTTGAATTGAATCCACTTATTCAACCCGAATAAGAATTATTGTTCAATAGTTAAACCCAACATATTGAACCAAAAAAACAACTTATTATTTTTTTCCTTTTGAATCCCACGTCACCAACAAAACACAAATAAACAAATAAACCAACTTATTTTTTTATTTTGTTTTGAAACGTAAGCAACAAAAGAAAGCCCTTTGCTTTTTTTTTTCTCCAATTTCGAAAACAAACTTATTTATTGGATTCCTGATGTAGCAGCCACAGAAAATCACAACTAAAAGAAATATGACTTGAATTTCTTTCCTTTGAATTTCGTGACAGCCACTAAAGTCACACCAAAGCCCAAAGAATGACCCTTTTCTTTTGGTCAGTCGCAAAACAAAGAAAAAAAACAAATCGCAGCTTCAACTGGATTTTCCGATCACAACTTTGATCAGCTTGTATATTTGATCACGTCTTTGATCGGTCTTCAAGTTACGAATACCTCTCGTAAAAACCCGGCTATGCTTATCCGAGCAGAACCCGCCTGGTTCTACTTTTCCGATTGTCGTTGTACGAACAACCTACTCGTTGTTGGCTACCGTAACAGTACCACGCTGCTACCGTAACAGTACCACGCTGCTGCTGTGACGAACCAGTACTGCCGGCCTCGACCTTTTAATCAGTGACCCGTTAGACTCCTTAGCCACCGATTAAGAACCCGAGTACGCGTTTGATATCGACGATTGAACTTGGCTCTGATACCAATTCAAGTCCCAATCGAATAATCAAACACAAGAACAAGAACGAACGGAATAACTCTCCAAGAACTTTTATTATAACCAAGAAAATATAACTCAAAAAACTTGATTACAATAACTCATAAACCATAACTCGGTTTATCTTCTCTTGACTCTTATCTTAATAATGCCTAACCCTACCTTGGTTTATATAGGCTTACCCTAACTTGGTGACCAAGACATTACCATATAACCCTAACTTGGTGACCAAGATATTACCAAATATAATTATAATGTAATTAGGAAACTTAACCAATTATGACCAACTTGTCAACATTGATCCCTCAAGTTCACCGACTTGTGACTTGAACTCCTTTGCCACCCTTTCACATCACCGGCTTGTGATGAGTCGGGAATTACTGCCAACAGAAACAAATAAATATGAAACCTTAGGGACAACTTTGACATTTTACTCTTACATTTTTGTGTAATTTTTTATTATTTGTTATTTCTTTAATGTTTATTATTTTTAATAATTTATTTGATATATATATATATATATGTGTGTGTGTGTGTTTAAGTAAAGACATTTTGATAAAAAAGTTTCAAAATCTATTGAAATACCATTAAAATTTAAAATGACCCGACCCAGACCAAAAAATATCATTATATATAGATAAACAAATGACACCTAAAAACTTTTGCCCCTGGGTCCATCGCTAGTGATATCCACCGCTAGTGATATCATGGAAATCTTTAATGTCCTAATTTTTTGTCAATAAATTGTGAATGAAGAGATAAATCCTACAAAAAAATATGACATTAAAGATGTCCATCAGTGGCGAACCCAGAGCATAAATTTCCAGGTGTCGTTTCTCTATTGCTTTGTAATAATATTTTTCAGTCCGGGTCGGGTCAGATAAAATCTTAATGGGTATTTCAATGGATTTGGATAAATAATATAACTTTTTCTTTATCAAAAATATCTTTAGTGAAGCGCGCGCGCGCACACACACACACACACACACACACACACATATATATATATATATATATATATATATATATATATATATATATATATATATATATATATAGGGAAATTGGCCTGTAATAATCTCACCTTGACCTTATTGGCCATTAATAATCCCACCTTAGAATATTCCCCCACCAGTCCCACCTTTCACCTATTTTTCCCACAATGGTCCCCCGTTAAAAAACTTAACGGAGTTAAGCTTTTTTTCCAAATTACAAACAGATTTTTTAGGACTTTTGATTAGAACGACGATACAAGTTCATTGATGTAAAACTTGCCTCGAAACGGTGCTCCAAACGATGAAAACGACGCTTCAATTCGGGTGTTTAAATTTCCAATTAACCAAATTCAAGTCACTTGGAGCACCATTTCAAAGTAAGTTTTACATCAATTGACTCGTATCATCGTTCTGATCAAAAGCCCTAAAAAATCTGTTTGAAATTTGGAAAAAATGTTAACTCCGTTAAGTTTTTTTAACGGGGGACCATTGTAGGAAAAATAGGTGAAAGGTGGGACTGGTGGGGGGGATATTCTGAGGTGGGATTATTAATGGCCAATAAGGTCTAGGTGGGATTATTACAGGCCAATTCCCTTATATATAGGGTGGGAGTTGGCTACAGTCCAATTTTCGTACAAAGTGTACAAAGTCATAAAACACCACAATTTCAGTCATAAAAACACTCAAAGCCCACAAATAATAAAGTGAAGATTACTAAAACGTCATATTTGTGGGTTTTGTGTTGTGTTTTGAACGATAAGGCTTTTGATTTTTGAATGACTAACATTAGTGTGTTTTATGTTGATTATCATGTTGTGTTTTATATTCATAGTTCTACGATAGTGTGTTTGAAGTTTTTATGGACTGTTAGGGGTTGGATATTGTGTTTTAGTGATCTTCACTCTATTATTTGTGGGTTTAGAGTGTGTTTTATGGCTGAAAATGTGGTGTTTTATGACTTTGTACACTTTGTAGGAAAAATGGACTTTTTAGCCGAACCCCACCCTATATATTTATATATTCAAATAAGTAATTAGATATAATAAACATTAATCCATATAAAGGGGAAACAAGTAATACAAAATATATAAATAAAAAATGTAAGAGCAAAATGTCAAAATCTTCCATAAATTTGGTTATATTTACTTGTTTCATCCGAAAGAATAAAAATGTCCTTCACCTTAACAGGAAAAAATAAACTCATCATCATCGTCATCATCATCATACTCAGAAAATCCCACCAATATCAAAGCTAAGGTAGGGTCTGAGGAAGGTAGATGTAGACAGTCTTACCTCTACCCCGTAGGAATAGATAGACTGCTTCCAGTGAGACCCACGACTCGATTGTAGTTTTGTATCAAGCTTTGGACCTAAGACACATAACACTCAAACAATTGGGACAGAGACTGATTGGTGCATGTACCCCCGTGTCTTTCAGCTATCAACGTCACCACATGATGCATGATCAACCATCCGCCGCTTTTAATGTTATTTTCATGGTATTAGTAAAATAACGTTAAAGTTAGTAACATTTTACTATTGACCCCCGAGCGCTCACATATATATACTGTGCACACCACAAGCGGGGCATTCAGGAAAAAGTAAACTAAGTAAACTTGAATGGAAATTACAATAAAATGCAAACATAAAGGATTCAAATATACAAAAAGTCATTTTGAATGAAAGAAACAAATGACTAAACTTCATAGACGATTTTGGGTTTTTACTCTTTAAACTAATTTAGGGAAACAAGTAATATATTTCAAAATAGACGATTTTGGGTTTTTACTCTTTAAACTAATTTAGGGAAACAAGTAATATATTTCAAAAAAATTACACGATTAAAATCGAATTCTTTAAAATATTCAACAATAGGATTGAAAATGTACACTAAAGAAAAGCCAAAAACAACTTTTTTATATTTATGGTTAATCAAATTAATTTGGTTCTATTGAATCCCCGAATAAACATGTGAAGGTATCTGTCGTCGGAGATCCACTAACGCTCGCCGCTTACTAGAATTTACTTACAAAAGAAAGCACCGTTAACCTCGTCATGGAGAGCCCCCCCCCCTGGGGGGGGGGGTCCGTAACCAAGCTTCGGTGAGAATAAGATTCGTTTCTTGGACTGAATTGGTTGTAAATGTAAGAAATAAATGGGTCGGAATGTTCTTGTTGAAATCTCAGTATTGAATGTGGGAATAAAGGTGTAGAGAGTATTTCTCAGTTTCTTGTAATGTGGGTCTGATAACTTACCCTCTCATGATCTTTTGCACTGCTTATATGGGGTGAGTCTAGTATACGAGGTTCTCTCTCTCTTATCAGAGACCATAGGAATGTTCCACCGGACCATGGGGTTGTTCGGGTAATTCTCTAGAGCTTTGTCCCCTTGAGAGGATCTTTCAATATCCTCTTCATTAATGTATACATCTCCTTGTAAGTAAGCAATCTACCTTTTACCAAACTATCGATCCTTAGGCTACCGACAAGCATGGGGCATTTAATATCAAAGAGCAGTCGCATCATTTTCCTTCTTATCCGAACAATTGTCGTATCTTTTACTCATGGCGGGAAACTTAGGGATCTTTGACCTAGTCTTTATCTTACATGCCTAATCGACAACATACATTATTGTGGGCTTGGGCCTAATACATGGTTGAAGGTCACAAGTGTGACAACCGTCAAAAATCCAAGTATCCGTACAATTAATTAACTATGATTAGTGCTTAATGACTGTGCTGAATTACAATTAACTACTTTCTGATTACTGCATCATACTTACATGTGCATCACATATTGCATAATGTCACATCATCATTACATGCAAACCATATTGACATAAATGATGCACAAAGCACAGTTAGTGGATAACTCAGAAAATGCTGACGAAGTTCAGTACATAGACAGACAGTGTTTTGAGACCCAGTATGGGCCAGAGACTAAGTACTACACTAGTATGGTGTGTAGGGAAGTAAGGACCACAAAACTGCATTCTTAAGTGATAGTTTAAGTGCCGCAAAGTACCTAAAACCCACATAAAGTGCAGAATTCAGCATAATTCAGCAAAAATCAGCATTTTAACAAGTTGGTATCATACAAAAATATGACTAAATGGTCCTGAATGCTTTCCTAAGTGTCGGGAATTAAAAGTGTCACAAAAAGGTACATAAAGAACACTAAACGGTATAGTTTAGCACTTTAACGAACCAGTATCTAACCGAACAACCGGACACTACCCAAAACATCAAAATTACACTAGAAGCATTGTTTTAATGTTTTTAAGCTAGTTATGATCCCGGAACACCCTAACACACTATATAACATCATAATAACTAAAACACCTAACTAAGACCTTTAGATTTCAACCAAATTCCCTAACTTACAATCACAACCCAACCAATACCCCCCCCCCCCTCTTTGAGACGGTTTCAAGGGTGGCCCCCACCCTTGATTTTATTTGATTTGTTTTGATATTCTAATGGATCATGTCTTGTACTTAGAAAACATATTATCCAAGGGATTAAGGGTGGATGGAGGTTATATAACTTAACCATAAGACTATAACTCTCATTATCTCACACATACAACACACACCTTCTTCTTCCCTCCCCCTTGCTCCCTCTCGGCCGCAAACAACAACAACAACATCACCATCATCCATCCAACTTCAATACATTCCATACTTATTCAAAGGTGTTAGAAGCAACATAAAGAAGCTTGGAGGGTTTGGAGATTGAAGGACCTCTTTCGTTTGCTTTTATCCATCACATTTATCATCTTCACCAACTTGTGTTCTTACCTAGCCTTGAGCTAGTAGTAAGCACACTCTACTCTTCATTTTACATCATGTTTAAGTGGTTAAAAGAAGATACTAGTTGTTAATCTCAAAGAACATCAAGAACCTTGAACTTAAAACTTTAACATAAGCTTAAAACCATAAGGATACATGTTGATAAGTGTTGTTTTGCTTCTTGATGATTGATTATTTATGTTTATGATGTTAGACATCATATGAAACTAACTAGATTGTGATTAAACACATGATCTAGCAAGTTGAGGTGATGATCTTGTGAAAGACCAAGATGATCATACTTTATGTTTCTCATGAACTTGAAAATGAAAATGATTTTTTGAATGATGAAGTATGTAACATGTTACTAGTCATAAACTTGGATGATTTCAAAACTAGTTTTCTCAAGAAACTAAGTTAAATCACAAGATTTACATAATCATGGATTTTAAAGAAACTAACCATGTTTTTAGTGGTGAAACAAGTATAAAAATACATTGTTAACAAGAAAAATTCAAAAGATGTAAGACCCTAATTTGTATTAGACAAAAAGTCGCAGCGGAAATTCATGCCATAAAATTTTCTTCCTTTACAAACATTTTGACTTACTTGAAAGTCCATTTTAAATATAAAAACATAACTTATCATCACTAAATTACATATGTAAACATTCCCGTACAATCTGTCTTGTGACTCGATCCTCGATCTCCAATCCTTGGATATCCTCATGACTGGTACTACCTGCGCTCACCACATAAAATTCACATCATTAGTACGCATTATAAACATACAAGGTTTGTTCATGTTTACTTCTCGTTTCGACAACTTTTTACATCCCAGCTTTCCCATCCTGTCATACCATCCGTGGTGAGACTTCTTTGCTATTCCTGCATTTCCCTTAAAGCTCCAGGTACACGAATAAACAACGTAAACACTTAAGCGTACTGAATAGCCTACATGCATACCTAACTTCATACATACTATTTCCATACATACATACGTACACACATGCATACATACCTACTTGCATACATACTCACACACATACATGTCAACCTACATGCATACTTACATATAAACACATCTACATCATTATATACGTATCTACAAGTACACATACCTACATCATTACATACACTCATGACATTATACATGTACACGTACATACATCCCTACTTGCATCATACCAAGCTTATACATACCTACTCCTATACGTACCATCATAGGTCCACGTACTTGCTCGCATACTTATAAACATACATACATACCCATCTACATAAGTGCATACCCTTAAGCTCATAAAAACGTAATATACCTACAATGCATAAAACATGAATTGAATCAGTCATACGTAGTTTAAAACGTGTCAAAACGAGTCCGGGAAGCTGAACTGATTGAAATACAAGTTTTTCAACAAAAATGGGTTCTTTCGCGCCACGTGACGGCGCCATGTTGCTCCCTCGCGTGGCGCGGGGGAGGCGCTTTTCCAGCAGGTCTGCAACTCAGTTCAGCTATGCCAGTTTTTACGGAAACGACCATAACTTCTTCGTTATTGATCCGTTTTACCCGATTCTTTTTCCTACGCGTGCGTAATTTAATTCTCCATCTAATGGAATTAAAATCCAACATCCGACTTAATAAAATTTCAGACTTTTAACTCTTCGGCTTATTACCCTCTTACCAAATTTCGACCCGTTCATGCATACATCATCATAACTTGTTTGTTTTACCATAACCTCTTATAAACATAATAATATCAGTGACATCTAACATAAATTACTAAATTCTTGGATGTCTTACATCCTCTTAACACATTATCGTTCATATGCTTATTTTGACCCGTTAAGGGTATTCGCGCATTAATTGGTCTATGACTAACCAAACCATCATCCCACATCCATACTTGTCCAAAACATTACACTAATCGAATAACTTGATTCTAAACTACTTTTAAGATCGTTTACCCCAAAATACCCATCGAGGGCATTTTGGTCAACTTTAATCCCATCACTTACGACGAAAGACTTTAACACATATTTGACCTCAAACATCATATTTAATTAATCACAACACTTTATTACTTACTTGAACTAAGAAGTGATTACGGAAATCACTTACCTTATGCATCCGCGTTCCTATTCGCTTCCTTGCCTTCTCTTGACCCGTTAGTCATTCATGCTTGAGTCCGCCTTGATATGATTCCTATACTTTCATATCACCCACATCGCATTCTCGTTAGCTTACATCATTGTACATGCTCACGACCATATCAATCACATGTTTCACATTTGACTTTCATTAGTCGGTTCTAGCTAACATAAAACATACAACCAAATTCATATCCCGTTAACGCATGTAATTCATCATGTCATTCCATTTAACACATATCGACATAACAGGTACCATGCCACTTCCTATAATCCTACCTTTATGACAACTAGTCACGTCGTACTTCATATGCATAGTTGACTTTCTGAAAGTCAACAGTTCATTAATTTAACTTTCCTACTTATCATCATATACTCATAACATCATAATAGACTATATGGACGACACTATATACGTCTTATCATACTCTTGGTGTGAGTACTACCTTTTAAGCATAACGTACAACTATTTCATGCATAATTCTTCTAAACTCATACATAACCCATCAAAACCAACTACTAATCATCATGTATCATACCAGATGAACATTAAACATAACATCATCATATTCCTATACTTTCATCTAACAACAATTCATCATACCCACATAATACATCATTCTTTCAACAAGAATTAAACATAAATGGTGATTCAAGTCATCATCCTCACCATAACAAACGGGTTTCACATCTAAACTTCAAATTAACACAAACCTTACATAACCCATGTTCTATATGATGTTTCTAACCCTTATACATCATCAATTTCATATTATCTCACGGATTAGAGCATAACCCACTTCACCCATGATCACCAATCTTAGATTTAAAACATACCTTATGATCTCCTCGTGTTGGTGATCATTAATCCATGCTCGGTTATGGATTTAAGCATCATTTAGCCTTTCAATTTGGATGATCTTTCATGTTTAGGGTTTGGAGCTCTTGAGAGCTCCTGAAGCTTCACGAACACACACGTATGTGTGTTTGTGTGTGTGTGTTGATCTTTTAATTAGTAAACAAATTTCATTTGTTCCACTTTAGTCCCTCGGGTTTTCCTTTAAAACATAACTGACACTACCTTTCATCACTTAATACTTTTGACCATACCCTTAACTAGGTTAAATAGCCTAGTTATTTATTTCATGACGTGTCATAAAGGAACATCCGACAAATATTAACATTCAGATTTTGGGGCGTTACAAGTCTACCACCCTTAATTGAGGTTTCGTCCCCGAAACCTTTCTTACCTTTATTTAACACTAATTATCTTCTCTTCCTGTTTATCAATGAGTCCTCGAGCCCATCTTAATGACAATTTTCTACCTTCAAGGACTCGTCCCCAAGGTCCTTATTAGTGTCGCTTTCTATGATAACGCTAATCTCCAACGCACCACATAGATAGTGATTCATTCATCATTCTATCACTCGTACATCATGTGCACATGTGTGGTTTACTTGAAACCATTCATGTTATTTTCGTCACTATTCGATCTTATTTCGTAATTTACACATACACATGTATGTTTAACATTAACTGGTACATTATCATAGTAGGTAACTATCCATCCTCGATTCATAATTTATTCATATAAATGACTTCTTCCAAACAAGTCCATACTTTCCTAATCATACTTTCATATATCATTTTCATTTTCATTTCCTTGACCTGTCAATAACGATCAATACACATACTCTTCCAACCTTTAATATGATCCGTTCTTAATGGATCTAATATTTTCATCTCATCTCTTAAAATTACATTCTTTACATACTCTGTATAACATTTAACTTTTGTTTTGTTACTACCACAAGACTACTATTTCATAGTCACACCTACGTGCTTAAGTCTAAAGTTAACCTTATTCTACGTTTTCTACAATTACTTGTTACTTGCATACCTTTACGTTACCTTTAAATCATTTCGTTCATTCCTCATTACTATTGCTTTCACTTCATGCATTACTTAATTTACATATATACATGTGTGTCATACTAGTTTATATCTATACAACATAAGTTAAACATCTTACTAACCTCTTTTCATTTCACAATCCGACGATCCGTAGCCCAGATCGAACATCTTCTCCTCGATTACTAGCCGTAACAGACCAGGTTTCATTCATCCTTATAATGAGCTTCCGCTCGTGCACATTCTTTCACCAATACGATTGGTTCCATCACATCAATAATTCTAACATTTTTGTCAACAAAATTGGCGGTTAGCATATTTCATTTAAACATGATGTTTATTACTTCTCCTTGTTTACATATTACTACTTTCAAGATTCTTTTTAAGGCACTAGTGTGTTAAACCTACTCATAACGGGTCAATACATGACCATTTCTTAATATATCATTCTCATTGTTTGACCCGTTCTTGACGGGTAAACACATAATCATTATTTCGTAATTCTTTAACTCATTTGGTGTACTACACTACACATTTCCTTTCTTCTCTAGCACTCCCTTGGTTTGAAATTAAATTATTTCTCAACTTCTGCAGTTTGATTTTTTTCAAGATCAAACTGCCACTTATTTCTTATTATATACATGCGTATCGAAGTACACGTTTGTATCCCTTTTTAATTCAAACATGCTTATGATCTCATAGCTTCGCTGTTCCAGTGTTTTCTTGCAAACACTTAAACACTTACCCTTCCCGTTTTCTTTTAAGGTTAGTCATAATACTTATTTTGCTTACAATACCAACATTCTAGTTCCATTCGCTTATATACTTTCATTTCTTTTTACGCATTCGAGTACCCAATTAAATTAAATGGGTAATGGTGTATATTCTCATAATGAGATTCAAGCATACCACTTATGACCCGGTAACTTCGGGTTAATTGCTTTCAACATAAATATTTCGTTCTATCCGTATAACGGGTTGAGCTTCATACATTTATTATTGCATTCACGACCACCCGTTCTAAACGGATGGTACCTTATCCTTACTCGACTTGTTCAACTTGAACCGGTCGACTTGCATAGCTTATCATAACCTTCTTTAGCATAACCAAATCCGCAAGGGATTTGCATCATTCGTATCTTTCATTCCTTGAATCCGTCTCGCGGATTCAAGCATCGCATTCTTATCTTTCATTCCTTGAATCCGTCTCGCGGATTCAAGCATCGCATTCGTATCTTTCATTCCTTGAATCCGTCTCGCGGATTCAAGCATCGCATTCGTATCTTTCATTCCTTGAATCCGTCTCGCAGATTCAAGCATTGCATTCGCATATTTCATTCCTACAAAGTACTCTCAATCCCCCGAGAGTCTTACTACCCATTTCACCCACACGCCTAGCTGCTACCAAACTCTATCGGACATACCTGTAATGATTATCACGGTCTCACGAACGTCATACGTTTCTTGTGTACTGGCCAGGTACACATTCCACGTACTAGTTTCGTGTCTTCGCGTAATCGCCACCTTATGTCCGAAGAATTTAGTTTCGGCTCGTGTAACATTTTCAAAACTTATTTACCATGTCGTTATCATAATTTGTTCTAAATTTTTTTTTTCACTTGCTTAACCATACCATTTCATACGCCCATACGTTAGGTCTACGTACCTGGGGTCAATTCGTTTCATTACTTGCCTCGATGCCGGTCCTAGACCGCATTCACGGATCATCCTCTTCCAACACTTATGCTTACCTTGCACATACAAAACCATCAGTTTCTTCATACGTATACATAAGTACATACTTATATTCGCTTCTACCTTTGGATCTTGATCGAGTCTTAGATTGTACGGGTTCCTTATCATATGAGCACACAAGTTTGAGTTCAAGTACTTACTTTCTTGTACTTGAGTCTCTCAAAACAGGGCTCTGATACCAACTTGTAAGACCCTAATTTGTATTAGACAAAAAGTCGCAGCGGAAATTCATGCCATAAAATTTTCTTCCTTTACAAACATTTTGACTTACTTGAAAGTGCATTTTAAATATAAAAACATAACTTATCATCACTAAATTACATATGTAAACATTCCCGTACAATCTGTCTTGTGACTCGATCCTCGATCTCCAATCCTTGGATATCCTCATGACTGGTACTACCTGCGCTCACCACATAAAATTCACATCATTAGTACGCATTATAAACATACAAGGTTTGTTCATGTTTACTTCTCGTTTCGACAACTTTTTACATCCCAGCTTTCCCATCCTGTCATACCATCCGTGGTGAGACTTCTTTGCTATTCCTGCATTTCCCTTAAAGCTCCAGGTACACGAATAAACAACGTAAACACTTAAGCGTACTGAATAGCCTACATGCATACCTAACTTCATACATACTATTTCCATACATACATACGTACACACATGCATACATACCTACTTGCATACATACTCACACACATACATGTCAACCTACATGCATACTTACATATAAACACATCTACATCATTATATACGTATCTACAAGTACACATACCTACATCATTACATACACTCATGACATTATACATGTACACGTACATACATCCCTACTTGCATCATACCAAGCTTATACATACCTACTCCTATACGTACCATCATAGGTCCACGTACTTACTCGCATACTTATAAACATACATACATACCCATCTACATAAGTGCATACCCTTAAGCTTATAAAAACGTAATATACCTACAATGCATAAAACATGAATTGAATCAGTCATACGTAGTTTAAAACGTGTCAAAACGAGTCCGGGAAGCTGAACTGATTGAAATACAAGTTTTTCAACAAAAATGGGTTCTTTCGCGCCACGTGACGGCGCCATGTTGCTCCCTCGCGTGGCGCGGGGGAGGCGCTTTTCCAGCAGGTCTGCAACTCAGTTCAGCTATGCCAGTTTTTACGGAAACGGCCATAACTTCTTCGTTATTGATCCGTTTTACCCGATTCTTTTTCCTACGCGTGCGTAATTTAATTCTCCATCTAATGGAATTAAAATCCAACATCCGACTTAATAAAATTTCAGACTTTTAACTCTTCGGCTTATTACCCTCTTACCAAATTTCGACCCGTTCATGCATACATCATCATAACTTGTTTGTTTTACCATAACCTCTTATAAACATAATAATATCAGTGACATCTAACATAAATTACTAAATTCTTGGATGTCTTACATCCTCTTAACACATTATCGTTCATATGCTTATTTTGACCCGTTAAGGGTATTCGCGCATTAATTGGTCTATGACTAACCAAACCATCATCCCACATCCATACTTGTCCAAAACATTACACTAATCGAATAACTTGATTCTAAACTACTTTTAAGATCGTTTACCCCAAAATACCCATCGAGGGCATTTTGGTCAACTTTAATCCCATCACTTACGACGAAAGACTTTAACACATATTTGACCTCAAACATCATATTTAATTAATCACAACACTTTATTACTTACTTGAACTAAGAAGTGATTACGGAAATCACTTACCTTATGCATCCGCGTTCCTATTCGCTTCCTTGCCTTCTCTTGACCCGTTAGTCATTCATGCTTGAGTCCGCCTTGATATGATTCCTATACTTTCATATCACCCACATCGCATTCTCGTTAGCTTACATCATTGTACATGCTCACGACCATATCAATCACATGTTTCACATTTGACTTTCATTAGTCGGTTCTAGCTAACATAAAACATACAACCAAATTCATATCCCGTTAACGCATGTAATTCATCATGTCATTCCATTTAACACATATCGACATAACAGGTACCATGCCACTTCCTATAATCCTACCTTTATGACAACTAGTCACGTCGTACTTCATATGCATAGTTGACTTTCTGAAAGTCAACAGTTCATTAATTTAACTTTCCTACTTATCATCATATACTCATAACATCATAATAGACTATACGGACGACACTATATACGTCTTATCATACTCTTGGTGTGAGTACTACCTTTTAAGCATAACGTACAACTATTTCATGCATAATTCTTCTAAACTCATACATAACCCATCAAAACCAACTACTAATCATCATGTATCATACCAGATGAACATTAAACATAACATCATCATATTCCTATACTTTCATCTAACAATAATTCATCATACCCACATAATACATCATTCTTTCAACAAGAATTAAACATAAATGGTGATTCAAGTCATCATCCTCACCATAACAAACGGGTTTCACATCTAAACTTCAAATTAACACAAACCTTACATAACCCATGTTCTATATGATGTTTCTAACACTTATACATCATCAATTTCATATTATCTCACGGATTAGAGCATAACCCACTTCACCCATGATCACTAATCTTAGATTTAAAACATACCTTATGATCTCCTCGTGTTGGTGATCATTAATCCATGCTCGGTTATGGATTTAAGCATCATTTAGCCTTTCAATTTGGATGATCTTTCATGTTTAGGGTTTGGAGCTCTTGAGAGCTCCTGAAGCTTCACGAACACACACGTATGTGTGTTTGTGTGTGTGTGTGTTGATCTTTTAATTAGTAAACAAATTTCATTTGTTCCACTTTAGCCCCTCGGGTTTTCCTTTAAAACATAACTGACACTACCTTTCATCACTTAATACTTTTGACCATACCCTTAACTAGGTTAAATAGCCTAGTTATTTATTTCATGACGTGTCATAAAGGAACATCCGACAAATATTAACATTCAGATTTTGGGGCGTTACAAAAGAATGATTTTTAGAAAAATCATCTTGTAAGTTGTAAAAGACTAAGTCTTGTAAGAAAGGGGTTTACAAATAAATAACCACACCTTAAAGGGTAACTAAGCTTACTAAACACACTAGTAAGTTACTACAAGTTTTCATAAAAGTTCAAGTTCATGTTGTTGTGTAAATTGCATGATTTTGGCACTTGGTAAGTGTTGATTGAGTTGTTGATTGTTTGTGATGATTATAAAAGAAAATGATATGCTTTGAAAGCATGTGAACCTCCATTTTTAGGGGAAAATTTTCTAAAAATGTAAACACTTAGAAAAATATTTTCAAACAAATATTTACAAGTATATTTTAACCATGTTTCATATAAACTTTGCCATAATTTTTGTTACAAAAATACAAATATTGGAGGTTGGTTTTTATAAATAAGAGTGGCTAGATATATATATTTAGAAGACACTTGTGTGTGAATATTTGTATACTTTGTGTATTAGTTATATTATTTTTGGGGTGTAATAAATATACAAGTTACACACAAAATTTTGTAAAACCGAACGAAAGAATGTAACTTACAAAATATTCTGGAAAATACCTTTATAAATATATTTTTGGTAAATAATATTTTGGACACAAGAAATGAAAATATGATTTTTATGAATATCACAAAGTTATATTATATTTTTGACAAGAGGGAAATATATATTTTGGCGATTAAAAATATATATGTTTTCTTGGAATTACTAGGAAATATAATATTTTTGGGAAAAATATATATTTTCTTGGAATACATTGTTTTTGAATAAAAATAAGTATATATATATTTTCTAAAGTTAGACTTGAAAATATATTATTTTGAAACTACAAATATTTTTGCCAAAAGGAAAAATTATAAATAATTTTTCTAAGTAATAATTCTTAAATATATATATATTTTGGGAATTATATATATTAGTGGACTTTTATTAATAATAATATTCCGGAAAGTTTAACACAAAATTAAGTATAAGAGTACTTAACGATTACAAGAAAATATGTATTCTTATACGTATAAACCCACATCGGAATACGACACCGACACATGGCAAAATATACAGTGTTTTAACTAATCCTTGAAAGAATTGGACTAAAATTCGATATAAAATTGACAAAATCAGTAATTCTGTTTGAACAACAGATCATATATGCTGATGTCATCATAATTCCGTTTGAAATTGGATCTTAATTCCGCACGGAATTAGCTACATTGGGTTAATTTCGCTTGAATTTACATCTAATCTCGCTTAGAATTTAATTTCCTTTTAATCGTTTCAAACGAAATTATTTCGTTTCAAAAGGTCTATTTTCGTTTGAAGTGAAAGTTAATTCCACACGAAATTTGATTTCGTTTGAACAGTCCACGCGGAATTAATGATTTCGTTTGAAAAACTGTGATTCGGTTTGAACTGTTATTTCGTGTGAAAAAGTGATTCCGCACCAAGTAGTGATTTCGTTTGAAACTTGATTTTGTTTGAAAATTGTGTCAAGATCATTTCACGTCAACCGAGTGTCAGTTTATTTCAAGTTGTTTGATATTGATTAAACTGATTGTGTTTGTTTGATTTTTGTCTCGAGGTAATTCAAGAATTTCACATCATGGCTGTAGAATTCTACAACACATTCTACAATGCATTCACACCCGAATCATCCGAAATTACAACTGTTACACCAAAAACCATAACAAAAGCAATAAATGAGAATTTTAAACATGATAACTTTTATGGCACACATTCAAAACTACCAACTCTGGAAAGTATTGAAGACTATACTTGGTGGAAAGAAAGGTTTCTCAACTGGGTAAAAGCTTATGCACATGAGAGCTGGTTCTGTCTGGAGTTTGGATATGAAAGACCAAGAGATGATAAAGGAGAAGATCTTCCACTCAAGAAATTATCTAAAGAAGACAAATCCGAATTTGCAGCTGAACAAAGAATGATTGCCTTAATTCAATCATCCATCAGAAATGACATGTTTACTTTGTTACAACATGATGGATCTTCAAAATCTATTTGGGAAGCTTTATGGGTTAAGGCAGAGGGGGGTAAACAAATCAGGAAAAACAAAATTGCTTTATTAAAGAAAGAATTTGATTTGTTTGATAGTCTTAACGGTGAATCAGTTCGACAAATGATTGAACGTTTTTGTCATCTAAAAATCGAACTGGAAAGATTTAAGATTGAAAAAACAAGAGAAGAAATAATAGACAAAATCATAGAAGCGTTACCACGAGCTGATCAGTGGCAAACATTTGTGTTCATTTTGAAAAATGATGTTTTGTATGAAACAATTTCTCTTGATGCGTTAATTGAAAAGATTGAAATTCATGAGCTTGAATTGCAGAAACAAAGCAAGATGAGCAGTTCTTCACATCAACAGAATGTTGGTTTGTATTACAAAGGTAATTTACCTTCGGTGAAAGCTGATAGTTCACCAAAGACAGCATTTAGTGGTGAAAGAACAAAAGAACCTCAAACAAGCTCATCAAGCTACAATCCGGGTTATCATTCATCGTCTTCAAAAACCAGTTCTGAAGAATCAGAGGAGATACTGTGCAACATTGCTCTAAAGTTGAAAAATTCTCCGGCTATGAGCATCAATGCAGCTAAACAGCAAATGAGCTTTCTTGCATTCGTTCTGGAATCGTATGAAGGTCTAGTTGCAGGCAAAATTGGAAATTCCGAATTGACCAAAGAAGACTACGACCAGATTGATCCAGAAGAAATGGAGCTTATAGACATTCGCTGGTGTTTAGCAAGTTGCATTCGCAGAGCTCAGAGATACATGGAGATTACCGGGAAGCAATCATTAGGTGGTCCGTCAACAAAGCTTGGATTCGACAAATCCAAAGTGACTTGCTTCAGATGTAAACAGAAAGGTCATTTCAAAAGAGAATGTAGAAATTCTGAGGTTGCTGAAACGGAGAAACCTTTCAATGATGATTATTATCGAAAGGCGATTTATCACCGTAGCAGAGAAGAGCCAAAGATGATTGAAGATAAACCCAGAGAAAAATCAAGAGCACTTGCTGTATTCCATGATGATGAAGGATATGATTGGAGCCAGATTCTTCCAGAAGAAGATCGGTTGGAAAATATAGTTACAGCTCATGGCAGAAAAACATCAAAAAGTCAACATTATGTTTTCGTTGCTGAAATTAAATAGGAAAACAAAGAAGAAAATGTTATGGCTGAAGTCAAAGAGAAAACCAGAGAAGAAATTCTGAAAGAAAAAAACATACAGAGAAAGAAACATTGTTTTGAACATAATGGATGAAATGCAAGAAGAGTATGAGAGTGCTGTCAGTAATAAGAGATGCGATAAGAAGAGAGAGTGCTATTTCAACAGAGAAGGTGAACCTGTTGTTCCGAAGAAAAACATAATTTTTGAAGATGTTCTTCTCATAATTCCTCGATCTGCCGAATACTATAGAAATGTATTAAAAGATGACACATATGCAAAAAGGCATGAAAAGGAAATAAGATATGTCATGACATCATGTTTGAGGAAGAGGGATAAAGAGAGAATGACGAAGAATGTTGAAGAAATGGTAAACAATCTGAAGAAAGCTGCTGAAGAGGTTGAGAAAGCTGTGGCTGAAGAACAGCAGGTTGTATAAGATGAGAAGAAAATTGAAAGTTTGGTTGAAGTGAAGAATAAGATTTTGGAGATTGCTAGTGATGCTGGTGATGAGGTTGGTGTTGAAGGAAAGCAGAAAGATGCTGATCAGACAGAAGTTGCAGCAAACACCAAAGTGCCAATCACTGAGGTAACTTCTGATTCTGAAATCTTAAAAACGGTTGAACAGTGCAAGAAATACATGGAACCATGCAGTGCTTGTACTGAAAAAGATTAAAAGTTCAGAACAAGAAATCTTGAATTCACAAAAGTTGAAGAAGTTTTCAAAAATAACTGCAAAGAAATGTTAGAAAACAAAAAAGTTTTAAAAGAAAATAATGAAACACTTTCAGAAAAATATAAAAAATTAGAAAAAGAAAATGAGCTTTTGAAAGAAAAGGTTTTGAAAAAGACAGAAGAATGTGATCAAAAAGAAAATGTTTGTCAAGAAATGAAGAAAGAATATGATTCAATAAAATTGGCATATCACATTACAAAAGAGTCCTATGAAAAGGTGAAGGGTGAAATGAAATTTGTTCAATCAAGATTGAATTACTGTTCTGAAACATCAAAGGAGCTAAAACGAATGTATGAAATTAAGCAAGATGTTGTAAATTCATATATTGAAGATGTTGATAAGTTAAAACGTCAGATTGCTGATTTAGAACAGGATAACAACAAATTAAAAAGTTACCATGCGTCGTCATATGTGCTTGAAAGAATTTTCAACATAAAACTGGATGGGAAAGATTCTTAGCAAAACAAGAAAGGTATTGGCTCAGAGTTTCATCAAGTTCCACCACCGGAAAAGTTTGTATTTTATGATGAGGAAAAGGTCGAAAATGCTTTCAACATGGTAGATCAATTGCCAGACAATATTGATGTAACCTATTCCAAATATGATGATTCTGATGATTCAGAGGTGGTAGGTAAGGTCGTTGAAAGTGTGTTGAAAGAAGAGTCGGTGGAAACAGGTAATTCTGAATCACAAGATGAAAATGTAGGCAATTTTCATGATGGATATCTGAAAAACACAAAATCCGAGAAAAATTTGAATGATGATTCAAAAGGATTGGTTTATACCATGATTGGATCGGACAAATTATTCTTAGATGTTGTATTCCCGATTCAGAATGTGATTTCAGAAAAGATTGACAAAGTTTTCAAAATGGTTGAAATTGAAAAGTCTGAAATTTCAAAGTTTGCTGGAAAATCACAAAACTTTTTATAACAAACCTGGTTTAAAGAATAAAAACATAAAGGCTGGGTTGGGTTATAAGAAGAAACAAAATGGAAAGAAAAATGAAAAGCCAAATTATCAGGCAAAGATGATTTTTGTTCATGGAACAACTTCAGAAGAAGAGAAAGAACTAAAATTTAGACGACAGTCTAATGATGAGTTCTTAGCTCAAAAGAAAAAGCAACCGCAGGTCAAAGATGTGTCCAAGAAAACATGTTTCAAATGTGATCAAATTGGACATCTGGCACGCAAGTGTTCAAATCTGAAACCTGTTGATGTTGAATCGAAAAAGAAGTCTGAAAATGTTGAGAAACAAGAATCTGAGAACGTGAAATAAAGGTCAACCAGATTTGATTCGAAACAAACTTGGAGGTACAATACAAACAAGTTTGCTTCAAATCAAAATTGGAAATCAAACCCGAACAGGTTCGATTCAAGACAGACCTGGAATTCTCACACACCCAGATTAAGAACAACGCAAATTTGGAAAACATCAGTTGATATGACAAAACCCCAACAATTTTGGAAACCAAATGTTGTTCAAAAACAAAATGTTCAAAAAGATACACATTTTTACAAAAGAGGTGCTTCAAAAGGTCAAACTTGGTTAGTTAAGAAACCAATGATTTCAAAAGTGGATGAAAAAGTTGAAGTTAAAATAGGAAAAAAGTCTTTGTTCAGAATGACAAAGATTTTCCGAAGTTGAGTGAAGCATATTGTGTTGAAATGCCTAAGGTCCAACAGACCTGGGCTAATTTGTTCAAGTAATTGAGTAAGTGTAAATGTGCAGGTGCTCAAGAAATCTAAAGATTGTGAGAATGAATTTCGGAGCAGCCTGGCACAATGAGGAGAGGAGGCTGCTGAACCTGTGTTGGTTGAAAGAGGGAGTTTGTTTGATTTTCTGTATATAAATAAACAATATTTCAAAAACCCTAAAAATTGAAAAATATAAAAACACCAAAAATATGTTTTAATTTTGTAAAAAAAAAATTCAAAAATTTCAAAAAAAAAAAATATGTTGCTTGAATATGCCGAAACCCTCACGGCGAAACAAACATGATTAATTTCACAAGATTGAAAAACGGTTTTCAAACTGTAAAAGATCAATGTGTTGTAAATCATGGGGGTACGTATGTTTTGCAAAAGCAGAGCATGAGAAGTAGAAAATGGATGGCGAGACAAAGCTATCTACATCGGTTATCAAATTTTCTTTAAATGGTTTTGCATTTTAGGGGGAGTAATATTGTCAGAAAATACAAAAACATTTGAAAATTTTGAAAAAGCCAAAAACATGATAAAATCCAGAAAAAGAGTTTTTGTGTAAAAGAGGAAATGATAGTACATCAGTAGACAATCACAGTACGCTAAAGAAATGGAATGTTTTAATATGATAAACGGTCTCACTGATGATGTGCCAGTAGATTTTTACACACTTAGTATATTGTGTTTGAGATATAAACCTAAAAAAACAAGATTCACTTATTTCGTGGGGAACATCTCTCGGATATATAGGTAACCCCTGAAATCTTGTTTGAAGGGCTTTCTATTTCTGACATACTAGGTCTTTGTGCATGATGATATATGGGGTATTATACCTGGACTTCTGATTTTACAGGAGCAATAGCCTAGTCCTCGTATAATGCTTTACATTGCTTTAATCATAAAGCTTGCCCTCAGCATAAAAAATGATGAAACATTGAAAAATGCTAATCATGTGCAGTTGAAGAAAAGATCCCCAAACGGGACACACCTAAAGTCGAACCATCATCTCTTTGCTGAGCGGAAGTTCTGACCTGAGCTCTCACGGTTTCGCATTTACCCGTTTACAGATATCATTAGTGTACATTCACCTGTAAGACTGAATATAAAAGTCTGGATACGAGAGTATATTCTGAGGTGGGACACGCGAATAAGTTTAAGTTCTTAAGACGTTAATCTCGTATCTCGAATCAATTGAAGTTTGTGTGAAAAATTTAAGTGGACAAGTATACTGACAATCTAAGTGAATTGTTTAGAACTTAAAGTGTTTAAAGCTCAACAGTACTAGTGATTTGTCATAAACTGATATGATCCTCTAACGCAAACTCAAACAAAAATATTGTGTGTAAATATGTTTGTAAATATTTCTTTACTGCTTTATGTTTCAGAAAAATACAAAAAGATTTTGATTTTACTTTAGTTTCGACAACCGATGTCTGAGTGCTGAGTTTCAAAATCTTTATATGCTAATTGTTTTTCTGAAAATAAAACAAGTTCATTAATTTGAAACTTGAAGTTTTAAAATTGAAAAATCAAAAACAGTTTGTGATATCTCCAAGGTCATTAATTTGGACTTGGATGATTAACCGTGAAGGATTTGATTTCTTAGATTGTTAAAATCAGTTGTATAGAGCTAGTTTCCGATATTGTTCGCTGAAACTGCAAAATCATGAAAATTGTTGATAGGGAGAATGTTTAAGAGAGTTTAAAAGAGCCAGATTACGATTTCTGGACAATTTCAAAAGATTGTTACTTATAAATGTATGAGTGTTGCAGATATTGTACCAAACTACGATCCCGACAGCAGAGTCTAAGGGGGAGTCTGAAGACGAGCTCAAAGCAAGGGGAGCTTGTAACCGGAAAGTAAGGTGTCTCCCTAAAGCACGGAAGCTTGACGAAAGGGGAAGCCTGAAGAAGCTGTTGATGTTAGAGCCAGAATCAGATTCTGGTATAACATTCAAAGATAGAAGCTGGTCGAAGAAGATAAAGATTGATGGATGGTTACAGTGTTAGACAATTTGGACAGAGCAAAAAGACTGATCAAGACTAAAGATATGTCATGCTAAAGATTAGACGCTGAAGACTTCGTCAACATCCAAGGGGGAGTCTGTTAGTGCACTATTTCTGTTGACTTCGTCTTGTATCATGTCATGTAATAGGATTGATAGATCAGGGCTCGTAGTTCGAGAAATTAGGTTTTATGAGATTTAGGGTAATTCCGCACGAAATTACCATGATGGTAATTCTGCTTAGAATAGGTAGTTCCGCATGAAGATTAATTCCGCTTGAGATTAACAAGGTTAATTCCGTACGGAATTAGTTTTAGCTAATTCCGCTTGAACTGAACCTGGTTAATTCCGAACGGAATTACTCGTCTATAAATACCCTTGATTCCGTTTCATTTGGAACGGAATTCAGAATTGGTACCGAAGTGTTGCCAATTTGTCTCGAGGTGCTGTAACACTATTACATCAATAATAGAGACATATTAAAGTGAATCAAGCTGTTTCCACGTCCGTTTCACTGATTCCGCCTTTGATTCGGATCCAAAACTCTTCTGAACGACTCATTTGGGTCATACAACGATCCTACAATACAAATACAAATATACCCATCCTTGGGAAGGAAATACAAGTATAAAATTCTTGAGAAGTATTGTTACAAAATATTGTTTAACGATTATTCCAAAAAGTAACAAATATAATTTAAGTTAAAATATTAATTATTTTGACAATAATTATATAACCTGGAATAATATCAAAAACATAAAAGCAACGTAACTCAAAAACATTAATACTAAGACAAGGCACGACCCGTCCGTCTAATAGACGTTAGTACATTGTAGGTAGTCGTGTTTGCTGAAGGAACGTGAGTTACGAGTACTGAAGACGCAAGACTGTGAGTTCATGTCCTCCTTTTCTTTTAACTGTTTTCAGTTTTATAACTTCGGGGGTGAAATACATGTTACAATTATTTAAAAACGTTTTATACATGGTATGGTTAGCTAAGGAAGGTTACTGCTTGATCATGTGAGTGGTGGGTACAACACTTAAGGCCATTAATCCTCGTCGTAGGACCGAGGGACATGAGTGATAGATCTATTTAGGTGTAGCGAGCCCACACCCATGAGGACCAGGGTGGCCCATGTGGTGACTATGTCCACATACTGAAGCCATGGCAAAATCCGCTAGGTTTGAATTTTCCTACATCACTTCACACATACCATTGGCCTTGCAAACCATTGGTGATCTGTTTTTCCTTATTGCTCTCATACCAGGACTTACATACATACAGACATACTTTAAAGGTTATTCATATACACAGACAAACACATGAACTCGCTCAACTTTTGTTGATGTTTTCAAATTACATGTATTTCAGGGAATTAAGTGGATCTGGCGGGTGTTTGCATGTTCCAAGCTGCGTTATGAATAAAAAGATGTCATCTGAAGTCCCTAGGGTTTAGGAGATGTATCATAATCCTGGACGAGATACATGGTTCTAAACTCGGTTTTAGTTAAGGTCTTTTGTTGAGTCTTAGTGAACTCTTTAAAACATGTTATGGTTTGTAATTTAAATTTGGAGTCTACGTTTTTATGTTGTGGTATTTTCAAACTTAATTTATGGATGAACATCTAATGGTTTTATCATATAGTAATGTTATGATTGAATGCTATTGTATTAAGAAAGTCACACCATAATCACGCTTCCGCAAAAGTTAGGGTGTGACAACAAGCCCATAAGAGGGAGCCCACAAGTGAACCTTGTCGGCAAGTCAATCCTAGTCTGGGTCCACTCATTTATGGGTGGGGCCTAGACTTAGTCCCATCCCCGGGAAATCTCATGGGACCAACGAGGTTAACAACCGCCTACACTAGTTTCTCTTACTAATGATATGTCGTGTCAGGAGGTTAATTGGACAGATGGGGAATGCTTGGCTTTACACGTGGGAGCCATCCAAGTAGTTGCATTCAAAATTGATTAAACAGTTTCCGCCTACCCCTTCCCCCTTTAACTTCCTTCTTGGCTTCATTATTCTTTCATTTCATCTTCTTCATCAAGTTTCTTCTCTGCATATTTCACCTGTTCATCTTCGTGAAGGTTAGTTTCCCTCTTCCCTTTCCTCACTTGTTTATAATGTGAGTCGTAATGATTGGTCTTTGATCTTTTATGTCGTTACTACGGCGGAGCTGTGGACCTTCATCGAATACTTCTGAATCCTGTCGGATCTGTCGCCATGTTTACCTGGTGCTAAGGAGGCAGACACCTGCACTCTTGATCGCATTGTGACACCTTGTCCTGCACTTTTTGTGGTGTTCGAAACCCTTTCTCCTCCTTTAAAATGTCAGTCTGGAAACATTACCGGATGCATCTGTCTCCGGTTCATCCCTTAGCTTGTCTAAGAATGGTGCATTTCGAGATTTCGTATGCCGCCTTGGGGGTTGTGCCAACCGTTCGTCTTTTCAGGTGGTTATATCATCTTTAAGCGGATGGTGATTGGTTCATCTTCAAGAAGAAAAAAGACGATGTATCGACTTCTTGTTACTCTTTTATGCCTACTTCGACTTATCTGAAGGAGTGGGAAATTCGATTCATTTTTTTTCACCCCGTTTGTTATCAGAAGTTCTTTCTTTCCGTGATTTCGGCCTCCTTATCGAAGACGATCCCCCATTTTTTGTTTTGACAGATTCTGCTTTGTGGAAATCGCTTTGTGATAATCCTACTCGTGCATTCATTTTGCTTGAGGAGATTTTAATTATGGACGGTGTTAATTCTCCAGAGCATGCCTCCTTAAGAGGATCTTTCGATATCCTCTTCATCAATGTATACCTCTCCTTGTGAGTAAGCAATCTACCTTTTACCAGATTATCGACCCTTAGGCGGCCAGCGAAAATGGGGCATTTGATATCAAAAAGCAGACACATCACTTTCCTTCTTATCGATACAGTAGTCGTATCTTTTGTTCATGACGAGAAACTTAGGGATCTTTGTGACCTGGTCTTTCTCTTACACATCTAATAGATAAAGTACATTATTATGGGTTTGAGCCCAATACCCCGTTGAAGGTCACAAGCCTAGACAAGGGAGCCTACTGGGTGGCCCCCGTCGACCCTCGTTGTCAATCAAAATAATTTGGTTCAATAATCTAGTTTGACAGTCATGATATATTATATGAGGTTAAGGTGGTGTTTGTTTTTTCAGATGTAAAAGGTCTGCAGTCTGCGGACCACATCTGCAAACGTCTGCACGAGAAGAGGTGGACCAAATGTCTGCAGAGTGTAATAAAAAGAGTGTTTGATTATCTCACCTCTTTTTAAACCCCACATCTGCAAGCCACCGCCCACAACCACCTCCACCGAAACCCTCATGGCCCCCTGTCTTCTCCGCCCAAATTCCACCTTCTTCTTCGTTATTATATCTCCAATTTCCCATTCATTCCAATCCACCCTTTTTCTCTCTACATTCCTTCATGGCCCCTGTTAACAACAATGATGAACTCCCACCAAAATTCAAGGTCACAATCATCGGAAATGGCAATTAGGGCAGTGTTGCTTCCAAACTCATTGCCTCCATCACCTTAAAGCTCTCATCTTTTCATGGTTTGTTGATATTAGATTCATTTGCATTTCTTGTTTTTTTAATAGGTTCGTGGAAAAATATGTTTGATCTTGAATCTTTAGATGGAGTGATGATGTGGGTGTTTGAAGAAATATTGCCTGGTGGTGAAAAACTCACAGATGCCATCAATCGAACCAATGTAATTGTTTTTATTTTCCCCAATTTTCAAGATTGTAGTTTTGTCTAAAAGTTTTGGTTTTTTTTTCAAGAACGACTGGGAGGAGGAGATGGGTGGAAGAGATGTGTGGAAGAGATGTCTGTGTTTTGTGTTTTGAGAAAGAAGAAGAGGTTAGAAGGGTGGGAAGACATTGGACCATGTCTGCGTGTGGAAGAGGATGCGCAGAGGTTTGAAGACATTTTTTAATGAAATGTCTTCTAAAAAACAAATGGTCTGCAGAGCTAAACGTCTGCGCGGCGCAGACATAAGAGGTCAGAAGAGGTTTTTCTGAAAAAACAAACACTCCCTAAGTGTTTAACAATTTGTTAATATATTATTTTGTAAAGAGTAAATTACAAGTTTTGTCCTTTACGTTAAAACTCTTTTGCAGGCGGTGTCTTTTGGCGCAAAAGTTGACGGGTTTTGTATTAGTGTTTCAAAATCTTACACTGTATGTCCTTCGAGCCTAACTCAGTTAAAATTTTATGTTAAATAAGGGTATTTTTGTAATTTTAGTAGGCATAAAGGTACTTTTGTGATTTATATATTTAATTAAAAATATGTTGATTAAAAAAACAAAAAACTAAAACATATATAAACTTAAAACCCCTTCTCTCTCTCTTCTGTCTCTCTGTCTCTCTCAGCCATAGACCACCACCAACCCGCCGCCACCATCGTCTCCGGCAACCCACTCCTCTCTCTCTCTCCCTTTCCCACCGCTACCATCAGCCTCCACTGCCACCACCTGGTATCTTCCACCACCACCATAGATACCCAACCCCTCATCTCCTCATATCGGTCCTCAAATCTGTTATATCTATCGACCCTGGTTCCGAAATGTTACTTTTGATCTTTTTGTCACACCCCGATATTTCCACGTATTACCGGTGGACCCGGTGGAGAGTATCGTGACGTAGTTGATATCATCATAGTCAAATAATCACAGTTCAATGCACAGCGGAAGTCGAAAGTGAATATATTACAAACTGATTCAAAAGTAACATCAATGTTACAAACAGATTGTACGGTGGATCCACAGGCGGATCTTTAAACAGAAAGATAAACACTGTTCAACAGACTTTAGGCATCTAGAACTTGCAAGATTCCCTATTAACGCCCTGAGCTCCCAGCCAATTACGTACAGTACCTGTCACTTAATCTTTTAAGAAAAATACGTCAGTTTACACTGGTAAATACAATTAACTAACTAATTTTGAAAATGTTTTAGAAAATTGATTTGAATGCTCAAGGCACAAAATTCTTTTATAACTTGGGACAATTATATAAAAATAATCTTGTATACAGATTTATATGTTCGTTATACATTTAGGGCCCGATGTTAGAAACCAGGTCAAGATTAACAGACGCACCACAAGTATAGGCCCACAAGAGAGTGGGATACCGTTTCCCTTATGCAACTGTCAGGTGTATGCCTACACCCCGTGCTTAAGACGTGGCCATTTCTTAATAATGATGCCAAGGATATCCGGGACATGGTCATTAACCCCTAAAGGCCTTTATTTCAAACAAGATAGATTAAAACGGGTTACCTCAATAATTTAATCACAATCCGATTAAACATTCAATACCCGACCAAGCGGTATTATTATAATACCGTAACCCAAGCCCGTATAGGGAAAATAAGTTAAGAGTATTTACCTGAGCTAAAATGCAATATATACTCAGCCGTATATTCTAATTAGCAAGCACAAGTACCTCTACTGGGGCTCTAAATCTGGAACGAAGGTTTTATTAACCTATTAGATTCCTAACGGGTCTTATTTAAGTTGAAACTTAGACCGGTTAGTTTTAAAGGAAGATATACGATTCAAAACGCATGATTAAGCGAAGACCGGAATAGAATGTGATCTAGATCCGACAAGTTTGAAGACTTGTATAATACGGGTAAACTAAACACATTCTAGAATTTGAGATAAAAATGATAAGGTTTGACCCGTTTCGGTCAATTTATGCAAACTAGTTACATAAACCGTACCGAACGCGAAAAATGCATAACAGGTAACCGTAAGAGTCATATACAGTTTTCCTAAGTTAATATGCCTTAAATATGTTGTGATATCAGTAAGATACCTTCCATTATGCCCAAAACGAATTTAAACTCGAATTAAGCCCCGTAGGGGTATTTTGGTCATTTTAATGGTTATAAAAGGGATTAATTATTAACCTGGGATTCAGCTCTGATTTGATCAGTAAAAATATTTAATTTAATAAGTTATATCAGTAGGGGATTGCATATATGTGAAATTTATTATTTATAACCAAATTATGCACCGAAGGGGCATTTTGGTAATTTCACATAAGCTTTAAAGGTCAAATCTGGAAATCTGAGTTTAAAACTTTTGCTTACTGTTAAAGTATAAAAATTTAGTAAAAATATCAGTAGGTATTAAGTCTTATACGTTTAAAATAGTTTTAACTCATACTATGCGTTTTAAACGCGTAAAAAGGCGGTTTTTAAGCGATTTCCGGGTTTTATAAGAAAAGCTGATATTTTTATCATTCTAGAAGGCTTAAAATATTTTATTTATCAAATAAAATCAGTAGCAAAAAGTTTGGTATCAAAATGTTACGTAAAACTCATTTTATGGGCAAAAAGGGTATAACCGACAATTACCGAATTAAAGCAAGAACCCTATGTTATGCTCAGCATAAAAATAAATAAAAATCTTATAAAATCCAAAAATATTATATTATATCAGTGGGTAAAAAGACTGGTGTCAAAATTTGGGTTTAGATAGGCTATATGCTAATTATGTCGTTTAATTAATAAAAAGCTTTTAATTTACGCTATTGAGCATAACTCCTAATCTAGACCTCAAACTGATGTCAAATTTTTAGGACAAGTTTATAAATCAGTAACAAAGGTTATTGTCCTTTCACGTTTTCAAAAATATTGTTTTTACATCAAAAGGGCATAATGGTCAACTTTTAGGCAATTAACGGAAACATGCAATAAACTAGGATTTCTAAGGAACCAAGTTGTATAACCTCAGAGAGTTATACTAACCTATAACATGGTCCTAAAGGAATCCTAAGGCATATCTAAACTAAGCTAAATCGGGTCAGAATTGAAAGTCAAAGCAAAAGTCTACTTTTGCGACTTTCGGTTCCGAACCGAGCCTAAACTCAGAATTGTCGGGTCGAACATGCCTAGACATGTTCAATTAATATTTACCAAGTTATTAAAGTGACAAAATTGATTTTATTGCCTTTACAACATTAGTTATGAATTTTGTTTAAAAACCGACTCGCTTGACTTTCATTTTAATTACTTTGACCCGACAATTAACTAAGCAAACGTGGTAATTAGGAAGTGCCCTTTTGAGGGTTTAATACCTACCTAATTACGTTCACGTAGCCATGTTCGTTGCGAACAATGGCTCGATCGTTTAAAAGTCAAAGCGTTTATCACGAACGCTTGACTTTTCGGCTTTAAGAGCCAAAATTAAACTAAGCACGAAAGGACACTTACAAAGGGTCCAAGCAAGGATGGAATTGATCTAGATTGCTCAGGTATGAAGCATAGAAGCTCCAACTTAGAACAATTCAGATCAATGTGAAATGAGAGCAAGAACAAGTGGGTTTATATAGGATTTCAAGAACCGTTAGGATCGTTTCTCGTAACCCGTGCTTCAATCTTGGCCCTCCATGTGTGCCCATGGTTTCTAAATACAATGGGGGTTGAAAACCAGCTCATGGTATTGAGAATTTTACATAAAAGCCCTTGAAAAACGACCAGAACGCTGAAAATAAGAATCTGCCCAGTCCTGGGTGTAGGCTACGCTGCAGGGGGCGTAGGCTACGGCCTGCACAGATCAAACAAACTTTCAGAAGTTGCAGTTTTGGTCCCTGTATGTGTTTAAGCTCATATTTGACCCGTTTAAAGCCTGTTAAGCCATTCTCAAGGCTCTACAATGATGTCTAAACATAGGGAACATAAAACATGCTCAAAAATATGTCGGATGTCGGTTCGTTTGGTCGTACAGTTGCGTTGATCGGCTAATTACGACGAAACACGAACGGACGCTTAAAACGATCCAAATTACACGACAAATGGAATTTTATCATGCCAATCACTAAAATAAAATATTTTAATGATTACATAAATTTTTGGATGTCCGGATATATTCAGAACGTAAGATATGCGCGAAAATGCAAACTTATACATTCTTTGACGCTTTTAGTCCCTGTTAATCAAATAAGTTTATTTTTACCCACCAAACACCTCTAAGCCTATTTCTAAGCTATGTAAAGGATATTTAGGGCATGTTTAACTTATGATCATATTCCGGAAGGTTCGATACCATACGAATCGACAGAATTTTGCAGTTTGACGCAAATAGTCCTTCTAATGCGCAAACTTGCGCATATTATCGTTTAATAGCATCGAAGCCTTATCTAACCCATATTTGGAATTCTTGGGAATATTAATAAATATCACGATGCTTCGGGTTCGTAAAAAGGTCATTCAGAGGTATAATTAAACATATTGACGCTTTTAACCCCTTAAACATGCAAAGTTGTGCGTAACGTCACTTAAAGGCATAAAAGCCCTTAATGGCCAATAATTGGCATTCCCAAGAGTATAATCAAATACGATGAAGCTCCCGGTTTGTTAAAAGGTCACTCAGAGGTAAGAATTAACATGTTGATGCTTTTAACCCTTCATTTCGCAAACTTTCAATTAATTACGCAAACGGCTACTCTTGATCAACAAGTGGCTTATTTGCGAATATGATTACCGTATAACGTTATTCAAAGGCTTATGATTACCATGTTGACACTTCCAGTCCTTCTATAATCAAAGTTTTCGATTTTTCGAAAAATTAGTCCCTTGAATTCAATGTTTAACTTTATTAGGGTTTATTACACGTGTCAATACATCATTGGACGTGATTTTACGAGGTGTTACATCCTCACCCCCTTAAAAGAAATCTCAACCTCGATATTTGATAAAATAATGGATGTACTTTCTGTCGGACAATGGATTTAACTTCCACAACCTATTTGGGCCTCTAAGGGCATCCAAATGACCTTTATAATAGGTTCATGTATCCTTTTGGAGCTTCTTAACCTGCTGATCCTTAATCGATATGGGTTTCTTATCATATCATTATGTGATAGTGTGTCTCGACTTATCGGCGAAACATATTCTTAAATCACTAGTGTGGGTCACATAGCGAGTTCCACCACGTTCCATAAATAGGTTTTGGCTTATAAGCTATTGACCTTTGATGTATTCGATTTCCTCGAATGATCCTATATATAGTCAGAGCTTAACTAGCCTATTGCATAAAAATTTTAGCACACCCTTCTTAGAGCGATACTTTCAATTTGAACCTTATTCCTTATTAAGGACTTAAGAGGGTTGCGAATTTCATCAATCCTTAATTTTCCGCCGATTACTGGCAATTTTCAGATAATTATGGATTTGTATGATCTTATTCGTTGTTTCCAAGGCAACTTTCAGATCCTGATAATTGAACTTACCAATCTTCTGTCTAACAATAAGTGTTTAACATTCCATCTATACAAGGTCTCCAAAGAAGCAGCGTTGATACTTACATAACAACTATTATAGAAAATCTTATTTTAAGGTGAGATGGTTATTCCAACCACTGCTTAAAACTAATCTTAAGGAATAGATAATCCTTTCAGCTAGCCCAACAAATCGACGATCCTGGGCAGGCTGATGGCGATTCTTAATTGTTTCCTAAATAGGGTTGCGGTAATCAATGCATAGGCAAGATGAACCGTCTTTCTTAATTAACTATACCGAACTCTCACAATAATGAACTAGGCTTTATGAACCTTTATTTTAAAACTCACTTAATCAGGGATTCGATTATTCCATAATCAATATGGAGTTTTTACAATACTGCAGCCCTAAGCGGGATGTTAATCCTAACTCTACTTGCCTCTCAGGAGGTAAACAGGGTAAACTTTGGAGAAGATAACCAAGACACAAGGAGGTTACAGAGATTTTCCAAATCTCAGGCTCTGGTTCATTTATTATTGCCTGTGTCAGATAAGTGACACATTTATGTTACAAGTCCAGGGATTCCTTAATCAAAGACACTTACTTGGACAATTCCATTCTGGATATCTTCTTTGAATACCATTAGTTGACTTTAGTACCATATGACCATCGAAATATCTTTGTGGTTCCATGCATTAAACCTCCATACTGATCAGGCATGGAAGCAATCTATGGAACATATTAAGATACACCAATCATTATATGGCGCTTTTATCATACCGTCTGGTATTCGCAATCGATAGAGATCAAAGAGATATCAACTACATATGCTGACGTACTTCTTCTGGGGAGAGGACACTCAGAATTACGACTGAAGATTTCTGACAGGAACAGAAGAAATGGTTCCCATGATTTTCGCCTGTAAGTTTTACCTTACACTTAATATCTAGGGTTCTTATGGAAGATTTTAAAAGTCTACTATACTTATAATTGATGAAGGATTCACTGGTATCCGAATCAAAATAGAACTCTTAGCATTCAAGTTACTGATGAATGATAAGGAATGTACCTGATGTCATTATTGATATGAACTATCTCTGGCATCAACCAGGAGAGTTTAAGCGCTTTCATTCTTAGGCTTTCCTTCCTTAGCCGCACTTCCTTTGACAGATGTAGGGCATGTAGTCTTGATGTGGCCTTTCTCACCACAGCCGAAACAGACTGCATTCTCCATGTCCTTGCAATCCAATGTTTTATGCTCCCTTGATTTACAGATCCCACAAGCCCTAGGCTGCGATTGGGATTTTGGTTCGAACCTGCACTTCCCTAGATGGTGCTTTTTGCAGGTCTTGCATACAGGTTTCTTATTGGACTCTTGCTTACCCCTTTTCTTAGAACTTTGGGAGTTATCTTCCTTCCCTTTCCTTTTTAGTTCATCCTTTGCATTCGAGGCATGAACAAGATCCTTCTCATGAGTAAGTAAGTGTGGTCTTGGATGAGATTTGGAGCAAGTAGCATTGGCCTCCTTGAACTTTTTTATGGCCTTCCTCACAGCTTTTCCAACAGCTGCGTCTATCATAGCTTGGAGAACATCTTTAGAGATTCTGAGGTTCACAATTGTACCATCATTAGCATGCGTCGCATTATCCATGACACGATCAACGGTTGTCTTATCCGAGTTTGTCATACTCGATATTTGGTTCCTAACACCAAATAAAACAATTACTTAGTTGCAATCCAACAACCGCTATTCATCATTCTGATGACCTAACATATACTAACCATGGTATCATTAAACCATACAGGCTAATATAGTACGAACATTCTCAATGAACGTTATTTAGATATGTATATATATATCAATTATACTTAGCCTAGGCCATAAAAGACCATCAATGGCAATTAAGGTTTGGACCTAGTCCATCACCTTTTTGATAGGGGATCAAATGTCACATATGTCTTGATCATATTGATGATTTTGGGTAGTTTGAAAGCTTGTCATAAGGATATTGGATAAGAGCGATTTCTAATGGATATAAAGCATCCATCTAAGGTTGTTGAAGCAGTCTCTAAAATGTTATCGGCCAATCTACCTCGCGTTATAAGTCTAGAGTCCTATTCAGGCGGATACAACCGTTTACAATATTTATTGTCCACAATAGACTTTTATGCGCCATAATCAAACAATTCTGGCATACACATCATTGATAAGGAAAGGTACCTGATACGTCGTCATCATTCTGCACCATCTCCTGGGCGTTCATTTGAAAAACCCGAGCATAGGTCTTCTTAGCCTCCTCAGGCTTCTTCTGATTCCTTGGGCAGTTAGTCTTGATATGCCCCTTCTCGTTGCAACCATAACAGGTCGCATCTTTCAACTTCTTACAATCCAAGGTCTTATGCTCCTTGGATGTTACACCCTAACACGCTTTAACTGAAAAGACGCAGCGGAAATACGTACCATAAAATTTCTTTCATTATGAACGTCTTAACTTACTTGAAGTTCATTTTAGGGTGACACATTTACAATGAATACATCAATCGAACTCATTTACGAAATAGAAACATAAACTATGTTTACTAAATTAGTTATTCAGACATTCCCGTACAATCTAACTTGTGACTCGGTCTTCGATCTCCACTCCTCAGTGATCCTCCGTGACTCGTACAACCTACACTTACCATACAAATTCAAACGTTAGTACACATTATGAACGTAACAAGATTCATACACTTTTACTTTCTATTCCGTTATTCCTTTGCACTTAGGCATTTCCGTCTGAGTATCCATTCCCCGGTGAGACTTCAACATTGTACCTGCATTATTCCTCATTCTCAAGGTACACTGTTATTAGCATCAATACTCAATCGTGTTGAAAACATATGAGCATACACACTTACCTACTGGCATACAGTTATACATGCATACTGTCATCCACATATATATACGTTCATACCTACACGCGTATGCACCTTCACACTTAAATACATAATACTTACGCCCATGCATATCTACTCGCATACGCACCTACACCGTTACCTACATATATACCTACCTACCTACCTATCTACATACTTACACCCATACTCAAAACGAAACATAACTATACACGTACATACATTCACTAGTGAAATCTATACATACATACCTATATACATACATATATACATACATACATACATACATACATACATACATACATACATACATACATACATACATACATACATACATACATACATACATACATACATACATACATACATACATACATACATACATACATACATACATACATACATACATACATACATACATACATACATACATACATACATACATACATACATACATACATACATACATACATACATACATACATACATACATACATACATACATACATACATACATACATACATACATACATACATACATACATACATACATATACATACATACATAATACATACATATATACATACATACCAACGTACTTAATTCATTACCCCGCATACTCGCTTACATACCCCGTTCTTATTCGCACATCTTAAACGCTTTCAATATATCTATCGGGTATGTTTCGGATCTTAAAAATGAGTTTCATACTCATCCGTAACTTACCAAGCCATTTGGTAGGGTTAAGGAACATTATAAAAACTTAACGAGGCTTGGAATGGGTTTACGGGGTCCGAATTCGAAGAAAAACGAAGAAATTACATAAACAATACTTTTACACCTGACCTCCACCGTAAGCTACGGTGGCTACCGTAGCTTACGGTGGCCCCAAATGCTTACGGTAGAAATAAACTGCCTTACGGCAGAATTAAATGCCCAGCACCCACCGTAGCTTATGGTGGGCACCGTAAGCTACGGTGATGCCCAGTTCAGCCTTTGTATTTAATACTAAAACTCGCATAACTTACTCGTTTTTGATCCGTTTTACCCGATTCTTTTTCCTACGCGACCGTAATTTAATTCTCCATCACATGGAGTGAAAATCCAATATTTGGACTACCTAACTTTATGACTCTTATGCCTTCGGCTTATTTCCCTTTTACCAAATTTTGACCCGTTCATGCATATCTCAACATAACTTGTTTCTAATTGTCCGTAAAACCTCTCCTTGCATTTTAGACTAAGAATCCTTACCCCGGGTCTGTAATCTTTACGAATTTCATTACCGCTACCTTACTTATACATAATTATTCGACTCGTTTAAACCCATCAAATTACCTTAATGCTTTCATCATTACATAACCTTACATAATTTCCCCACAATCATGAACATGAAAATTCTATATACATACTAAGAAGTGAGTCGGAAGTCACTTACCTTAAGCGTTAGTGTTCGTGCTTGCTTCCTCGCCTCCGCTTAACCCGTTAGTCTTCCATTCGTTGGGCCATGCTAGTGAAAACTCCTACCCATTCATGCCATCATATTCAAAACATTGTTATTACATATATTCATCATCACTAGCATTCAATTATAACCCAAATGGTTGGTTGACTTTCTTTAAATAACAACTAGCGTGCATAAGACTCGCATTAGCAATTTTACTTATTCTAATCTATGCTAATTTCATTCACCATCACGTATAGCACATTAAATAATCTAACTTGTATCTTGTGATCTCTCTACTCTTGAAAGTGTATCCAAAGACCTAGTCGTGCTATTCATACATTGTTGACTTTCAGAAAGTCAACCATCTTACTTACATACTTTCGTCATATGATCATATACTTATCTAAACCTAGTCGACCATACCAATGATACCATTTACATTTCATAATCATGGTGTAAGACACACACATACATAAGTACATGATCAACTAATTTCATATATGCGCATGTATCATCAATTCAACTCATACTAACATATTCAAAGCTAGAATTTTGACATAATCTCAACACCATTCTTTACTAGTAAGTCCATAAGCTATCCATTTAGTACACATACCAATCCAAATTACTATTAAGCCACTAATACATCATATGATGTGCACCTCATTATTCAAGCCTAGAATATAAGTTCTAATGCATAATTTCACCCAATCATTCCATCAACTAGACCTTCTTATGAAATCCTTCTACAATTTATCTTCTCATGATTAATTATTATCAATCATGTCATTATCAACTCTACACATGTTCATCTGGTGTTTAGCATACAATTTCACATACTAGCTTGTACGAGGCATTTCATCAAACACTTGGTGTGCGTACACCATTTAATGCACAATGTACAACTAATTCATGCATAATATTACAAGTTCATATCAAAATCATCAAGTTCCACTAGAGTCATATAAATCTCATAATATACCCAAATTAACTAACAATTACTCATTACATACAACATCATACATAAACTTTACACAACAATTAAACATGCATGATTATCCATATCATCATCTTCACTACCACAAGAGGGTTTCATCTCTAGTCATCTAATTAACCTAAACCATGTGTAATCTATGCTCTATATCATGATATTAATACATTCTCATGCTCAATTTCATACAAATTCGTGGATTGATCAAAACCCACTTCATATCAAAATCACTAAATCAAAAATTACAACTTACCAAGTGATTTTTAGGGCTAGATGACTAAGAATTCGGGTACATGCATTAGATTTGGGTTGAATTCCCCTTTCAATTTGAGCAAATAAGCTTGAGCTAGGGTTTGGCTCCTTTGGGGGCTTCTGATCGACCTGGAACAAACACGAATGTGTGTTTGTGTGTGTTGTTATTTTCTTATAATATCCCAACTTTCCTTTTAACCCACATTAGTCCCTCATGATTGTTAATTAAACATAGTTGGCCCCATTGTTTTCCATTCTCAATCTATAGCCAACACTATCTAACCAAGTTAGGTAACTTGGTTGTTAGTGAAATAACCCACTTAACCAATAAATCCTACTTACTTATGCCAACCTAATAAAATGTCTAAATAAAATATTTAGACCCGAGTTTTGGGGCGTTACATTGGACTTGCAGATTCCACAAGGTAGAGGCTGAGATTCAAATCTGCATTGCCTGAGGTGGTGTTTCCTACAGGTTTTGCACCTGGGCTTTTCACCCGACTGGTGGTTGTCCTTTTTAAACCCGGAACTCTTCTTATAATCAGAGTTCCCCTTTTTCTTCTTATCGGAGCGATGAGAATCCTCATCCTCTCTTTTACGCTTTCCATCATCAGAAGCTTTGGCAGCCTTGTTTCTGACCACATCGAGTGTGAGAGATAGTGACAGATCTGACGCTAACCTGAATGTAGCAGGTCTCGATGCTTTCACACTTGCCTTGATTTCTGGGGCTAGACCCCCACTAAAGCGAGCTATACGCTTCGGTTCTGGTGTGATCAAGTAAGGAACCAATCGAGACATGGTATTGAAACTTGTAAGATATGCCTAACAATCTAGGTTCTTCATGACCAATGTCAAGAAATTAGTCTCAATTTTCTCAACTTCATGTTGAGGACAGTAATTTTCTTTAATAAGAGCAACAAACTGATCCCATGTCAGATTATACAACGGAATCTTCCCTGTAGCTTGGATCAGTGACCTCCACCAAGCTAGAGCTTCTCCTTTAAAGGATTGTGAAACAAACTTCACAATGTCTTGCTCTGCACATCCACTAATATCAACGACGGTGTCCATCTCATCGAGCCACGTCATGCAATCGATGGCTCCCTTTTCTCCTGTGAAGTCTCTGGGCTTGCAGGACACAAAATATTTATATGAACAGGTTTTAACCTGAGGCTCTTGATTGAGCACAACCTGCCTAGACGGCACACTCCTCTGGTTCGAGGAATGATTAGAATCGCTCTTGCGAGCCGTATGAGTCTTGGAGGGTGGTTTTGAATGAGGTTCTGACTGAGTTCTGACGCGAGTACCACTCGATTCATTATCTCGTCTGTCCAAAGCTCGAGTAACGGCATTGTCTATCAATGCCTGCAGTTCCGCACCAGCTATATTAACTCTGGTAGTATCATTATTTTCCCTCGGGTGGCTGTTAACCTCATCAAATCCAGCCATGTAGCTTGATTGCTACATAAATTTTGACAAGATTTATTCAGGAGTTTATTATGGAATTGTCTTTTATGGCAATTCATTAACCATGGTAACTTAAGCCATATGGGTTAATTTGATTTATTTAAATTTTTATTATATTTTTATCCCAGTTACAAACTATTAAGGATAATAGGGTGGCATACAAAATGCCTAGTCACAAGGACAATTTTAATTCATAAGCCATGATTTTATAGAATCAAGGCATTAAGGTTTGAACATAGTTCATTACCTTCTCTTGACAGAGAGTCGTAGACTACTACTGTCTTCTTTGTCTCATAGGACAATAATCATGGCCCGTAGGCACTTTATCACAAATGGATGTTTAATATATGATCATCTTAATTGATGAATTGCACCCATGATTCTAGATCATTAGGCTAAATAAGGGGGTTGGAAATTCCCAATATAAAGATGACAAGTGTGATTTTATCGCATCACTGTTGTCAGGAGTGTTAACATGTCTTCAGATGTTAACAAGGATCTGAATCTCTTTTAAATAGGTTTTACCATCATAGCTAGGTCTTTAATGACATACAAGCTAGGTTATACCCTTTAAGATTCTTTTTAATATATATACTGGCAGATCAATTACAAAAAGGAATGATATTTTGATTTATTTCATATATTATATTCATATATAATGATAAAATGAAATTTAGATAAAACATTCCAATAATTTTTTAAGGAGTATATAATTGCCCCAAACGAGACTTGAAAGAAATAACGTTGTCCACGAAGGGACTAAAAGATAAATATGTCCTTATAAGGACTACTAAGGAAACGAACTTCAGCAAAAGGAGTTTCTTCTTCACTTTATTTCTGAATGTTTTCTCCTTGGTTGCACGTTTATCCTAGCCGTGGTACGAAGCTCGGCATTTCTAGGCTTCGGATGTGGAGAATTTCCATTACGGCTTCCTTGCTTAGCGACATATTCAAAATACATAAAATCGAAAACAATATTTTACAGAATAGGGATGAGAGTATTCCTATGTTAAATCTAGACTCAGAAGGTCAAGGAATGTGCTACTGTGTCATTGAGATTAAACACAAAAGGCTAGTGTTTAATTCACTCAATGTTGGCTCTGATACCAACCTGTCACACCCCGATATTTCCACGTATTACCGGTGGGGAGTATCGTGACGTAGTTGATATCATCATTGTCAAATAATCACAGTTCAATGCACAGCGGAAGTCGAAAGTGAATATATTACAAACTGATTCAAAAGTAACATCAATGTTACAAACAGATTGTAAGGTGGATCCACAGGCGGATCTTTAAACAGAAAGATAAACACTGTTCAACAGACTTTAGGCATCTAGAACTTGCAAGATTCCCTATTAACGCCCTGAGCTCCCAGCCAATTACGTACAGTACCTGTCACTTAATCTTTTTAGAAAAATACGTTAGTTTACACTGGTAAATACAATTAACTAACTAATTTTGAAAATGTTTTAGAAAATTGATTTGAATGCTCAAGGCACAAAATTCTTTTATAACTTGGGACAATTATATAAAAATAATCTTGTATACAGATTTATATGTTCGTTATACATTTAGGGCCCGATGTTAGAAACCAGGTCAAGATTAACAGACGCACCACAAGTATAGGCCCACAAGAGAGTGGGAGACCGTTTCCCTTATGCAACTGTCAGGTGTATGCCTACACCCTGTGCTTAAGACGTGGCCATTTCTTAATAATGATGCCAAGGATATCCGGGACATGGTCATTAACCCCTAAAGGCCTTTATTTCAAACAAGATAGATTAAAACGGGTTACCTCAATAATTTAATCACAATCCGATTAAACATTCAATACCCGACCAAGCGGTATTATTATAATACCGTATCCCAAGCCCGTATAGGGAAAATAAGTTAAGAGTATTTACCTGAGCTAAAATGCAATATATACTCAGTCATATATTCTAATGAGCAAGCACAAGTACCTCTACTGGGGCTCTAAATCTGGAACGAAGGTTTTATTAACCTATTAGATTCCTAACGGGTCTTATTTAAGTTGAAACTTAGACCGGTTAGTTTTAAAGGAAGATATACGATTCAAAACGCATGATTAAGCGAAGACCGGAATAGAATGTGATCTAGATCCGACAAGTTTGAAGACGTGTATAATATGGGTAAACTAAACACATTCTAGAATTTGAGATAAAAATGATAAGGTTTGACCCGTTTCGGTCAATTTATGCAAACTAGTTACATAAACCGTACCGAACGCGAAAAATGCATAACAGGTAACCGTAAGAGTCATATACAGTTTTCCTAAGTTAATATGCCTTAAATATGTTGTGATATCAGTAAGATACCTTCTATTATGCCCAAAACGAATTTAAACTCGAATTAAGCCCCGTAGGGGTATTTTGGTCATTTTAATGGTTATAAAAGGGATTAATTATTAACCTGGGATTCAGGTCTGATTTGATCAGTAAAAATATTTTATTTAATAAGTTATATCAGTAGGGTATTGCATATATGTGAAATTTATTATTTATAACCAAATTATGCACCAAAGGGGCATTTTGGTAATTTCACATAAGCTTTAAAGGTCAAATCTGGAAATCTGAGTTTAAAACTTTTGCTTACTGTTAAAGTATAAAAATTTACTAAAAATATTAGTAGGTATTAAGTCTTATACGTTTAAAATAGTTTTAACTCATACTATGCGTTTTAAACGCGTAAAAAGGCGGTTTTTAAGCGATTTCCGGGTTTTATAAGAAAAGCTGATATTTTTATCGTTCCAGAAGGCTTAAAATATTTTATTTATCATATAAATTCAGTATCAGAAAGTTTGGTATCAAAATGTTACGTAAAACTCATTTTATGGGCAAAAAGGGTATAACCGACAATTACCGAATTAAAGCAAGAACCATATGTTATGCTCAGCCTAAAAATAAATAAAAATCTTCAAAAATCCCAAAATATTATATTATATCAGTGGGTAAAAAGATTGGTGTCAAAATTTAGGTTTAGATAGGCTATATGCTAATTATGTCGTTTAATTAATAAAAAGCTTTTATTTACGCTATTGAGCATAACTCCTAATCTAGACCTCAAACTGATGTCAAATTTTTAGGACAAGTTTATAAATCAGTAACAAAGGTTATTGTCCTTTCACGTTTTCAAAAATCTTGTTTTTACATCAAAAGGGCATAATGGTCAACTTTTAGGCAATTAACGGAAACATACAATAAACTAGGATCTAAGGAACCAAGTTGTATAACCTCAGAGAGTTATACTAACCTATAACATGGTCCTAAAGGAATCCTAAGGCATATCTAAACTAAGTTAAATCGGGTCAGAACTGAAAGTCAAAGCAAAAGTCTACTTTTGCGACTTTCGGTTCCGAACCGAGCCTAAACTTAGAATTGTCGGGTCGAACATGCCTAGACATGTTCAATTAATATTTACCAAGTTATTAAAGTGATAAAACTGATTTTATTGCCTTTACATCATTAGTTATGAATTTATTTTAAAAACCGACTCGCTTGACTTTTATTTTAATTACTTTGACCAGACAATTAAGTAAGCAAACGTGGTAATTAGAAAGTACCCTTTTGAGGGTTTAATACCTACCTAATTACGTTCACGTAGCCATGTTCGTTGCGAACAATGGCTCGATCGTTTAAAAGTCAAAGCGTTTATCGCGAACGCTTGACTTTTCGGCTTTAAGAGCCAAACAATTAAACTAAGCACGAAAGGACACTTACAAAGGGTCCAAGCAAGGATGGAATTGATCTAGATTGCTCAGGTATGAAGCATAGAAGCTCCAACTTAGAACAATTCAGATCAAGTGTGAAATGAGAGCAAGAACAAGTGGGTTTATATAGGATTTCAAGAACCGTTGGGATCGTTTCTCGTAACCCGTGCTTCAATCTTGGCCCTCCATGTGTGCCCATGGTTTCTAAATACAATGGGGGTTGAAAACCAGCTCATGGTATTGAGAATTTTACATAAAAGCCCTTGAAAAACGACCAGAATGCTGAAAATAAGAATCTGCCCAGACCTGGGCGTAGGCTACGCTGCAGGGGGCGTAGGCTACGGCAAACAAACTTTCAGAAGTTGCAGTTTTGGTCCCTGTATGTGTTTAAGCTCATATTTGACCCGTTTAAAGCCCGTTAAGGCATTCTCAAGGCTCTACAATGATGTCTAAACATAGGGAACATAAACCATGCTCAAAAATATGTCGGATGTCGGTTCGTTTGGTCGTACGGTTGCGTTGATCGGCTAATTACGACGAAACACGAATGGACGCGAAAAACGATCCAAATTACACGACGAATGGAATTTTATCATGCCAATCACTAAAATTAAATATTTTAATGATTACATAAATTTTTGGATGTCCGGATATATTCAGAACGTAAGATATGCGCGAAAATGCAAACTTATGCACTCTTTGACGCTTTTAGTCCCTGTTGATCAAATAAGTTTATTTTTGCGCACCAAACACCTCTAAGCGTATTTCTAAGCTATGTAAAGGATATTTAGGGCATGTTTCACTTATGATCATATTCTGGAAGGTTCGATACCATACGAATCGACAGACTTTTGCAGTTTGACGCAAATAGTCCTTCTAATGCGCAAACTTGCGCATATTATCGTTTAATAGCATCGAAGCCTTATCTAACCCATATTAGGCATTCTTAGGAATATTAATAAATATCACGATGCTTCGGGTTCGTAAAAAGGTCATTCAGAGGTATAATTAAACATATTGACGCTTTTAACCCCTTAAACTTGCAAAGTTGCGCGTAACGTCACTTAAAGGCATAAAAGCCCTTAATGGACAATAATTGGCATTCCCGAGAGTATAATCAAATACCATGAAGCTTCCGGTTTGTTAAAAGGTCACTTAGAGGTAAGAATTAACATGTTGACGCTTTTAACCCTTCATTTCGCAAACTTTCAATTAATTACGCAAACGGCTACTCTTGATCAACAAGTGGCTTATTTGCGAATATGATTACCGTATAACGTTATTCAGAGGCTTATGATTACCATGTTGACACTTCCAGTCCTTCTATAATCAAAGTTTTCGATTTTTCGAAAAATTAGTCCCTTAAATTCAATGTTTGACTTTATTAGTCTTAAAGGACATACTGTGAAATATTTTGAAACATTAAATAAAAAACCCGTCAACTTTTTCGCCAAAGGACACCGCCTGTAAAAAGATGTTAACGTAAATGACAAAACTTGTAATTTACTCTTTTGTGTAAATTACTCTTGGTTAAAAAGAGTCTTTTCTACATAATATTATACAAATTTTAGATCTTAAATGTTAAAACAACCTCAAGAAAGACGAAATGTACTTGAGTTTTTTATTGACAGGAACAGTGGAAAGAAAGAAGAAAACAAAAGATGACTCAATTTCCAAGCTCTGAAATACTCTTCAAAGCTGGTTTCCATTGTCCTCCACCATGACTTTGATTTCGTCTTCTGCTGCTACTGCTACCATTCTGCGGTATGTCAAAATCACCATTAATCCAAATAAATATATATATTTACAGATAGTAACAACATATATACGTAAGATATTCACTCAGATTTACAAAATATAAGGAGTCACATTAACACAATAGTATTGCAACTCAATCATAAACATAAAGAACATTTATTTATACGGTTGTCTATTTAAATTTAAATTTGTTGCGTATTTACTCATTTCATAACAGACTTTCAGTATATGTGAAAAGTCCATATTTGTGTAATCAATATTAATTAACAAACAGATGGTTTTGCGTATATCACTGCTAACATTTATTCACAAGTAACTTCGATAACTAATGGTGAATGCATTATTTATTTAATATCTATTGAACATAATTATAAAAATAGTGAATACACGATTGCTAATGATTCTTAGATATATTAATAAAATCAGAAGTGTGAGTTGCTAATATCTATTGGATGAATTAAGGTCATGTTTATAAGTGCCCCCTGCTTGTTTCAGCTTTTGAGCTAAGCACTACTTTATTTAATTTTTTAAATTCCAAGAATGCACATATGAGGATGACATGGTAACAGCTTATTTTCATTACTTTATTCATTAAAATATCTTTAAAAAGATCTGAAAAACCAATGCTTTAGTCAAGTGCTTAACCTGGGAACTGGGATGTGAGTAACTTAATTACAAATTTACTTATTTCTGAAGTTCTAAATTGTAAGAAAGCACTTATAACCAATTGGGTATATATTTTGTTGGGTAAGATGTGTAAAAGGATATACAACTCGTATATTTCATGTAAAAAATATATATACAAGTTGTTATACTAAGGGGAGGGGGGTTGGTTCACTAGTGATAGAATTTATCACTCACAAGCACCAATCAAGTTCCGCCATGTCATCGACCATTTTTCCATCACTCACAACCTTTTTTAGTGGGGGTGGTCATCACTCATCACCACACCCAACAATTTCCCCCCAACCAACAAATACCCTCACAAAACAAAACATTAACGCGTGATGGAGATAACGAAAACCGGATTGCGTTAATGTATCACGCGTTTTAGTTTGTACCGGCGGTCGGAATAACGCGTGGAAAACTGGATTGCGTTATGGAATAACGCACGAGCCCGAGTCCCCTAAGGAGAGTGGGGTGGTTGATAGAATTCCATCACTCACAATATCTAATCATGTTCCGCCACGTCAGCAACCATTTTTCCATCACTCACAACTTTTTTTAGTGGCGGTGGTCATCACACACCACCACACCCAACAATTTCCCCCCAACCAACAACTAACATATATCACGCCGTGAAAAAAATCAGGGAATCGGGTTTTCGTTATTGTATCACGCGTTGAACTAATGGTGACGGTGGGAAAAAAGTTTTTTCCACACGTTGAACTTGGAGTATCACGTACCGCCCCACCTCTCTAACAAGATTCGGTGTCAAAAGATGAATGTGTGATCATCGAGCCATTCTAAACATATTTCAGCAATCTAATTATTCAACTTTTAACCTAAAAGTTATGGTAAAATTCACTGTACGTGGTGACGATCTTTTAGTGACAGAAGATATAGTAGCCAACTTACAGAATCAAAACCACATGGACCACAAAGATACGAATGTTGTAACCATTCCAACAAACTTTTATCATCTAACTCAACGTGTAAATGATGTTAAGCATGCTTACCTTGCCGGAACTTCCGTTCCGTACCGGCACCGTCGCCGGAGCAACCGCCGTGTGCTTCTTCTTCCTCACCTCAATCACTCCTCTCTCCATCAACAACTTCCCGAGCTTCACACATTTCTTCGCAGCAAATTCTTTCAAAACATCTAAAAAAATTGTAAATTATTATTCAACGTTATGATAAATTCAAGTTCATGATCAATGATATGATGACGTCATGAAGTAGTTGAATGGTTACCTTCGTAGGTGATGAGGCGGTAAACTTGGCCAATAAGCAACGTATGATCTGGCTGAAGAAGCTTCAGTTGCTTCACCGGCAATCCGTTATCGGTTTTCACCACCGGTGACGTAAGCACTTGCGCGACGTAGTGGCCGGGATTCGAGTTCATGACGTCACGAGCGGTTACAGACCAGTAAATCCTCTCGACTTTGTAGCCTGGATGCACTATCACAACCGTCGCGGCCTCTGCAGCTTGACAGTTCCCCATCGGTAACCTATTAGCTTCAACAATCACAGATCCGGTTACTCGTAACCTAAATGTAAATGTTCCGATCACAAATTCCGATCGGAAGTTCAATAACCGTAGTTTTTTGAAGCAAAATCTGTTAAACTAACGAAATCTAAACGTTCAGATCAGAAATCTGAGTACGTGTTTAAAGCAAATTCAGTATAAAAACTGTAGAAAGTATCGAATTCAATGAACAGAGAGATGATGAATATTGAATAACATACGTAAACCTAAACATTCCGATCAGAAATTCAATAACCGTAGGTTTTTAAAGCAATTTATGTGTAAATTATCGAATTCAATGATACAGAGATGAATAATAACATACGTTACCTGTGATTCTGTGAAGATGTAGAAAAACTGTACGTGCAATGACTGAGAACAGATCCGATTCGTCAACACGTAAAACCTAAACCTTCCGATAACACATTGCAATCAGAAATCCGAAAACCGTAGGTTTTAAAGCAAATTCTGTATAGGTCACCGAATTGAATGAATAAATGACAGAGAGGTGACGAACAGCATACGTACCTGTGAAAATGTTGAAAACTGTAGGATTACAGAGGTTCAGAGCCAATAAATGGAGAGCGTCAGTGGAGGAGACGTGGACCGACGGAAGGGTAACAGTGATCGATGAGGATAGATTCCATTGGTGATTTGATTGTGAGAGAGAGAGAAAGACGTTAGCTATGGCTATGGCTATATGGCTATGGAGGTGAGTGTGAGTGAGTTAATTGAAATTTGTGAAAGTGACTACTAGCAACAGTGGTACGACACTGTGGTGTTCATACTTCATACATGTGTTGGTTGTTTAATACCTGCAACTCTCTCGCTCGGTATCAACGGGTTATGGAGGTTGGTTATTAATGAGTTTGATCGGGTCGGGTCGGGTTAACTTTTAAGCAATGGTGTAAGATTCCATGGAGTCATTGATAACGTATTTTTATATTGAGAAGGATTAATTTGTGTGTATATAATATTATCTCGAGTTAAACAAAGTGATTTGAAGAAACAGAGGGTCAGATTTTTTTTTTAAACGGCAAGGAACGACGTGTTAATCATCGTGACACCGGGCGCTGTGGCCAAGGTCGACTACTCAACCGCCGTCAGCCCCTTGGCTCTCCCCAGATACGTGAAAACCCGACCTCCACCCGCCCGGAGACACGGCACGACCCGTATTCGCTCTTCACCTGGATGCCGCAGAAAATAATAAGGAGAGTGGGAATCGAACCAGGGTCATAAGGAACGCGTTGAGGAATGACCCGGCTCGTTCATCCGGGGTCGGGTAAACCATCACTAAATAAGGAATATTAATAATAAAGACACGGAAGATATTCCCATGCAAATAGAATGTCGGTGCAATCTCCGAAAAGATAGGAGATGCGGCTAACCGACTCTCCGATTTAAGCGGAAACCGTAATTCGCTAAAATCTTTATAGAGAATGAAATCATAAGGTAAATTCATTCAATCGCTCTCTCTTAAACACTTATTCTCCCATCTACGAGTACTTATTCTCACGCCGGATGATGGTTACAGGAATAACCTCATTCTTGTAACGAGTCCTAACGGTAGTTTGTTTTGAAGATTAACGTTCAGGCCACATACGATCGGATCATCTAACATATTGACGTATAACTAGGTAACGTTTATACATTGGCACCATCCGTGGGACCAGATACTGAGAATCCATTACCATGATAAGTGGTTCGAACATTAGTTCTGCAATAACTAACGCCGTTCCGGCTCCTACCGGCCAAGAAGGTGAGGTTTTGACAAATGTGACTATGACAGTTTCTTCTCTAGCGATTACAAGGTCTTTGAACATAGAATTTGATGCTGAGACGCCGCTAGGGTATGATGGTGGGTCCATCAACACAGCGATCAAAGAAGCGGAACCCTCAACTCAAAGTACAGGGCTGACTCAACCTCTGACTGCATCCACAACAACGGCGGTTACTCTACCGGTTTCACACAGGGGAGTCTCAAACACAAGCTTGCCGATGTTTACACCAGCCCCAGGTCCAAGGGATTACTATTATCAACCCATCATGGAAAATGTTGGAGATGCGGCGGGGTTGTGTTGCTTTAGGTCTAGGAAACTAGTTGGAATAATGTGATAAAACATCAAGTGAAGTGGTGGAACAAGTTTGGAAAGCCCAAGCTTCCATGGTTCACACCTATACCAAAACACAAGTCTTGCCATATGAACTATGGTAGACTTGGATGGTTTCATCACTTGTAGGTTGTATAAACCTTGTCAAAACAAAAAGTTTAGAGATGCTTGGACCTTAAACTTGATGGAGAACAACCACACACAAGCCCCACAATCATGGATTTGATTGAGGACAAGGTGGGTACAAGTTCTTCACAAAAGATGAACTTAAAAGATGAACATCTATAAAGTTTAGTGAAAACAGAAAATTAAACCCACTTTGGACACCGAAATTGGAGTTGTACCACCTTGTTACACATTAGTGAACATTGGGTAACAAACCTTGATGTTGTCCAAGTGTTTTGAAGCAAGAAAACTCGAATAATAAGTAGTAGAAGTGAGTTAGAACTCACTTTGAACTTCAAAGATATTCTGCCCAAAACCAGAAATTGTTGAGAGATTTATAGGATTTGAGAGTGAATTTGGTGTTTGGAAAGTGTTAAGGACTGTATGGAGGCTCCTATTTATAATGAGATTGATTAGGGTTAGAGTTAAATGAGTTAGGAGGTGATTGGAGGTGAAAAGGTGACAAAAAATGGACCAACCCGCGAGCTGGGAACGAGCTGCTGCGGATTGACTTCCCTGGTGCGTCACGAGAGATGACCAGGGTTCTCCCACATGGCGCCTGGGAGTCCTGTCTGCAAATTTTCATTTTTGGCCCCTGAAATTTGTAATCATGTTATTTTATGTCGTAAACTCGTATTTTAACCCGTTTTCAGGTATTCAAAGTGTAACAAAGCATAGTATGAGTGTATGCATGTAAGATTAATACATACAAGTATTTTGAGTCTCGATATTTGCGTATAAACATGTATTCGACGTGTGATTGCAGATAACCCAGTATGTAACAAGTATATGTGTAAAATGAATTTCCATTATGATCAAAGCCTCGGATTACAAGATTGGAAATAAATTAAGGATACGATATGATTACAAGTTTCCAAAAATAAAAATATGAATTACAATTTCTAAATAAGGAAAGTACAAAAATGTGAAGCGTTACACAGTAACCAGTACTGGACCATCGATCATTAGGACAACCGGCCAATCAACTTCAGAATAAGCATGTAAATCAAAACAATCAGTGCGTCGAATAGTCAACCCATAAGAAACCATACAACGAAGATACTTCAAAACACACTTGATCGCCACCCAGTGATGATTAGTAGGTGTCCGTAAAAACTGAGATACCTTGCTAACCGCATAAGCAATCTCAGGGCGGGTGAAGACCAAATACTACAAAGCACCTATTGTACTCTTATACTGTGTCGGATCTGATAAAGAATACCCGCAAAACGAGAGAGTTTTCGTTTAGAAGCCACTAGTGTCGATAAAGGTCTACAATCAACAAGACTGGTACACTGTAACAAATCAAGCAAATACCGCTGCTTAGAAAGATGTAAGGTATCATCATCAAATGTTGCTTGAACACCCAAGAAATAAAAAAGGGTACCCAAATCCTTGAGTACAAATCGAGTATGTAGACTCCCAATCAATGTAGTAATGAACTTAGTAGAGCTCCCAGTAATAATGATAAATTGTTAAACTGCATTTCCTCCCTCTATACCCCCTAGGGACACACCTCCAAGCCCAAGAACAACCTGAAACAATCACACGATCGAAAATGAACACCTCTTTCTGAGTTTCTAATCTGAAAAGGCGAGGGAAAATAGTGGCAAGAACGTCCAACTATCATCCTAAAAGGAAGCATTTTTACAATTATCGACTTTCTTTTTTGAACATGATAATTTCATCATCATTCATATTACTTTGGTACTCTTCACACATTAATCTTTTACTCTAGCAATATGGAGTGTCCGAACTCCGAACATGACATATACATGGTCATGTGAATCAGATTATGGTCGACCTTAATTACATACACATTCAAACTCAAATGAATTTTACTAAAAAGATGCGAGTCTTTAAATATTAAACAATATTACAAAAATCAACCTTGATAATAAAAAAAACTTTCATCCGGTTAACACAAAAACTGAAAAGCAATAGCTATAAGTCAAAACCTATTACAACAATTTTCTAAATATACATGTCATTTACTTACATCTCTACAAGTCCTTCAGTTAAATTCGTTTTGGCTATTCACACTTAGACCATCCGTAGTGGGCGTGGATTTTTCAAAATTTGTCACCAATCACGCCTAATAACGCCGCTTCCCCACCCCCCGGGGCGTGTTTGGGCGTTATTTTTGAAAAAAGCCTCTCCAGGGTGATTTAAAACACGCCTTCCCCCTTTTTCTTTGTCCAATCACCTTCCATCTTCCTTTTTTTATCCAATAAGATTTTTTAATGGTTTTTGTTTTATTTAATTATATATATATATATGGAACCCATTAAGTCTAACCAACTTTTAGGATAATCTTAGCCATCTAAACTCATCAACTTTTGATCTTGACCCTTTAAACTCAAATAAAAAACTGTAATACTGGCAGTTCAGGGAAGTTATACTCTCTCTCTCTCCTAAAATGAGGAAGTTTTGAACGGTTTTGTGATTTAATCTCTCCCAAGTCTCCTCCTCCCCACGTTCCTGTAACTTCCCTGTACACTTCCTTTTAAAGCAGACCTGATGTATCTCAAACCTAGATTTTTGCCCCATTCCCCTCCATCGCTCTCTATCCAATTGCGCTTTGAAAAGTAAGATCAAGCATAACAGTCCTTTTCCGTTAACTTCCCCTTCCAAACAAACCGCGAGTCCACAACACAAATATCTCACCGGAAAGTGACGTAATCGTCGGCGATGATACGAGCGGTTATTGTAACTAACGATCAAGGCAAGCCTCGCCTTGTCAAATTCTACGACTATCAGGTTCTTCAATTCTCTTTCATCTCCACATCTATACAAACCGCAACAATCAGTTGTTATTGTATACCTAATATCTATCTCTATATCTATAAACTGTTGGATCATCAATTGTGATGTCAAATGCAAGGTTAGCCGGTGGAAAAACAACAGGAAATCATTCGGAACATATACGGAGGTATGTTTCAGTTTCCGTTGCGATTATTTGCTTATAATCGTTTCAGTTTCAGTTATGATTATGTGTCTGATCTGTTTGTTATCATGTGAATATGATTCCAATGCCTAATTGAATACATATGGAATGAGATGGTGAAATTATTGTGCATATTGTGTTGTGGATGTTGTAACTTGTAACCCTAGGAGTTGTTAGATGTGGAGTTGAAGTTTGGGCATAGGTTTGAAGATCTGACCAAGATCATTAGAAATTGAGTGGCAACAATATGAAATTTACTCTAGCTTCAGCAGTAATTCAGCTTCTTCCTATACTTTTTTAATCGATTTAACAAAATTTACCCATTGCTTATTGACTTTCTTTGCAACTGATGTGCTAAATGACTAAGAAATGAAATACGTAATTTTTCAATAGGCATGATATTGTTTATAAAGAGCTTGGCCACGTGCATGAAGGTCTTTAAATGCAAAGAGCTTGGCCTCTCAAAGAATGAGATGAAGAAACTTCTTTCCCATCATAGACTGCAGCCCATAAGATTTAGGTGTGTATAACTGTTGTTTTGATATTCCAAACATTTTATTAAAACTGAGAGTTTGAATTAATAATCTTTTTCTTAATGTTTAGGTGCTTTTGTTGGTGTTTTGGAGCTTTTTGTAGGAGCTGCCAAAAGTCTTCATGAGGCTGAAATGTTCTCATTTACCATGATCACATTTGATATGTTCTTTTCATGTATAAATGGTTAACATGTTTTCTGTTTTCATAGCTTTCTGAGATGAATGGTAGGTCCTGCGAGATCCTTATGGAGCTAGCAAAGTATCAGGTATTGTTGCATTTTGACTTCTGAGGAACGATTCGTGGGGACCTTTGAAGGCAATGGCAATTGCAAGTCTTATCAATGGCATTGGTGATGTGGTCCTCTGCTTATTCTTGGACTATGGTATCACTAGAGCAGCATATGGGCAACAATGGCGTCTCAGGTTTACTCTAAAAAAAGCTACAACATGCTTCTATTATGTTGTATTTTATTGTTGTGTTACACTTTAAACATATGGTAGGTGGTTGCACACTTGCAGGATTTATGTTGATTGGATTTCTAAAAGATAAAGGGTATAATGGTTATGCCATTACTTTTTCATCAGCTAATTGCTAATGAACTTCTCCAAATATTCAAGCTTGCTGCTCCAGTATTTATGATGATGATGTGCAAGGTTAGTATGTTTAACCTAGCATTTTATACGTTAAAAGATACAATGAGATACTTGAAGTGATTGCATGGGCTTTACTTCACATTCATGATAAACTTGTAACTTTCATTCATCTATTATATTGTATTTCAAAGCAAAATAATTTTATGATTAACTAATTAATTTTACCAACAAAATATTGCATGTTGATTTGTTGAATGTGGATGGATACAACTCATTACTATCATTCATTTATAAAGCAGCTTAAAAAGGGGTTCATCAGCCCAAGTACTCTCCACATCATCGTGTTGGCACCAACTCGCAAGGTTTTGGTTATTAGACAGGGGGTAAATTAGTCCCAAGCATGGTTAAAAAAATGGCTGAGGCGTGCGCCTCAAGACCACTCGCCCAAAAAACGATTATGAGACGCCGCCGCAAGGGGTTATATTGAATGTGCGCCTCACAGGGTTTATGATGACGGGTCCACTTTCTTTGCAACTGATGTGCATCTTGACCACCAACAAATCACAAATCCTAAGTTTATATTATATATTTGTTTTAGCCTATTTTAAGCTTTTGTTTGTTGTGATGATAGTGTTTTCACCCATGTTGCCCCCTTTGCCACACATGAGTGATAATTGATGTTCTCATTTTAAGTGTAGTGGGTCATTTTTTAACAAATAATGTTTTTGTTTAAGAGTCCAGGTCATTGCTCTCCATGAACCTGTTAAAAAAATTAAAAAAAAGAAAAACAATTATATAAAATTGGTTTTGGTTAAAAAGTGGTTTTCCTAATAAAAATACCAACTTGATTTAGAAATTTGTTTGTTGAAAAATAATCTTTAAACATGTTCACCATCTCACACATAGAGAAATCATAAAGATTTTGAATGTATGTTGTGTTTTTCACAAGTAACTGGGAGGGTTGATGTTTGTATGGAAGATGAAACCGTTAACTACCTCAACTGACGTGATGTACATAGAGCCTTGCATGCACACTTGGTTGGGGTTTGAAAATGGGAAATGAAGAAGACAAGTCCATTAATGCATTAAAAGTTGTTTGGTATTTAGAAGAGTATATATAATTCGATGGAATTGAAATTTGAGAATTTTCTTAAATTCGTGATACTTAGCGAGATTCTTTTATGTAAACAATTTAGTTTTGTTTATTTGTATTACATTTCATGAACTACTTAATGATCAAGCTATTGATTCTTCTTGATCACTCTCAGTAGTCTTTGAATATTTATTTATTTTGCAGGGAGTCTCCAAAGTCTAAAGACACGTGGACATGACTAAGATAGACACCCAGAATTGTGACCAAGATTATTTACCTTACATGATTTTTAATTGACATTTCCATTTCACCTGACTATTTATGTTTTGTTTTAGTAGTCCATGACGCACTTACAGGCTCAAGACAATTCGATTCATTGAAAGTGCCTGCAACCTTGCTTTGCCAGGTTTTTAGTCATGATATACATTTGAATGCACCTTTTGATTAAAAATCTCACATATTTTAGTGTTTTTAAATAAATAATGTTTTCATTTAATGCAAAGAAAAAAAACACTTATGTCATTATGTAGTTAAAGTACCCGGCCTACGGACGGGTATCTAAAATTTCATCTCATTCTCATCTAACACAATGCCAATTCTACTATAATATGTTTTTTTTATACTTTTATCATTTTTTAGATTGATACAAAAAATATCTATGGTATCCATATCTGTTGAGACCGTGCCTTACAAGTTGAATATGAGTACCGGCGAATTGGCTATATTGATTATGACAAGGTGCTTTTAATCTTTTACCATTTGGATTTTATATGTGTGTATATATTTATATATTTGCTATATTGAAATTTAAAGAGCACTTGATTCGTAATTCCCAAATTGCAGTTGGAGCGAGCATTTGACAGTGAAGTTGATTAATCTAGATTGTTACTCATCATGCATGTGTTGTTGACATCTGGATGCCAATATGTCACATTAATCTCTGGTTAGTAACTTAAATCTCCGGTTCATAAATGGTACTCTGTGTTTGTTAAAACATTTTTATCCAAGTACTGATTTTGTTTCGTGGTTATGAATCTTATATTAATGGCATAGTCTTTTCATTTCTCCAGCTAAAGAAGACACCTCAATTAAAAGAAACAGAGAAGCCGCGAAAACCAGGTTCAAGTGTAGGTGTTGGAGCCCAAATTTCAAACGGAAAACATCGCTTGGGTTTTGGTTGATGAGCAAATAAAGCTACGCGGTTCGCCGACATCGATTTGGGGCAAAGCGGTGGTAGTCGATGTTGGTAGGTGATGCAAGTTTGGGGAAGAGCGACGGTGATTTGTGGTAGTAAGCTGAGTGGATGCCCTAAAAATGGATACTGGTGAAGTGGATGACACATGTGGGGCATTGTTACGCTGTTAGCGTAACCCATCCACCGGACGGGTATTAAACTAGTTATATTACATCTCATTTAACATAATGCCCCACATCCCTACTACACATCTACACCGCTTTTGTAAAAACGCCTAATAATGTCCCATTGCTGACTGGGCTGCCACATGACGCAAAACGCCCTAGGGTGAGACATTATTCACCCAAACGACTACGCATGGTCTTAGATTTGTCTTCAACGGTATTTCTTTTTTCAAATTAGTCACTTCCTATATATTATCTTAATCATTAAATATGAATGGCACATTAACCTAAAACTTATTAAAAACTAGGCGATCAAATTAATCGAAACCTTTTAGATAAACCTCATGACCGTTTTTGTGTATTAAAAAAAAATAAGCTTTTGCTCTATGCCCACAAATTTTAGAGGGTCCTGCAAGAACTTTCAAGCATTACGGATCTTGGCTTAGTAAGATTTTTGAGTTGTTGCCCGTTTACCATTTATCTCGATTTAAATTCATAACACGATTAATTAAAGTTATCAATAGTACAAAAACTTGCATGAATAGCATTGGTAACATGTATGTAATGTAAGATGATTATTATAGAAACCTATTGATATCATCAATCTTATTTACATAAGAATGAACATATTTGGGTTAACACTCTTCTATCTAAGTTGTAGCTACAGTAGAGATTATCACTCAAACCTTTTCCTATATTTGGTTTGATGCAAGCAAACACCTTTTATGATGCATTGTATGTGTTGGAGGTATGACATGACTACTCATACTTATGTTGTAAGTTTGTACATCCCTTGTGCATGGGCCTTGTTCTCTTATCTACAATATACAATAAAGCAGTAGTAAAAAAAAAAGATAGGCTTTTGTTTAGTTTATCTATTTCATTCTTGGACGTGGCTACAAAAGACGTCCATTTTGGATGTTGAAGGAACATCAAATTTTAAATCCTAATTGACCATAAAGGTCTTTTTTTAACCACATTTTTTAAATTCGAGTTAAGGTTAAAAAGATTGAGTTGTACTTGATGAACTCGAAGTTAAAAAGTAACATAGTAATATTTGCTTATTTGTTAAATTTACACATCAATTGTAACTTTTTATAAAATCACATAGAATGTAATACCAAAAGATAATCCAACTCAAAATCGTAAAGTACATTCTATACAATATTCTAGCATAATTATTTATATTTAAACTTATATAACTATGACCTTAGTAGTCGGGTGGTATTGTGTTTGTCCTTACAAAATTGATACATGTTCAAATCATTGCAATGCAAAGTTATATGGTATATAAGTGTAATAAACTTATATCTAGTAATGTTAGAATCAGGTTGCAAACACACACAAAAATAAATCCGCATAAAAGTAAAGAAAACGAGGATTTACGTACATCCTCATGCCGCAATCAAGATATAGTAACTATCACTCTCGTGATGAAAAATTACAAGAACAAGTATACATTTTTATAAAAAGGATTTAGGGTTTCTAACTTATTCCTTAAAGAAAATGGGCTAGATTTAGATGTAAAGTGGGCCAAACTAGAGACGGGCATAATCGGGTATTCTTAAAACCTGAAACCGGTTCCAACCTGGAACCGGGTATGTATACAAGTGAGTAAAACCGGGTTCTCTGTGGAACCGGTTCCGGGTACAACCCGGGTACACGTCAATATATTTAGAACCGGCGTAACCGGTTTCGGGTACAATGGAACTGGGTACGGGTCCTGTTTGGAACCGGGTACGGGTATTGTTTGAAACCGGTTTTTTTGAGTTTTTCAATACAAAAAGCTGTCAATACTGTACGTAACCGGTTCCTCCTGTTTTTACTCGATAAAAGCTGTTTTTTTACTTTTTCTACCGAACGGAACCAACAACACATGTCAACTCATTTTTGTGGTAAACATCAGTTTGTAAAGGTCTTAGGTTTAATAAGGATTGTTGCTATTTTTGGTTTTGTATTTTTTAATGTTTATTTTTGGTAGAACTGATCTGTATCTCATCATGTTATGCTTTTATAACCTGTACAATTTCGTTTGCTTCACGTATTTGATTGAATGATTGGTTTTAAACATCACTCGATGAATCATTCTTTGGATCTAGTAAATAGTTAAATACCATAAAGTTACTATTTAAACCATTAATTGATAATTTAGAGATGGGCATATCTGGTTTTTTTTGTAATACCCGGAACCGGTTCCGGATAGGAACCGGGTTCCGGGTACGCACCGGGTCCGGGTAGGAACCGGGTACGAACCGATTTTTATTTATAAAATGTGGAACCGGGTCGGAACCTACGGGTTTTTTGAACCCGGAACCGGTTCTACTATTAGCCGGGTAGGAACCGGAACCGGGTCCAGGTCGGTTCCACCGTATCGGGTTTGGAACCAGTTATTATGCCCATCTCTAGGCCAAACCTGCTCCTTTTTTTCTCTAGAGTAAATTACAAGTTTTGTCCTTTATCTTTACATCAAATTTCAGGCGTTGTCCTTTAGGCAAAAAGTTGACAGGCGGTGTCCTTTACGTTTCAAAATCTTGCAAGTTTTGTCCTTTAGACCAAACCAAGTTAGAAATCTCAGTTAAAATACCTGATGTGCAAGGCACATGAGGGTAAAATGGTCATTTTCCTGTCACCCCTTTCAATTCATCCCTGAATTCAGCATTTAAACACGCTCGTTGTCCATTATAAGTGGCACTGGAGCCATTAACATCATTCAACTAAACAAGATTTGATTCTAAATCAACTAAACAGGAACAAACGAGATCTGATTCACACCAAAACATTACACATTAATCTAAATCTGTAAACAAGAACAAACAGATCTGATTCTGAATCAACTAAACGAGAATCTTAAATCCTAGGGATGGAGTACTCACACGCCAGTAACGGAGGGAAGAGGAAGATCGGAGAGGATAGAATCGCCATCGGAACCCTAGATCTCGCTGGAGATGCGAATCTGACCATTCAAGTTCAAACAGGTTTGATTTTTGATGATGGGTTGATTGTGGGTGGTGGTGTGGGTATATGAGTGATGGTGGACTGATGTATTTACTCAGTTGTCTCCATATGTGGTGTGATGGTGATGATGTGGTATATTACAATTCAGTTGTTTAAAGGATTGGCCTAAAATGGCAGTTGCCGTATACTGTCCATCATCAATCTTCCACCTTCAAAGAACCCCCAAAAATCAAATCTTTCACCCCAATTCCATCCAAATAATGGTCAAAGATGATGATGATATGAGGGGTGAAATGGAAGAAAGACTAATCAACGAAGAATACAAAGTGTGGAAGAAGAACACACCCTTTTTGTACGATCTGGTCATCACACACCCACTCGAGTGGCCTTCACTCACCGTTGAGTGGCTCCCGGACCATGATGAGCCTGCCGGAAAAGATTACTCCGTTAGATTGGTGATGTGGGTTTTTTTTTTTTTATAGGGGTTGATCTTTGTTTGTTGGATTTGTTGAAATCTTATGCAAACTCAAAGACGGGAGAGAAGTTGCAGTGAGCATAACTACAATCGAGTCCACCACTTCAGAAGAATGGGGATATTGGTGGTGGTTCTTGGTGGCCAGCCATAGAGCATAGAGACAGAGAGAGAGAGATTAAGGTGAAGAAAGGGTTTGAGAGGGAAAAAGACCATTGTACCTTCATGTGCCTTGCACATGAGGTATTTTAACTGAGATTTCTAACCTGGTTTGGTCTAAAGGACAAAACTTGCAAGATTTTGAAACGTAAAGGACACCGCCTGTCAACTTTTGCCTAAAGGATAGCGCTTGAAATTTGATGTAAAGATAAAGGACAAAACTTGTAATTTACTCTTTTCTCTATAAATTTTTGGCCACATAACCCACGAATTTAGGCCTCCAAAATCCAACACGTAAAAGTGTAAAACATTGTTACCAAAAGATTTACAAAAAATACAGTTGTGGGCTACAAGGTAGAATAATGTGACACTCGTATATGATGACCTCGTTACATAGATTCATTTATTCTCATAGAACCCAAAAAAGATTTTTTTTTTTCAAACATATTACGTAGCGGAATTCTTAAAGAGTCTAATCAGGAGTCGTTCATAGAGCGAAGTGAAAAATTGAGATCTTTTTCAACTTTCAAATTTCATTGCGTAACCTGCGCAATGTTTTTTTTTTCCTAAACCAGTTCTGGTTCTACTCAACAAAAGTCAGAATCATTTTTTTGCCCAAACTGGTTTCAGTTCCAAATTGATTTCCAAGTGAAAAGTTCTGCTTTTTACTGGTTTTTGGTCGGTTAGGTTTGGTTTAAACCAGTTTCAACAAAGAGGTCCCAAAACCGGTCTCAAACAGTCAAACTTACGGGTTCAATTGTTTTTTGTTCGGGTTATAACATGGTTTGGTTTAAAAATCTTCTGTTTTGCCCACCTTTAGCATAACCTGCTCTTTATCCAAGTTTAAAAGTAGCATAGTTTCATAGTTTATACACCCCGTTTGTGGTATGCGCATATAATACATATATGTGTGGACGTTTAGAGGCAAAAGTGAGTGCACTAATTTTAACGTTATTTTACTTATTTCGTGAAAATAACGTTAAAAGAGGGGGATGGTTAATTATGCATCATGTGGTGGCGTTGATAGCTGAAAGACAAGGGGGTACATACACTAATCGGCCTTTGTCTCAATTGCTGAGTGTTATGTGCATTATGTCCAAGTCTTTATGCAAAACTACTAACGAGTCAAGGTCTCTCTATTCCTACGGGTAGAGGTAAGATTGTCTAAATCTTACCCTCCTCAGACCCTACCTTAGCTTTGCTATTGGTAGAATTTAATGAGCATTATGATGATAGTTTCATAGTTTAATTTTCTTAAAACCCATATGCTTTTGTGTGTGTAGATGGAAAACAAATTAATTTTTTTAAACTATTTCTTACACCACTTCTATAGAGGACGAACACACAGATTAATTAGACTGATTTAACATTTAGAAGTGCTAACAGATTGTAAGGAACAAACAAATGCTCATATCATACGTGATTTATCCTTGGCGGATTAGTATTTTGGCGATCGTTCCATGCATCAATTGCATAATGACTAGATGATCGATCCAGTTATTCTTGTATTTGACTGTTACGATTTGGACAAAAGTGGAGATGAGATATGATCATCTGTAGTTCGCATACAAATTACTCATTCGTAATTTCAGAATAACGAAAAGGTATACACTTTAATATACAAAAGTACGCACCAACACTCTCTCCATTCCTTCTGATGACAAAACTTGTGAGCATGTGGGCTCATCGCCAAAGATAAGGATCGTGTTTATGTACATTACACCAGCAATCTCCACGCTTTATAAGACCAGAAAGTCGATACAGATCCCAAGAACTAAAATCCTGCACAGTTATAAGGTCAAACATCTGACCAAGTCAAAGTCATATGTTGTTACTAGGGGCGGCGGCAATTCTTGACACGACCCGTTAACCCGACACGAAAAAAAAACAGGTTTGGGTCGACTAACACGACCCGTTTAAAAAAACAGGTCAGGTTCGGGTTGACCCGTATTAAAAACGGGTCGGGTTCGGGTTGACGGGCCCATCAACCCGACACGATTGCCACCCCTAGTTGTTACGCGCCATGACAAAACGGGCCCACTATGACATCAAAAAAAGGGTACCTGAAATCGACCATTACCTTCTATAGCAGACTAATTATCCCAGTAGTTTCGAAGCTGTGACATATGCAAAAGAAGATCATCCCTACCGAACCCGGTGGCACTGCTAGTCATTATCCATGGCGGATGAATTTTATAATTTTCTTTAATCAGTTCTTGGAAACTCTTGATGTTTTCATCGGGCCGTCTTCCTTTACTGTTCTTCACTTTATCACACTTTGTGAAAACAATCGTCATCGGAATCTAGAAACAAAGAATCAATGAGTCAGATGCAAATTAACATCATAATAAATGGAAAACATGGAACGAAAGCATACGTTGTTTCGCCCCAGCCAATTAGCACAGTCGAGATCAATCTTCTGAGGGGGGACACTTGCATCCACAAGAAGCAAAACGGATACTAACGATTCTCTGTTTAGAAAGTAACCTTTTGTGAACGATGACCAGTCCATTCTTGTGGATTCTGGGGCGTTAGCAAAGCTGCATTACCATATAAATATAAATGTCGCCTTCTCTTAACACAAAGAAAAGAATCCTTAGGTACAAATGAACATGTTAACTAAGCAGTTTTACCAAAAAAGAACTAGCATATTAGCCGACGAATACATCCGTAAATACAGCATACTTTCTAATGATTCAAAAACCAGTGTATGGATAAATTGATTCCTAAACATCTAAGCATCCTAAGATACATATGTACTAAAAAAATACAAAAAAAAAAAAAAGATAAAATAAAGCAATGTATATGTAATAACAGAAACGAAGCTAGAAGTTAAGGTTACCCATAGCCAGGCAAATCAACAAGGTACCAACTTCGATTTACCAAAAAATGATTAATAAGCTGAGTCTTCCCTACAGTCACAACAACATTCAATAAATTAATTAACAATCACAATCACAACAACATTCATTCAATAAAACCCAAATCAAAACCTGGTTTCTTTGACGTGAGAGCTACTTCTTTCTTCCTGACCAAGGAATTAATCAAGGAACTTTTTCCAACATTGGACCGACCCAACATGGCAAACTCGGGTCGGTCATCTTTGGGGCAGTCTTTGGGTCGGACACTGCTACTAACAAACTGGACCTCTTTGACTTTGGCATCACCGGCGTAAGGGCCTAGGACGATGTTGGAACCGGGTAAGATCATGTTTTCGGTGACTTCTTCTGGGCTTATTCCCGGCGGAATGAAGAGGACGGTTTGAGTGAATTTGGTAGTGTCGGAGACGGAGATTTTGGGGGTTTTGGTTGCGGAGATGTTGGGAGAGATGGAGTGAGATGTTGAATTTCTGAAAGGAAGTGAAAAATGGAGGGGTGGTGGTGGGAGGAGTGAGGAAAAGCGGTGAGTGAAGAGACGGAGTCTCGCCGCCGGCAGTAACATTGTAGACTGATGATGAACCTAAAAACCTAAAAGTTAGGACGGGATAAGTAGCATTTTTGTGTTAGAGGGTAGCATTTTTGTGTTAGAGAGTTTTGAAAATAAGGGTATATGGTGTGGTGCGGCAAAGGGAAGTGGCAAACTGGTTTGCCGCGCGGCAACACCGCCGCCAACCCCTTTGCCGCGTCGGTGAAGATGTAAATCGGTAACATATTGCCGATCGGGAAAATAAGAGAGAGAGGGTAGTGAGAGAGAGAGGGGGTATTGTGGGTGGGGTCCATTCCTATCTCAACCAATCACAACTTTTTCCTTTTTTTTTTAAAAAATAGTTTACCACTTTACCAAGTGTTTAAACCATTGCCAACACTTTTCACCAAAATTTAAACACTTTTGACTGATTGACATGGCGCGCTCTAATTGGTCGATTTTTGGTTTGCCACTTCAAAATGTTTAACCACTCCTTACACCCTAAATTATGCTTTTTGAATAATCAGTCTCAGGTAATTAAATTTAAAAAAAAAGGTGACGTTCAAAGATAGTGTTTGGATTTGATTATGTTGCTTGATATCATAATAATCAGATAATCAACTATTTGAACGTTTGGCAAATATATATTTAAAAAAATAAACAAGTGAAAATCCTTTTTAAACACAAATAATCATTTTTTTGAAAAACTGCGTTTTGTTGCAGTAGGGGGGAGCTGCTTTTGGAAAACTGCGTTCTGTAACTTTCTAAACGCAAATAATCAGTTTTTTAATTTTTTTTACCCAAAAACTCAAAACTGATTATTTACGATTTCAAAACTCAATAATCTAAAAATCTCCTTCAAAACTCAACCCCAAACACCCTCTTAGAACTATAGAGTTAGGACTACGAAATTTATTTGGCTAGGAAAGATAGCAAGTAATCCTGACCATCTATTAACTAATCAAGTGCTAAGATTAAATGAGTGAGACTGAACAAAAACAAGAAGGTGCGTGGGTTAATTTGAGTGTATTCTACTCCATTCAGGTCAATAGTTTTTCTCTACTCCAATTCTCGTCTATTTATAAAACGTTAATAACTTTTTTATACGATAGTATTTTTTTTTAAATTGCACCGTAAAAACGATCGTTTTTTATCTTTAAAACGAGCACACTATTGCTATACTTTTGAAAGAAAAAGTTTTTGATAACCCAGATGCCTAAAATGCAATGGACAAAAAACACAAAAAATGATTTTTTTTTTCTAAAACACAATAGACTAAAAACACAAAAAAAATGTTCTTTCTAAAACGCAATGGACAGTGTTTTTTTTTCTAAAACGCAATGGATCAAAAACACAAAATAAAGTGTTTTTTCTAAAATGCAGTGGACAAAAAACATAAAAGAATGATTTTTTTTCTAAAACACAATCGACTAAAAAAACAAAAAAAAGTATTTCTTCTAAAACGCAATAGATTAAAAATACAAAAGAAAGTATTTTTTCTAAAACGCAATTGACTAAAAACACATAAAAAATTGTTTTACCTAAAACGCAATGGACTAAAAACACAAAAGAAAGTATTTTTCTAAACCGCAATGGACTAAAAACACATAAAAATGTGTTCTACCTGAAACACAATGGACTAAAACCACTTCAAGATGTGTTTTTCTAAAACGCATTGGAACAAAAACACATAAAAATGTGTTTTCCTAAAATGCAATAGACAAAAACACAAAAGAGAGTGTTTTTTTTTCTTAAACGCAATGGACTAAAAACACATAAAATGTGTTTTGCCTAAAACGCAATGGACTAAAAACAAAATAAAATATTTTATTTCTAAAACGCAATGGACTGAAAATACAGAAAAAAAAAGTTTTTTCATTCCTTTGTAAAACGCAATGACTCAATTCAAAAATTCAGATCGTAAAAATGCAATTCAAATTTTTTTTTTTGGGTAATTATACAGATCGAAGCCGATTTTTTTCAGATTTCTTCAACGATTGATGAAATTTGAATGCTCGAAACACTTATCAGCGATCGAATGGAACGAATCCAGTGATTCGCTTCAAAATCACGGGAAAAATGAGATATTGTATGAAATTAAACTAGGTTTCTTCAAAAAAGTTGAAGAACACGTTGATTGGGTGTTTGAATCATTGATTGGTGACGAAAATTGCACTATAATGTAATGATTATTGAGATAGAAAGTGAAGAAAAGGTTGAAGATGGTGGGTTGTAACACCTCGGAAATTTACGTCCAATAATGCATTGACACGTGGCATAGGCTTTGGATATGTGAAAACATACTTTAGAGGGACTAAAGTTGACAAACAGTGAAACTATGGGAATATAAGGGTCCAAAGTGTCAACAATGGAAAAATAGGCTCTACAATAACCCAACATGGTGTTTATAATCCTAAACGGATATATCATGGATCATACAAAGCGAAAAATGAAAGAAAGTGAGGAATTGCAAACTACAGGGGGCTAATTGTGTCAACATGTTGAATGTATACCTCTGAGTGATCTTTTGGCAAACCCGAAGCTTTGTAATGATAAAATATACTCACTAGAATATGTGGTAAAAATTTCATAAATTTTCGTTATCGTATGACAAAGTTATGATCAAAACCGTGCACGAAGGGTTAAATGCGTCAACGTCAAAATTCGTGACTTTTCGGGTAAGCACAAAGTTAACCAAGGACTTTACCATGTTTGTAAATGACCCAAGGTCCTTAAAAATCAAGTTTGAAGGTCTAATGAGCAAGATAAATAGCCAAAACCCCGTAACAAAGGACCAAGGACCAAAATATAAAGGTTTAAAAGGTTTTTGCAAGTCAGGAGGATCCAGGCGGCCCGCCTGGAGGCCCTTACGCGGGCCGCGTGACCTGCCCAGCGACAGAAAACGGGCAAATGCCAGTTGTTTACAGCTGTTGCTCGATACAAGGGACTCACCAATGGTATTACATGCATTTAGGGGCACTTGGACTCATCTTACAACATCCCTAGACCCTTGTGGCAGCTCCTAATGAGATCAAACTTGCATAAAAAGGGTCTTGTAGTTACAAACATTCAACACTTGCATATTCAAAAAATTCACAAGATTAATTCTGGAGCTCTCTGGTCACCAACAAGGGTTCATAGGGCTTCCTACTTGTAATTAGGACTCTTGTAAGTGTTCATACCCTTCTCTAATTCGTTCTAGCTTAGTTTATTAACCGAAAGTCAATCCGTCGTAAATTTAGTTTGACTTTGTGATTAAACGAAAATGGCCCAGTCATTTCTCGAATTGAAAGTACCTACAAGTTGGTATTTATGTGGGTAACGAACCCTCAAAGGGTATTTTCAGATTCCCACTCTAAGCATGATGATTGTCGAGTCAAAGCTTTTCTTAAAAAGTCAACAGAATGTGTTTTTGCAAAATTTAGCATAATTAACAATGTAGGTCACATGCAACCTGTTTGATCATCAAAATAACTTTATAATTAATGAAAGAACATGTTTCTTCATGATCAACTCGACAATTTTCAGTCTAAACCCGGATCGGAACCGAAAGTCTCATAAATTGACTTTTTCTTTGACTCTCAATTCTGATCCGTGCATGCATGTTTGAGATCTGCCTTAGAGCTTATTTTGAACCAATTTCATATATGTACAACTCTCTGAGATTTTACAACTTGGTTCAATACTCATCCGATGCATATACATGTTTCCGGTTTATGTTTAAAAGTTGACTATTATGCCCTTTTTGCTATAAAACGCGATTTTTGAAAAAGTGAAAGATTAGAAACGTTTGTTACTGATTTATAAGCATGCACTTAAAATTTGACATCAGTTTGAGATCTAGGTTAAAAGTTATGCTCAATATCGTAATTTGAAAGCTTTATGTTAAGTAAACGGCGTAATTAGCGTATAGCCTATTTAAACCCACTTTTTGATATAAAACTTTTTACCCACTGATGTAATATAATATTTTGGGATTTTTGATGATTTTTATTTAATTTTTGGCTGAGCATAACATAGGTCTCTAAGTTTAATTCGGTTAATAACGATTTTGCCCTTTTTGGCCATAAAATGAATTCTACAAATCCTTTTGACCCCAAACCTTTTTCCACTGATTTTATTTGTTAAATAAAATATGTTGAGCCTTCTGGAATTATAAAAATCTCAGCTTTCTTTTAAAAACCCGGAAATGGCTCCAAATCGGCTTTTTAAGCGTTTCTAACGCATAGTATGCACTATAATCACTTTAGACACATAAGGTTAATACCTACTGATGTTTTTAGTATATTATTATATAATAACAGTAAGCACAAGTTTTTGAACTCAGGTTTCCAGTTTTGACCATTTAAGCCCTTGTGAAATTACCAAAATACCCCTAAGGGGCATAGTTTGGTTTTAAATGATAAGTTTCACATATGGGTCATAACCTACTGTTATAACATATTAAATTAAGTGTATTTGCTGTATACATCAGACCTGTAACTCAGATTACAAATTTAACTCTTTATAATCTTTTAAATGACCAAAATGCCCTTATGAGGCGTAAATTGAGTTTAACTTCGTATGGGGCATAATAAGAGACATCTTACTGATAGTATAACATATTTAAGGCATATTATCTTAGGAAACTTGCATATGACTCTTATGGTTACCCGTAACGCTCTTTTAGCGTTCGGTTCGGTTTATGTAACTAGTTTGCATAAATTGACCGAAGCGGGTCAAACATTATCATTTTTGTCTCAAATTCCAGAATGTATTTAGCATACCCATATTATACAAGTATTCAAACTTGTCGGGTCTAAATCACGTTCTATCCGGTCTTCGCTTAATCGTGCGTTTGAACCGTATCGTCCTTAAAACTAACCGGTCTAAGCTTAGGCTTAAATAAAGATCCGTTAGGAATCTAATAGGTTATTATAAACCTTTGTTCCAGAATAGAAGAACCAGTAAAAGCTACCTTCACTTGCTAGTTGTGATTTATACTTACCAAGGTAAATACTTTTAACTTATTTTCCCTATAGGGCTTGGGTTACGGTATATAGAATACCGCTTGATCGAGCATCAAATCTTACATCCTTGGGTGGTTAATTGAATAATTTGATCGGCTCGTTTAAACAGTCTTGTTTACTTTAAGCCTTTGGGGGATTAATGACCATGTCCCGGATATCCTTGGCATCATCTTACGAGATGGCCACGACCAGAGCACGAGGTGTAGGCATACACCTGTCAGTGTATAGCTCATTATTGTGGTGTGTCTATTGATCTTTAACCCGGACAAGATCCGGGCTACTGAACGCACAAGTAACATGTAATTCGTTCACAAGATTATAATAAATAATTATCCCAAGTTATAAAAATGTTTTGTGCCTTGAGCATTCAAATCAATTTTCAACCTTTTCAAAATGAGTCAGTTAAATTGTATTTACCAGTGTAAACTGACGTATTTTCCCAAAAGGTTAAGTGCAGGTACTACACGTAATAGGCTGGCTGTCTTCTAGAGCGTCCACAATAAGTCTCGCAAGCTTGGATGACAATAAATCTGTTGAACAATATCTTATTTTATTTTGATCCGCCTGTGGATCCGTTTCAACTATTAGTGATATTTGATATTACACTCTATTAAAGTTGAAATGAATCTATCTTTGCTTCCGCTGTGCATTTATATATTGTGTCGTTTGTCTATGATGATGCCAACTACGTCACTATACTCCCCACCGGGCCCACCGGTGACACGTGGAAATTAGGGGTGTGACAGGTTGGTATCAGAGCCAACTCTGAGTGAATTAAACACTAGCCTTCTGTGTTTAATCTCAGTTACACAATTGCACATTCCTCGATTCTCGAGTCTAGACAAAGAACTTAGGAAATATCCAAAATTTGTTTTATTTTCCAACTTTGTCTTATATATATTTTGTTGTGTCACTTGTTTGATTTTTGACAGGTTCACAAAATGCCGCCACGTATGAGAGGAAGAGGAAGGGGACAAGGAGCATATGCAGCCCCAAACGACCATGAAGCCGGACCTTCGCACAGGCGAACACCTTCAGGCTCCCATAACACAGATGCTCAAAATCTGTGGAGGTCTTTTACTGAACCCGCAAGGCACTCGGTTTCACTGAGTACCTCACCTTCTATCCCACACTCCTTTGGGCCTCAATAAGAAAATGAGCCCCACAACTCTCACCAGTCCTATATTCCTCTCCAAGGACACCAATCACCCTTTGACCACCCATCACCTGTTTTCCAAGGCCTGTACAACCCTGCTGACTACCTTGATGTGCCTATGGGTTTTAACCCACTTGGACCAGAAGACCATTTTCCTGGTGGCAATGCGATGGATGTCGATGAAGATACTGATCCCTCAATGCCACCATCTGGAACTCCGAACCACCCTATCGAGATTTCTGATGGGTCACCTTTTGTGGGATCACCATACAATGGTCCCGACAGCTTTGAGGAGAGATTCAGGAAGTATGACTGGGTATTTACCCCTAGTTACCATAACTCTCCCCTGCACCAGCCGCAACACAGCTCTCCCTTGCACCCCCAGCATCAGCCTCAACAGCAGCCACAGCAGCAGCAGAATCCTTCTGAGGATTCCCGACTTGTCGCGGTCACTCCACCACCGCCACCACCTCTGGTTTTGTCTCCCCCGCCTCCGAGGCGAAGGCGAACGAACGCACGGATTTCCGCACGAGGGGGAGTGCGCATCGGCACCCCTCCACATTCAGGTGGCAGCCGGTACTCGCCACTTCACGAAGAACCAGAGATGGGAGAATCTTCACATCCCGTCTCAGAAGTAACTTCTGCACCAATCACGCCACCACCACCACAGGATTTCGGAGACCCAATCCCTGCTTATACTAGCGCGGCAGCATACAATCCCTTCGAGCAGACGATCCACACAGGTTATAACTTTACAGAGGATCCCTACTGGGTAGCTGCGAACTACAACTCTCTCCATCCGGAAGGTACTTTTGGAGGTCCCTGGGCTACGGGACAATCGACCTATGGATACCCATCATATGGATATCAGCAGCCGCAGCCTCCTCAATCACCGCATTATCCGCTACCACCGCAGGCACCGATGATGTCGCCGCCACAAGTTCAAGAAATCCTTCAAGGGATAAATGAAGTGCGACGAGAGATGCGGCATAAATTACGGGAAGATCGTCGGCATAATCGTGGGATGTTTAAGAAAATGGTGGATTTAATCAAGGGAAAAAGCAAGAAGGACTACTAAATCCTTTGTTTGCTAGTTATTTAATCATGTCCCTGCGAGGACATTTATTTCTGTACTCTGCCCCTGCGTGGGCATATTTTATTCCTTTCTGTTCACCCCTGCGTGGGTTTGTTTGTTTCTGTTTGACCCCTGCGTGGGTTTGTTTGTTAGTTTAGCCCCTGCGTGGGTATGTTATTTGTGTAAAAGTCCCGTTTAGGGCAAACTCGTGTTAGTTAATTTTATTTGAAACGGTTAATTTAAGTTTTTCATTTTTAAATTATATGCATGAATATAATATACGAATAAATGAAAAATAGCAATTATTATTTTAATTTACCATTTTAATAATAAGAATCTTAAAAGGGTAAAACCTAGCTTGAATGTCATATTAAAGACCTGGCCAATATGGTAGAACCTGTTTAAAAAGATTCAAATCTCTGTTAACATCTGTAAACATGTTAACATTCTTGGCTAGTGTGATCCGCAAAATCACACATGTCGGCGATGATTCTGACAGATCAAAGTCAGACAAGCCACATTCAAGCAATGATTCTGGTTCGTCAAAACCAGAAGAGCCAGTTGTTGAGGTAAAAACTGTCAAACCCAAGGCTGGTCAGGCTTGGGTGAATCTGTTTAAATGAAAAACCCTGACTTGCCGGAGTTCCCTGGTTGGTAAGCGTGGAACATGAATCGGCATATTGCTTGAGAAATTTCACTCTGGTGATTTTTCTTCTTACATGTGGTAAATCAGGGACATTAATTTGTACTTGATTTTCTACAAGTGATGTTTGCGATTTAAAATTGAAATTGTTAAATCTGTCAAGTGATTAAAGGAAAACAATGTGATGGAAGAACCCCGAATTTGTGAAATGACACACAAATCAAATTTTCCGGAAAAACCATTTTGATTAAAACAAACTTAAGTGTTTTGAAATCTAAATGGGAAAATAGTTTGTTGTCAGGGGGAGTTCTGATTGTTTATGCCAATGAATGGCGAATTGAAGTGATTTGATATCAGTTTGTCATTTTATTTGTACAGTTTTCAAATTTTCCTTGAAATCAAAATTGAAACATATTTTGATTTTAGGGGGAGAAAAATTTTGAAAAAAATAGAAAATTTGAAAATACCAAAAACATTGAAAAAATCAAAAATGAGTTTTGGTGCAAATAGGGGAAATGATAGTACATCAGCTAGACTGGCATAGTACGCTAAAGATTTGTAATGTATAAATGCAATTAAGCAGTCTCGCTAAAGATGTGTCGATAGGTTTTCACAGAATTAGTAGATCAGTTTGGGATATAAACATAAATTTCGCTTGCGTCTACGTGGGGAACACCTCCAGGATATATAGGTAACCCCTGAAATCCTGTTTGAAGGGTCCCGTATTCTGAGATACTAGGTCTTTATGCTCAGTGATATCTGGGGTATTATCCCGGGACTTTTGCTGTATGGAAATACTGACCTAGTCCCCGGATAATACTTTCTACAAAAAGCTTTGAAATACAAGCTAGCCCTCAGTAATTTGATTAAACAATAAAATTGATAATCTTTGTTGTTGTAAATAAAAGATCCTCTAAAGGGGACCCACTTAAAGTCGAAGCCGTCATCTCTCTGCGTATACGGAAGTATCGACCTGAGCTCTCACGGCCCTCGCACATAACCCCTTAACAGATATCAGTTGTGGTATACTCACCTGTAAGACTGAATATTGGGGTCTGGATACGGGAATATATACTGAGGTGGGACACATGTAGATGTTTAAGTTCTAAAACACGAAATCTGTATCCCGAACAGGTTGAACATTTTTTGAGAATTTAAGTGGATCAATATATCGACAATCAAGGCGAACTGTTTAAAAGCTTAAAATGAAATAACAGCTTAACGGTGCTAGTGTCTAGTCGATAGATGATATGATCCTCTTACACAAACTCACAAAAATATTATCTGTATATATTTGTTTACTGCTTTTCATTCAAAAACAAAAATTCAAAAAGATTTTCGTCCAACTGATGTTGAAGAGCTGATATTCAAAATTCGAGTGCTAAACATGATGAACAGGATTGGGAAATTTTGTTGAACATTCTTTGAATGTCATATATAAATTTGTTTGAAAGATTGTGGGTTGAGTTAATCAAGGTCATTCATTTGAACTTGATGTAACTAATATGTTTGTTGAAAATGATGTCTACCTGTAAGTTTACTAAATTCAATTGTCATAACTTTGTAAAACTTATGTTATGGTAGAGAATGTGCAGGTTAAACAGGTTTGAACTTCATCAGTCCCAACGGAAGCTAACTATCAAAGTTTAAACCAGATATCTCAGATTCTAGCATATTGAGAGGGGGAGTCAATGAAAGGGAGAGTCTGGATCAACAGTCAAAAGGGAAGATGGAAGTCAGAGTTAGGTTGTGATCCTAAAACCTGTGAAGTATGCTTAAGATAAGAAGACAAAGAGTTGAAGAAAAGACTAAGACCGAAGACTCAAGAGCTGAAGACTGCTGAAGACTACGTCAACATCCAAGGGGGAGTCTGTTAGTGCACGGAATGTCTGTTGACTTCGTCTACATCAAGTCTTAGGTCAATATAGGTCAACATAGGGTTTAGAATGTCAAAATTAGGTTTTATGTTGTTAGGTTCGCTTTTGTGAACATGTTAGATGTAGGTCCGCTCATAGGGTCTTAACAGGTTCGCTTATATGGTAATCAGGTAGGTTCGCTTTTAGTGTCAAAGTGATAGGTTCGCTTATACGTCATGTTCCTTAGAGCGAACCTACTCACACTATAAATACCTGATGTTTGTGATTCATTTGTAACGTTGGAGCGGACCTAGACCATTGCTTGTGGAACGGAACTCTGTCAAATTGTAATCAGAAAGCAATAAAAGAGAAGAAATTAGAAAGGAATAGCTGTTGTAACTTCACATATACTGATTCCGCCTTTATACGTGAAGATGAACTGTGTCTGCTGACTTTTAGGGTCAAAACAACGGTCCAACATTCATTTTTAGATTTTTGTGATTTTTTATAATGATTGGATGACTTATCTGATGATCTTTTATTTTCATTTTTAGAATTTTTCAAATTTTTATCTTTTTGTTTTTGTTCTGCATTCTTCTTAACGGGTTTTTGCTTTGAGCATTCTCCTATTTTAGTAGATTGCAAAACAGTATTTTTAAATTTTTCTTGTAAATCTAAAAATATTTTTCTTTTAAATCTTTCTGATATGTTTTAGGGGCCCTAATCCTGATTTCGATATGTTTGACCTGCCCAGCGACAGAAAACGGGCAAATGCCAGTTGTTTACAGCTGTTGCTCGATACAAGGGACTCACCAATGGTATTACATGCATTTAGGGGCACTTGGACTCATCTTACAACATCCCTAGACCCTTGTGGCAGCTCCTAATGAGATCAAACTTGCATAAAAAGGGTCTTGTAGTTACAAACATTCAACACTTGCATATTCAAAAAATTCACAAGATTAATTCTGGAGCTCTCTGGTCACCAACAAGGGTTCATAGGGCTTCCTACTTGTAATTAGGACTCTTGTAAGTGTTCATACCCTTCTCTAATTCGTTCTAGCTTAGTTTATTAACCGAAAGTCAATCCGTCGTAAATTTAGTTTGACTTTGTGATTAAACGAAAATGGCCCAGTCATTTCTCGAATTGAAAGTACCTACAAGTTGGTATTTATGTGGGTAACGAACCCTCAAAGGGTATTTTCAGATTCCCACTCTAAGCATGATGATTGTCGAGTCAAAGCTTTTCTTAAAAAGTCAACAGAATGTGTTTTTGCAAAATTTAGCATAATTAACAATGTAGGTCACATGCAACCTGTTTGATCATCAAAATAACTTTATAATTAATGAAAGAACATGTTTCTTCATGATCAACTCGACAATTTTCAGTCTAAACCCGGATCGGAACCGAAAGTCTCATAAATTGACTTTTTCTTTGACTCTCAATTCTGATCCGTGCATGCATGTTTGAGATCTGCCTTAGAGCTTATTTTGAACCAATTTCATATATGTACAACTCTCTGAGATTTTACAACTTGGTTCAATACTCATCCGATGCATATGCATGTTTCCGGTTTATGTTTAAAAGTTGACTATTATGCCCTTTTTGCTATAAAACGCGATTTTTGAAAAAGTGAAAGAGTAGAAACGTTTGTTACTGATTTATAAGCATGCACTTAAAATTTGACATCAGTTTGAGATCTAGGTTAAAAGTTATGCTCAATATCGTAATTTGAAAGCTTTATGTTAAGTAAACGGCGTAATTAGCGTATAGCCTATTTAAACCCACTTTTTGATATAAAACTTTTTACCCACTGATGTAATATAATATTTTGGGATTTTTGATGATTTTTATTTAATTTTTGGCTGAGCATAACATAGGTCTCTAAGTTTAATTCGGTTAATACCGATTTTGCCCTTTTTGGCCATAAAATGAATTCTACAAATCCTTTTGACCCCAAACCTTTTTCCACTGATTTTATTTGTTAAATAAAATATGTTGAGCCTTCTGGAATTATAAAAATCTCAGCTTTCTTTTAAAAACCCGGAAATGGCTCCAAATCGGCTTTTTAAGCGTTTCTAACGCATAGTATGCACTATAATCACTTTAGACACATAAGGTTAATACCTACTGATGTTTTTAGTATATTATTATATAATAACAGTAAGCACAAGTTTTTGAACTCAGGTTTCCAGTTTTGACCATTTAAGCCCTTGTGAAATTACCAAAATACCCCTAAGGGGCATAGTTTGGTTTTAAATGATAAGTTTCACATATGGGTCATAACCTACTGTTATAACATATTAAATTAAGTGTATTTGCTGTATAAATCAGACCTGTAACTCAGATTACAAATTTAACTCTTTTATAATCTTTTAAATGACCAAAATGCCCTTATGAGGCGTAAATTGAGTTTAACTTCGTATGGGGCATAATAAGAGACATCTTACTGATAGTATAACATATTTAAGGCATATTATCTTAGGAAACTTGCATATGACTCTTATGGTTACCCGTAACGCTCTTTTAGCGTTCGGTTCGGTTTATGTAACTAGTTTGCATAAATTGACCGAAGCGGGTCAAACATTATCATTTTTGTCTCAAATTCCAGAATGTATTTAGCATACCCATATTATACAAGTATTCAAACTTGTCGGGTCTAAATCACGTTCTATCCGGTCTTCGCTTAATCGTGCGTTTGAACCGTATCGTCCTTAAAACTAACCGGTCTAAGCTTAGGCTTAAATAAAGATTCGTTAGGAATCTAATAGGTTATTATAAACCTTTGTTCCAGAATAGAAGAACCAGTAAAAGCTACCTTCACTTGCTAGTTGTGATTTATACTTACCAAGGTAAATACTTTTAACTTATTTTCCCTATAGGGCTTGGGTTACGGTATATAGAATACCGCTTGATCGAGCATCAAATCTTACATCCTTGGGTGGTTAATTGAATAATTTGATCGGCTCGTTTAAACAGTCTTGTTTACTTTAAGCCTTTGGGGGATTAATGACCATGTCCCGGATATCCTTGGCATCATCTTACGAGATGGCCACGACCAGAGCACGAGGTGTAGGCATACACCTGTCAGTGTATAACTCATTATTGTGGTGTGTCTATTGATCTTTAACCCGGACAAGATCCGGGCTACTGAACGCACAAGTAACATGTAATTCGTTCACAAGATTATAATAAATAATTATCCCAAGTTATAAAAATGTTTTGTGCCTTGAGCATTCAAATCAATTTTCAACCTTTTCAAAATGAGTCAGTTAAATTGTATTTACCAGTGTAAACTGACGTATTTTCCCAAAAGGTTAAGTGCAGGTACTACACGTAATAGGCTGGCTGTCTTCTAGAGCGTCCACAATAAGTCTCGCAAGCTTGGATGACAATAAATCTGTTGAACAATATCTTATTTTATTTTGATCCGCCTGTGGATCCGTTTCAACTATTAGTGATATTTGATATTACACTCTATTAAAGTTGAAATGAATCTATCTTTGCTTCCGCTGTGCATTTATATATTGTGTCGTTTGTCTATGATGATGCCAACTACGTCACTATACTCCCCACCGGGCCCACCGGTGACACGTGGAAATTAGGGGTGTGACAGGTTGGTATCAGAGCCAACTCTGAGTGAATTAAACACTAGCCTTCTGTGTTTAATCTCAGTTACACAATTGCACATTCCTCGATTCTCGAGTCTAGACAAAGAACTTAGGAAATATCCAAAATTTGTTTTATTTTCCAACTTTGTCTTATATATATTTTGTTGTGTCACTTGTTTGATTTTTGACAGGTTCACAAAATGCCGCCACGTATGAGAGGAAGAGGAAGGGGACAAGGAGCATATGCAGCCCCAAACGACCATGAAGCCGGACCTTCGCACAGGCGAACACCTTCAGGCTCCCATAACACAGATGCTCAAAATCTGTGGAGGTCTTTTACTGAACCCGCAAGGCACTCGGTTTCACTGAGTACCTCACCTTCTATCCCACACTCCTTTGGGCCTCAATAAGAAAATGAGCCCCACAACTCTCACCAGTCCTATATTCCTCTCCAAGGACACCAATCACCCTTTGACCACCCATCACCTGTTTTCCAAGGCCTGTACAACCCTGCTGACTACCTTGATGTGCCTATGGGTTTTAACCCACTTGGACCAGAAGACCATTTTCCTGGTGGCAATGCGATGGATGTCGATGAAGATACTGATCCCTCAATGCCACCATCTGGAACTCCGAACCACCCTATCGAGATTTCTGATGGGTCACCTTTTGTGGGATCACCATACAATGGTCCCGACAGCTTTGAGGAGAGATTCAGGAAGTATGACTGGGTATTTACCCCTAGTTACCATAACTCTCCCCTGCACCAGCCGCAACACAGCTCTCCCTTGCACCCCCAGCATCAGCCTCAACAGCAGCCACAGCAGCAGCAGAATCCTTCTGAGGATTCCCGACTTGTCGCGGTCACTCCACCACCGCCACCACCTCTGGTTTTGTCTCCCCCGCCTCCGAGGCGAAGGCGAACGAACGCACGGATTTCCGCACGAGGGGGAGTGCGCATCGGCACCCCTCCACATTCAGGTGGCAGCCGGTACTCGCCACTTCACGAAGAACCAGAGATGGGAGAATCTTCACATCCCGTCTCAGAAGTAACTTCTGCACCAATCACGCCACCACCACCACAGGATTTCGGAGACCCAATCCCTGCTTATACTAGCGCGGCAGCATACAATCCCTTCGAGCAGACGATCCACACAGGTTATAACTTTACAGAGGATCCCTACTGGGTAGCTGCGAACTACAACTCTCTCCATCCGGAAGGTACTTTTGGAGGTCCCTGGGCTACGGGACAATCGACCTATGGATACCCATCATATGGATATCAGCAGCCGCAGCCTCCTCAATCACCGCATTATCCGCTACCACCGCAGGCACCGATGATGTCGCCGCCACAAGTTCAAGAAATCCTTCAAGGGATAAATGAAGTGCGACGAGAGATGCGGCATAAATTACGGGAAGATCGTCGGCATAATCGTGGGATGTTTAAGAAAATGGTGGATTTAATCAAGGGAAAAAGCAAGAAGGACTACTAAATCCTTTGTTTGCTAGTTATTTAATCATGTCCCTGCGAGGACATTTATTTCTGTACTCTGCCCCTGCGTGGGCATATTTTATTCCTTTCTGTTCACCCCTGCGTGGGTTTGTTTGTTTCTGTTTGACCCCTGCGTGGGTTTGTTTGTTAGTTTAGCCCCTGCGTGGGTATGTTATTTGTGTAAAAGTCCCGTTTAGGGCAAACTCGTGTTAGTTAATTTTATTTGAAACGGTTAATTTAAGTTTTTCATTTTTAAATTATATGCATGAATATAATATACGAATAAATGAAAAATAGCAATTATTATTTTAATTTACCATTTTAATAATAAGAATCTTAAAAGGGTAAAACCTAGCTTGAATGTCATATTAAAGACCTGGCCAATATGGTAGAACCTGTTTAAAAAGATTCAAATCTCTGTTAACATCTGTAAACATGTTAATATTCTTGGCTAGTGTGATCCGCAAAATCACACATGTCACCCTTTTAATAAATTATCCAAAATTTATATTCTATATATATCTGATTGTGACATAATCCCTACGGGTTATAACTAATGTCATATAAAACAAAAAGGCAGCCGTGATTTATAGACCCCCTGCCAAGAAAAAGGATTGATTTGTTTTAATTATTCAAATTTTAATCCCATAGAATCTAAATTCAAATTTAGAAATTTGTCCAAGTGACTAGGCCTGTTGTGCCAATATATATATTTCATTCTCAGGTAAAGTAGCTAATAAAAAGTCCTGAATGAAACTAATTAACTAATATGGCTCTTATTTACCATAGTTAATAAATCGTCAAGAACGATAATACTGTTTAGGCTTCTAAATAGACCTTGTCCTTGCTTTTATGTAGCACCTAAAGCTACATGGCTAAGTCTGAGGAAATAAACAGTCATCCAGAGGATGGCCCAGATAACACTAAAATACATATAACTGGTGCGGAGCTGCAAGCATTAGTGGAGAATGCTGTTACCAAAGCCATTGAAAGGCAATATAGTGAATCAAATAGGACCCGAAGTAGGACCCGGTCCGCGCCACATTCCAAGACCAAGGTTCATTCGGAGGCTCATAGCAAACCGCCCTCTAAGAAAGATGTATCTAAGAAAGATGAGCTCAAGAAGGATGATGAGCGACATTCATCCAACCAAAACAGTGTCCCGTCAAGGAAGGTCGAGCATAAGCCAGAACCGCGTGGTAAGTCATGTACATACAAATACTTCGTCTCATGTAAACCCCGGGACTTTACTGGGGAGAAGGGAGCAGTAGACTACATGACCTGGTTGGACGAAATGGATACGGTAGTAGACATCAGCGGATGTGCTGAAAGGGATGTAGTAAAATATGTATCCCAATCGTTCAAAGGAGAAGCATTGGCATGGTGGAAGTCTCTCATACAAGCTACTGGGAAAATCCCACTCTATAACTTATCATGGGATCAGTTTGTTGCTCTTATCAAAGATAATTATTGCCCGCAGCATGAAGTAGAAAGAATCGAGTCAGATTTCGTATCATTGGTGATGAAGAATTTAGACTGTCAGGCATACCTCACCACTTTCAATACCCTATCTAGATTGGTTCCATACTTGGTAACCCCAGAACCTAGGAGAATTGCTCGCTTCATCGGGGGTTTAGCCCTAGAGATTAAAGCAAGTGTTAAGGCATCAAGGCCTGCAACCTTCAGATCAGCAGCTGATCTGTCTCTATCTCTTACCATGGACGTAGTCAGGTTGAGAGCTCTTAGGAACTCAGAAGAAAGTAAGAGAAAGCGTGAGGACGATACCTCACGAAGGTCAGATAAGAGACACCGAGGAAATGACGACCACAAGAAAGGGTCGGGATCTAAGAAGGATGGGCAACAATCAGGGGATAAGCCCAAATGTAAAACTTGCAAGAAGAACCACTTTGGGAAGTGTCGATTTGAGTCGAAATCCCAGTCTCGCACGAGATCCTGTGGAATCTGCAGATCCACAGATCATAAGACCTTGGAATGTAAGAAGCTGAAGGATGCAACATGTTATGGTTGCAATGAGAAGGGGCACATTAAGTCTAATTGCCCAAAGAACACCAAGAAAACCGAGGAAGGGAAAAAGACCAACGCAAGGGTCTTCAAGATGGACGCTAAGGAAGCTGTTCAAGATGACAACGTGATTACAGGTACCTTTCTTGTAAACGATATTTTTGCTAGAGTATTGTTTGATTCTGGAGCAGATAAGTCTTTTGTAGATAATAAGTTCTGTGAGTTGTTAAAATTACCTGTAAAAGCCTTAAGTGTGAAGTATGAGGTGGAATTAGCTGATGGGACCATAGAAACTGCCTCAACTGTTTTAGATGGATGTGTTATATCCATTAGGAATCACTCTTTTCCATTATCCTTACTTCCCTTTAAGCTAGCCGGTTTTGATATAGTGATAGGTATGGATTGGTTATCGCATAACCAAGCCCAGATTCTATGCAACAGAAAGCAAGTGGTAGTTAAAACTCCGTCTGGTGAGTCACTCACTATCCAAGGAGATACTCAGCATGGATTGCCTGAGCAAGTGTCCATGCTCAAGGCATCCAGATGCCTGCAGAAGGGTTGTGTCATTTATATGGCACAAGTTACTATTGATGAGCCAAAGCCAAAGATTGAAGATATCCCTGTCATTTCGGAATACCCTGAAGTGTTTCCGGAAGAACTACCTGGTTTACCACCAGATAGGCAAGTGGAGTTTTGAATTGACATCATTCCGGGTGCGGCGCCAGTAGCGAGAGCACCATATAGGTTGGCACCAACGGAGATGAAGGAATTAAGGACGCAGTTAGATGATCTGTTAGCTAAAGGTTTTATTAGACCTATCTCGTCTCCTTGGGGAGCACCAATTTTGTTTGTCAAGAAGAAGGATGGATCGATGCGTCTGTGCATCGATTACCGCGAGCTTAATAAAGTTACTATCAAGAATAGGTATCCTTTGCCTAGGATCGACGATCTGTTCGATCAGTTACAAGGGGCAAGCTACTTTTCAAAGATCGACTTGAGGTCAGGCTATCACCAGTTGAGGGTCAAGGATGAAGATGTACACAAGACAGCGTTTAGGACTCATTATGGACATTACGAGTTCCTAGTGATGCCTTTTGGGCTCACTAGCGCACCAGCCGCATTCATGGATCTCATGAATCGCGTCTGCAAGCCTTATCTGGATAAATTCGTCATCGTCTTTATCGACGACATCCTTATCTACTCAAAGAACCAGGCTGACCACGAGAAACACCTTCGTTGTATTCTCAAACTTCTACATCATGAGAAACTCTATGCCAAATTTTCAAAGTGCGAATTTTGGCTTCGAGAAGTCCAATTCCTTGGACATGTGGTAAGTGAGCGTGGTATCCAAGTAGATCCCGCTAAGGTAGAAGCAGTTATGAATTGGCAAGAGCCAAAGACACCTACCGAGATTCGCAGTTTTCTAGGATTAGCAGGGTACTATAGGCGATTCATCGAATATTTTTCAAGAATTGCTGCGCCCCTAACTTCGTTGACGCGTAAGAAAATCAAGTTTGATTGGGGCCCTAAGCAGCAGGAATCCTTTGACATTCTGAAGAAGAAGTTGAGCAATGCACCAGTGTTAACATTGCCCGATGGTATAGAAGAATTCGTGGTGTATTGCGATGCGTCACACACTGGCATGGGCTGTGTACTCATGCAGAGAGGCAAGGTCATTGCCTACGCTTCACGACAACTAAAGGTGCACGAGAAAAACTACACCACCCACGACTTAGAACTGGGTGCCGTTGTATTTGCATTGAAACTTTGGAGACACTACTTGTATGGAACAAAGTGTGTAATCTATTCGGATCACAAGAGCCTTCAACATTTGTTCAATCAAAAGGACTTGAACATGCGACAAAGACGATGGATGGAAACTTTAGATGATTACGACTGTGAGATAAGATACCATCCAGGCAAGGCAAATGTAGTTGCTGACGCCTTAAGCAGAAAAGAAAGGGTAAAGCCGATAAGAATCAATGCCAAGCGCATAGAAATAAGGAATAGTTTGAACGAAAGGGTGTTAGCTGCACAGAAGGAAGCTGTGTTGGAAGCTAACTATCCTGAAGAAAAGTTAGGAGTAACTGAGGAGCAGTTATCCTATGACAAGGATGGAATGCTAAGACTGAATGGGCGAATATGGGTTCCAGTTTATGGAGGACTTCGAGATGTTATCCTCCAGGAAGCCCACAGCTCCAAATATTCCGTTCATCCTGGTGCTGATAAGATGTACCAGGATCTAAAGGCAAACTACTGGTGGATTGGTTTGAAAAAGTCTGTAGCTGCGTATGTAGCTAAATGTCTGACTTGTGCGCAAGTCAAAGCTGAGCATCAGAAGCCGTCAGGTTTGCTTCAACAACCTGAAATTCCCACGTGGAAGTGGGAGATGGTGACAATGGATTTCATCACCAAATTGCCCAAGACAAGGAAGGGAAACGATACTATATGGGTTATAGTAGATAGGCTAACCAAGTCAGCACATTTTCTTCCCATTAAGGAAACTTACAGCTCTGACATGTTAGCTCAATTGTATGTAGATAAGATCGTAGCTCTACATGGTGTACCAGTGTCGATTATCTCTGACCGAGATACGAGATACACCTCTCATTTTTGGAAGAGTTTCCAACAGTCTTTGGGTACGCGCTTAAACTTTAGTACGGCTTACCATCCACAGACAGACGGACAGAGTGAGCGTACCATCCAAACATTGGAAGACATGCTTCGAGCATGTGTGATTGATTTAGGTGGCAGTTGGGATAACCACCTACCATTGATAGAGTTCTCCTATAACAATAGCTACCATACTAGTATTAAGGCTGCGCCTTTCGAGGCATTATATGGTAGAAAATGCAGAACACCCATCTGTTGGGCAGAAGTAGGAGAAGTTCAATTATCAGGACCAGATTTGGTTTTTGAAACAACGGACAAGATTGTCCAGATTCGCGATCGCTTGAAAGCTGCCCAAGATAGGCAGAAAAGCTACGCAGATCCAAAGCGTAAGTCTTTTCACTTCGAAGTAGGTGACAAAGTATTGCTTAAGGTATCACCCTGGAAGGGAGTGATGCGATTTGGTAAGAAAGGTAAGCTAAGCCCGAGATACATAGGACCTTTTGAGGTTATCGAACGCGTCGGATCAGTTGCCTATAGGCTAAACTTACCTGAAGAACTTAGTAGTATACATAATGTGTTCCACTTCTGTAATCTGAAGAAGTGTTTCGCTGACGAATCACTGGTCATACCGCACACAGATATACACATAGATGAAAGCTTGAAGTTTGTGGAAAAACCATTGTCGATTGAGGACCGACAGGTGAAGAAGCTTCGAAGGAAGCATGTACCTATAGTTAAGGTCAAGTGGGATGCCCGTAGAGGTCCCGAATACACATGGGAGGTAGAATCCACGATGAAAGAAAAATACCCTCATTTGTTCCAGTAAATCTCGAGGTCGAGATTTCTTTTAAGGGGGTGAGGATGTAACACCTCGGAAATTTACGTCCAATAATGCATTGACACGTGGCATAGGCTTTGGATATGTGAAAACATACTTTAGAGGGACTAAAGTTGACAAACAGTGAAACTATGGGAATATAAGGGTCCAAAGTGTCAACAATGGAAAAATAGGCTCTACAATAACCCAACATGGTGTTTATAATCCTAAACGGATATATCATGGATCATACAAAGCGAAAAATAAAAGAAAGTGAGGAATTGCAAACTACAGGGGCTAATTGTGTCAACATGTTGAATGTATACCTCTGAGTGATCTTTTGGCAAACCCGAAGCTTTGTAATGATAAAATATACTCACTAGAATATGTGGTAAAAATTTCATAAAGTTTCGTTATCGTATGACAAAGTTATGATCAAAACCGTGCACGAAGGGTTAAATGCGTCAACGTCGAAATTCGTGACTTTTCGGGTAAGCACAAAGTTCACCAAGGACTTTACCATGTTTGTAAATGACCCAAGGTCCTTAAAAATCAAGTTTGAAGGTCTAATGAGCAAGATAAATAGCCAAACCCCCGTAACAAAGGACCAAGGACCAAAATATAAAGGTTTAAAAGGTTTTTGCAAGTCAGGAGGATCCAGGCGGCCCGCCTGGAGGCCCTTACGCGGGCCGCATGACCTGCCAAGGGACAGAAAACGGGCAAATGCCAGTTTCAGGTCTGATCTCGGTTGTTTACAGCTGTTGCTCGATACAAGGTACTCACCAATGGTATTACATGCATTTAGGGGCACTTGGACTCATCTTACAACATCCCTAGACCCTTGTGGCAGCTCCTAATGAGATCAAACTTGCATAAAAAGGGTCTTGTAGTTACAAACATTCAACACTTGCATATTCAAAAAATTCACAAGATTAATTCTGGAGCTCTCTGGTCACCAACAAGGGTTCATAGGGCTTCCTACTTGTAATTAGGACTCTTGTAAGTGTTCATACCCTTCTCTAATTCGTTCTAGCTTAGTTTATTAACCGAAAGTCAATCCGTCGTAAATTTAGTTTGACTTTGTGATTAAACGAAAATGGCTCAGTCATTTCTCGAATTGAAAGTACCTACAAGTTGGTATTTATGTGGGTAACGAACCCTCAAAAGGGTATTTTCAGATTCCCACTCTAAGCATGATGATTGTCGAGTCAAAGCTTTTCTTAAAAAGTCAACAGAATGTGTTTTTGCAAAATTTAGCATAATTAACAATGTAGGTCACATGCAACCTGTTTGATCATCAAAATAACTTTATAATTAATGAAAGAACATGTTTCTTCATGATCAACTCGACAATTTTCAGTCTAAACCCGGATCGGAACCGAAAGTCTCATAAATTGACTTTTTCTTTGACTCTCAATTCTGATCCATGCATGCATGTTTGAGATCTGCCTTAGAGCTTATTTTGAACCAATTTCATATATGTACAACTCTCTGAGATTTTACAACTTGGTTCAATACTCATCCGATGCATATGCATGTTTCCGGTTTATGTTTAAAAGTTGACTATTATGCCCTTTTTGCAAACGCGATTTTTGAAAAAGTGAAAGAGTAGAAACGTTTGTTACTGATTTATAAGCATGCACTTAAAATTTGACATCAGTTTGAGGTCTAGATTAAAAGTTATGCTCAATATCGTAATTTGAAAGCTTTATGTTAAGTAAACGGCGTAATTAGCGTATAGCCTATTTAAACCCACTTTTTGATATAAAACTTTTTACCCACTGATGTAATATAATATTTTGGGATTTTTGATAATTTTTATTTAATTTTTGGCTGAGCATAACATAGGTTTCTAAGTTTAATTCGATTAATACCGATTTTGCCCTTTTTGGCCATAAAATGAATTCTACAAATCCTTTTGACCCCAAACCTTTTTCCACTGATTTTATTTGTTAAATAAAATATGTTGAGCCTTCTGGAATTATAAAAATCTCAGCTTTCTTTTAAAAACCCGGAAATGGCTCCAAATCGGCTTTTTAAGCGTTTCTAACGCATAGTATGCACTATAATCACTTTAGACACATAAGGTTAATACCTACTGATGTTTTTAGTATATTATTATATAATAACAGTAAGCACAAGTTTTTGAACTCAGGTTTCCAGTTTTGACCATTTAAGCTGTCACAGCCCCCAATCCCTAGTTCCCGGGAACAGGCGGCCGTGAGTCAGTTTCGGTGGTATCACATTTATTTATCCAATTTGGCAGCGGAAATTTTCATCAGGACCGTAGTTAGGAAATATTTTAATCAGAGTAAACCACCATGTTTTATAACATTAAACATATGGGTAAAACCCAAGTTTTCAATACACACGTTTCATATGAATAAATCCTATTTATTTGAATAAAAACATCCATTTTATTATTAGGTAACTTTATTGCCACTTTTCCAAGCCTCCAGTGCTGTCCAGCTGGCTTCTATTTGGCTTTCACATTTTGTTACCTGAAACGCGTTTTAAAAAAACATTTTGTCAGTGGGAAATACTGGTGAGTGATTCCCAGTTTAATCAAGTTTAAGTAAAAACCAATTTGCAGTATTGAGGGCACATCCGCAATTACATTTGTATCCAAGACATCACAATTAACATCAGTGGTACGGTCATACTCAACATATGGGATGTTACCACGCCAGTAACCCATTTTGTATACAAAACCCCAACATACCCACTATAATTGTATTCTTTACAAATACTCAATAACTGCTTTGTATGTATTTAATTAAGTGAGGTTTTGTAAAAACAGTAAACAAAAAGGTTTACAAAAAGTGAATCAACTCACATTGCTGTTTTAGGTTTTTCGTAAGGGTTTCTTGGAGATAATCTATAAATTACACAAATGCACGTGTGTTAGTATAATAACCCATTTTAACATTAGTAATACCCTCCCCGAGACGGCATTCCAACGACTACGTCGGGCAGAACCACGACAGCCGTTACGGAACCCTAGATCAATCGGGCAGCGTATCTGATACGTCTCCAGGGGTTATAATACTTACATCGTAGCAGAATCTCGCTATTTTAGGGGGTATAATGCCCGGGTATAGTGTATACTATTCAGAAAATTAAGAAAGAAAGAAGTTGAGCGAACGGACTGAAGGCCCGTTGCCTTCTATTTATAGTGCTGAAATCGGACATCCTCGCGGCCCGCGTGAAGTTAAGGCCAGGCCTTACGCGGCCCGCATGGCATAGGGGTCTAGGCTAGCTGATCCGGGTCACCACCTAGGTTCAACGCGTGTTATGACACGTGGCCTCTCAGGGTCGTGCCACACTCCAGATCGCTCGCGGCCCGCATGGACTTAAGCAATCTTGCACGCGGCCCGCTTTATCTTTAAAACCCAAACAAATCCGGATCACATCCCCGCGCGGCCCGCGTTAAATGTTGGGGTGGGTCTATGCGGCCCGCCTCAACTTAATAGTTATTGTTTTTATTTTATTTTATATGTTATTTTGTATTTTGGGTTCGGTTTTCACATACGGGGCACATATAAAGACATATTGAGATATTTAAAGATATATTAGGGTGTTTAGAAATATTATGAGGGTGTCGGTTTTTTTCGAGGGTTGTTATATCCTCCCCACCTTGTTTTAGAGCTCGTCCTCGAGATCTACTGGAACAAGTGTGGATATTTCTTTTGCATTTCTGATTCCAGTTCCCACGTGTATTCAGGTCCTCTTTTGGAGTCCCATTTCACTTTGACCAGAACTAATCTCTTATGCTTGAGATTTTTAATTTTTCTATCTTCATTCTGTAGAGGCTTCTCTACAAATTTGAGTTGTTCATTAACCTCTATATCCTTGAGAGGTACTACGAGTGATTCATCAGCTAAATACTTTTTGAGATTAGATACATGAAATACATCATGTATTCCTGCCATTTCCTCTGGCAGTTGTAGCTGATAGGCTACAGGTCCTATTCTTTTAAGAATTTTGAAAAGTCCAATATACCTAGGACTTAGCTTTCCTCTCTTGATGAATCTTACCACTCCTTTCCAGGGAAAGACTTTCAATAATACTTTATCTCCTACTTGAAATTCTAATGGTTTGCGTCTGTTATCGGCATAACTCTTTTGTCGATCACGTGCTGCTTTCAGTCGTTCCTTGACTTGAATGATTTTGTCAGTTGTTTCTTGTACTACTTCAGGTCCAGATAATTGTTTTTCTCCAATTTCTGCCCAACAGACTGGGGTTCTGCACTTTCGTCCATAAAGTGCTTCGAATGGTGCAGCATTGATACTTGTGTGATAACTGTTATTATAAGAAAATTCTATTAAAGGTAAGTGTTCGTCCCAATTACCTCCAAAATCAATTACACAAGCTCTAAGCATGTCCTCCATTGTCTGAATTGTCCTTTCACTTTGTCCGTCCGTTTGAGGATGATAAGCTGTGCTTAGATTTAACCTGGTTCCCATTGCTTTTTGGAAACTTGACCAAAAATGAGAGGTAAAACGGCTATCCCTATCAGAAACAATTGATAAAGGAATGCCATGTAATGAAACAATTTCATTTACATACAATTTGGCTAATTGTTCCATACTAAAGGTTTCCTTCATTGGTAAGAAATGAGCTGACTTGGTTAATCTATCTACAATCACCCAGATTGTATCATTACCTTTTCTTGTTTTAGGCAATTTGGTAACAAAATCCATTGTTATCAATTTCCATTTCCAAACTGGTATTTCTAATTGTTGTAACAATCCTGAGGGTTTCTGATGTTCAGCTTTAACTTGTGAGCAAGTTAAACATTTAGAAACATAAGCTGCTACATCCTTTTTCATTCCTATCCACCAGAAATTTTTCCTTAAATCCTGGTACATTTTATCACTTCCTGGATGCATCGTATATTTAGACTTATGGGCTTCTTCTAATATACGGTGGCGTAAATTTCCTAATTTAGGTATCCACATTCTCTTTTTATGGAACCTCCAAATTCCATCTGTTCCTTGTTCTAATTCCTTAATCATTCCTTTTAATTTTTCAGTATCCTCCTTGATTACTGATTTTTGTGCTTTTCTAATTTGATTGTTTAAATCTACTTGTAGATTTAATTTAAGAGAACGTACCCTTTTTGGCTTTTCGCGATATTTTCGACTTAAAGCATCAGCCACCACATTGGCTTTTCCTGCATGATACTGGATATCACAATCATAATCACTAAGTAATTCCATCCAGCGTCTCTGTCTCATATTCAATTCTTTTTGCCCGAAGACATATCTTAAACTCTTATGATCCGTGAATATGGTAAACTTACTACCATAAAGATAATGTCTCCAAATCTTAAGTGCAAAAATTATGGCTCCTAATTCCAAATCATGGGTCGAATAATTTCCTTCATGACTCTTAAGCTGTCTAGATGCATAAGCTATAACCTTTTGACGTTGCATCAATACGCATCCTTAACCTAACTTAGAAGCATCACAAAAGACTACAAAGTCTTCAGTTCCTTCTGGTAACGCTAGTATGGGTGTATGGGTTAATCTTTGCTTAAGGATTCTAAAGGCTTCTTCTTGTTTTGGTCCCCATTCAAACTTAACAGATTTACAGGTTAACTTAGTTAAAGGAATGGCTATTCTAGAAAAATCTTGAATAAATCTTCTATAATAACCGGCCAATCCTAAGAAACTTCTAACTTCAGTTGGCGACTCTGGGGTTTTCCATTTGGTAATTGCCTCGATCTTTGTTGGATCTACATGAATTCCTTCATGGTTAACTAAATGTCCGAGGAATTGTACTTTTTCTAACCAAAACTCACACTTTGAAAATTTAGCATAAAGCTTTTCTTTTCTCAATAGACTTAAAAGTAAATGCAAGTGCTTTGCATGCTCTTCTTTACTTTTAGAGTAAATTAGAATATCATCTATGAAAACAATTATGAATTTATCCAAATATGACTTACATATTCGGTTCATCATGTCCATAAATGCGGCTGGGGCATTGGTTAAACCAAATGGCATGACAGTAAATTCATAATGACCATACCTTGTTCTGAATGCGGTTTTAGGAATATCCTCTTCCTGTACCTTTAATTGATGATATCCTGATCTTAAATCGATCTTAGAGAAAAATCGAGCTCCTTGAAGTTGATCAAACAAATCATCGATCCTCGGTAATGGATACCGATTCTTAATTGTGACTTTGTTCAATTCACGGTAGTCAATGCACATACGCATTGATCCGTCCTTCTTTTTAACAAATAAAATCGGCGCTCCCCATGGCGATGAACTTGGCTGTATAAATCCTTTCTCCAACAATTCGTCTAATTGTTTCTTTGGTTCTTGCATTTCAGCGGGTGCCAAACGGTAAGGTGCTTTGGCAATCGGTGCTGTTCCTGGTAACAGGTGAATTCTGAATTCAACTTCCCTGTCTGGCGGTAGTCCTGGCAATTCTTCTGGAAAGACATCTGAAAATTGGGACACTACTGGAATGTCTTTTAATTCTTTTCCTTTAGTGTTAGTGATTATAGAAATCAAATACACTATAGATCCTTTCCTTATACAACTTGCAGTTTTCATTACAGAGATGAATTTAGTGGATCTAGATGGTTTATCTCCTTTAATTGTGATCTTTTCACCTCTTGGTGATTTTATCTGTATTGACTTTTGATCACATAAGATATTGGCTCTATTGGCTATTAACCAATCCATTCCTAATACGACATCAAATCCTACCAGATTCATTAGGTAAAGGTTTGCAATAAATTTTTGATTAAAAATTTCTATTCTCGCTCCTTGCAAGATTTCAGAAATCTTAATGGTTTCTCCATTTGCTGTTTCTACTAGACATTCTTGTGGTAGTTTAGTTAACGATTGATTTAGGAGTTTGCAAAATGAAGTATTAATAAAACTTTGGTTGGCACCAGAGTCAAATAATACTTTAGCAAAAATATCATTAACTAAAAACGTACCAGCAATGACGTCCGGAATTAGTCTAGCTTCGTCTGCAGTTAGCACGAATGCTCTAGCATTTTTAGGATTTTTGTTGGTTGCAGCTGGAGCCAATTTCGGACAGTTTGTCCTAATGTGACCTTTTTCTCCACAATTGAAACACATTCCATTACTGGATTTCTTCTTGCAATTCTCTTCCTTGTGTCCTGGGGCCTTGCAAAAATTACAGTAAGTAGAGCATCTTCCAGAATGCTTCTTTCTGCAGGCTTTGCAGTAGGGTGCAGAGGTAGAACCTACATTCCTACGATTGGAATTCCCAGAACGGAATTCTTGGGTAAGCCTTTGGGTTAGGTTTCTCCTCTGGTCTTCTTCTCTAGTACGGATTAACTCATCTGTCAAGGTATTGGCTAGTTCTACAGCTTCCTCTATGGTTTGGGGTCTAGCTGCCTTGACTACATGTCTAATCTCTCCAATTAATCCCCAGATATAATGGGAGATTAATACCGGTTCAGGTGATGCAAGGGTAGGTACTATCCTAGCATATTCAAAGAATGTGGTAGTGTAACCCTTACTGTCTACTCCGGTCATTCTTAGATTCAGAAACTTATTTGCTATTTGTTCCTTTTCATTGGGAGGGCAGAATTTCCTTCCTACCATATTCTTAAATTCCTCCCATTCCATGTTATAAATCCTATTACTTCCTCTTGACTGGAGGATAGTGTTCCACCATTCTAAGGCTGCGTTTTTAAACAGATTTGAAGCAAACATTATCTTATCTTCTTCAGCACATTTGCTTATTTTTAAAACGGCCTCAGTTTTCTCCATCCAGCGTAGAGCTGCAATGGGTCCTTCATTGCCCGAGAATTCTATTGGTTTACAGGACCAGAATTCCTTGTAAGAACAACCATATGACATGGTTCTTCTTCTTTTGGGAATGGGCGCTTGAAGTACGGGTCCATTGTTCACGCTGTGTTCCGGTTCACTTGGTCGTTTACTGCTATGCTTACTTTTATTATTCGTTTCTTGAACCGTTTGAATAATAAATGGCATTGCATCTATAATTCCTTGTGCCACTATATGTTGAACGACACTATTATCCATTTGGTTTCCATTGTTATTGTTGTCCGGATTCTCATTAACCACGTTAATGTTACTCTGGTTATCGTTATTCAGATTATCTTGATTTCCTTCGTCGGCCATCTGAATTTTAAACAATTTACCAAATATTAATGTCACAATTAATATTTGAATATAGCCAATTACATGACACGCACGTTTAACCAAAAACGTCGAGCATTGCGACTTTTACTCTATTTATATAGTATGCATCATTACACACTAGTACTGAAATTTAAATTACAATACCGGCTGAAATGTAAAGCTACAATACTAATAATAAGCATCCGTAGTTTTTTTTTCTAACACATACACACATATATTATTTTATTATTATTATTATTACTACTACCGTTTCTGCCATCACCTTCACTGATATGGATTCATCCAAAAATCCATATTACGCTCATCGTATTTCCATACGAGGCGTTCTCCCACCTGTCGCATACGATCACTGCTTTCTAAAATTTCCTCCCCAAAAGTCCTAAGTTCCTGGACATTTTCTGCACTCATTGGGGGTGCAGGTTCTAGGACTGGGTTTGGAAACTGAGGTACGGGTTCCTGATACGGAGGCATAGGGGCCTGGTACGGGTATGGATTCTCTAAAATTTCCCTAACGTATGCATCACTAATGTTGTAGGGATCTTGAGGATCTAACCCTGGATAAGCTCCTAAGTTGGGCATTGGCACATTTCCCTGTATTGGGTTTTGTTGCACGTAGTCCCTAACATCGTCCCACCAGGGGTCGTAATTGTTTGGGTCTAGAGGATCAGGTGCAGGTACCCTAGGTATCTCCTCCGGGTTGTAATCAGGCATTTCTATCTGGTCTTCTACTTCCATGGGTTGGTCAGGATTTTGTGGTTGTGGTGCTAGCATTTGTTCCAGGTTTGGGTCAGCAGCAGTGGTTGCTAAAATATGGATATTAGCGATACCCCTATTGAGCATATCCTGATTATAAGCATCAGTTTCTCTTTTTGCTGCGGCTAACACTCGCTGTTCCTGCAACTTTTTCATTCTTTTCCTACGCTCGTGCGCTCCCCTACTGAACCATCCCCTCTTTTTCTGAGGAAATGGCTCTTCAGACTGAGCCTTAAACACAAAGATCCCTTCTTCTGTGTCAGCAGAATACCCTGAGAGGGCAGGTTGAGAAGAGGAGGTGCCTTCGCTCCTAGGCGAACCACACAGTTGACGATAGGCGTCAGAAGGTCCTTGGTCACTCATACTGTAAACTAACAAATAGTCAGATAACACATAGCAAGAAATACAATCATACACGTATTTCCATAATTTATTTCCTAACACTTTGAATTTTGATGTCAGCAGAACACTTCTGTGGCTGAATCAGTGGCATAGCTCTGATACCACCTTCTGTCACAGCCCCCAATCCCTAGTTCCTGGGAACGGGCAGCCGTGAGTCAGTTTCGGTGGTATCACATTTATTTATCCAATTTGGCAGCGGAAATTTTCATCAGGACCGTAGTTAGGAAATATTTTAATCAGAGTAAACCACCATGTTTTATAACATTAAACATATGGGTAAAACCCAAGTTTTCAATACACACGTTTCATATGAATAAATCCTATTTATTTGAATAAAAACATCCATTTTATTATTAGGTAACTTTATTGCCACTTTTCCAAGCCTCCAGTGCTGTCCAGCTGGCTTCTATTTGGCATTCACATTTTGTTACCTGAAACGTGTTTTAAAAAAACATTTTGTCAGTGGGAAATACTGGTGAGTGATTCCCAGTTTAATCAAGTTTAAGTAAAAACCAATTTGCAGTATTGAGGGCACATCCGCAATTACATTTGTATCCAAGACATCACAATTAACATCAGTGGTACGGTCATACTCAACATATGGGATGTTACCACGCCAGTAACCCATTTTGTATACAAAACCCCAACATACCCACTATAATTGTATTCTTTACAAATACTCAATAACTGCTTTGTATGTATTTAATTAAGTGAGGTTTTGTAAAAACAGTAAACAAAAAGGTTTACAAAAAGTGAATCAACTCACATTGCTGTTTTAGGTGTTTCGTAAGGGTTTCCTGGAGATAATCTATAAATTACACAAATGCACGTGTGTTAGTATAATAACCCATTTTAACATTAGTAATACCCTCCCCGAGACGGCATTCCAACGACTACGTCGGGCAGAACCACGACAGCCGTTACGGAACCCTAGATCAATCGGGCAGCGTATCTAATACGTCTCCAGGGGTTATAATACTTACATCGTAGCAGAATCTCGCTATTTTAGGGGGTATAATGCCCGGGTATAGTGTATACTATTCAGAAAATTAAGAAAGAAAGAAAGAAGTTGAGCGAACGGACTGAAGGCCCGTTTCCTTCTATTTATAGTGCTGAAATCGGACATCTTCGCGGCCCGCGTGAAGTTAAGGCCAGGCCTTACGCGGCCCGCATGGCATAGGGGTCTAGGCTAGCTGATCCGGGTCACCACCTAGGTTCAACGCGTGTTATGACACGTGGCCTCTCAGGGTCGTGCCACACTCCAGATCGCTCGCGGCCCGCATGGACTTAAGCAATCTTGCACGCGACCCGCTTTATCTTTAAAACCCAAACAAATCCGGATCACATCCCCGCGCGGCCCGCGTTAAATGTTGGGGTGGGTCTATGCGGCCCGCCTCATTAATAGTTATTGTTTTTATTTTATTTTATATGTTATTTTGTATTTTGGGTTCGGTTTTCACATACGGGGCACATATAAAGACATATTGAGATATTTAAAGATATATTAGGGTGTTTAGAAATATTATGAGGGTGTCGGTTTTTTTCGAGGGTTGTTATATAAGCCCTTGTGAAATTACCAAAATACCCCTAACCAAAATACCCCTAAGGGGCATAGTTTGGTTTTAAATGATAAGTTTCACATATGGGTCATAACCTACTGTTATAACATATTAAATTAAGTGTATTTGCTGTATAAATCAGAACTGTAACTCAGATTACAAATTTAACTCTTTTATAATCTTTTAAATGACCAAAATGCCCTTATGAGGCGTAAATTGAGTTTAACTTCGTATGGGGCATAATAAGAGACATCTTACTGATAGTATAACATATTTAAGGCATATTATCTCAGGAAACTTGCATATGACTCTTATGGTTACCCGTAACGCTCTTTTAGCGTTCGGTTCGGTTTATGTAACTAGTTTGCATAAATTGACCGAAGCGGGTCAAACATTATCATTTTTGTCTCAAATTCGAGAATGTATTTAGCATACCCATATTATACAAGTATTCAAACTTGTCGGGTCTAAATCACGTTCTATCTGGTCTTCGCTTAATCGTGCGTTTGAACCGTATCGTCCTTAAAACTAACCGGTCTAAGCTTAGGCTTAAATAAAGATCCGTTAGGAATCTAATAGGTTATTATAAACCTTTGTTCCAGAATAGAAGAACCAGTAAAAGCTACCTTCACTTGCTAGTTGTGATTTATACTTACCAAGGTAAATACTTTTAACTTATTTTCCCTATACAGGCTTGGGTTACGGTATATAGAATACCGCTTGATCGAGCATCAAATCTTACATCCTTGGGTGGTTAATTGAATAATTTGATCGGCTCGTTTAAACAGTCTTGTTTACTTTAAGCCTTTGGGGGATTAATGACCATGTCCCGGATATCCTTGGCATCATCTTACGAGATGGCCATGACCAGAGCACGAGGTGTAGGCGTACACCTGTCAGTGTATAACTCATTATTGTGGTGTGTCTATTGATCTTTAACCCGGACAAGATCCGGGCTACTGAACGCACAAGTAACATGTAATTCGTTCACAAGATTATAATAAATAATTATCCCAAGTTATAAAAATGTTTTGTGCCTTGAGCATTCAAATCAATTTTCAACCTTTTCAAAATGAGTCAGTTAAATTGTATTTACCAGTGTAAACTGACGTATTTTCCCAAAAGGTTAAGTGCAGGTACTACACGTAATAGGCTGGCTGTCTTCTAGAGCGTCCACAATAAGTCTCGCAAGCTTGGATGACAATAAATCTGTTGAACAATATCTTATTTTATTTTGATCCGCCTGTGGATCCGTTTCAACTATTAGTGATATTTGATATTACACTCTATTAAAGTTGAAATGAATCTATCTTTGCTTCCGCTGTGCATTTATATATTGTGTCGTTTGTCTATGATGATGCCAACTACGTCACTATACTCCCTACCGGGCCCACCGGTGACACGTGGAAATTAGGGGTGTGACATGGGTTTTGAAAATGGTTGGTTTTGAAGTTACAGAGAGAGAAGAAGGGAGAAGACTGGATAAAATTGACTAAATACCCTTCCCCTTTATTTTAAATTTTGTCACTTGTCATAATTCTATTATTTCCTATCTTTTCTAGACAAAATAAACTTCCTATTTAATCCTCTCCCTACAGCTACATAGTATTTTTTTTATAAGATTTGATTTTTCACATTGGTGTGTTTACGAGAGGCACCTTCTTTTTCGGAAACAAGAATATGTTAAAAGAACTAAAAAAAAATACAAGGCTTGTATGTCATGCTGTGAATTGAATACAAAAGACATGATCGTAAGTATGTAATTGATACATTTTCTCTATGTGGTTTTCGCAGTTTTCAATATAATCTTAATTATGAAAATAACAAGTCCCTATATATATGTGTATGGGAAAATAAATAAGGAGAAGTCACGCATCTAAGCTTGGATGCGACACTTTCTAAAACTACGTCAATTGTTTAAATTAACATCAAGAGTTTAAACTACATGCGTTTGATTAATTAGCTTTAAACAATCCCTCCTGTATACACCCCACTATAAATTTGAATAGCATATTAAACTCGAGACTAACTTGTCAATTGAAGACTCCAAAATCAGCACTAGTGATCAGAGTGAAATCTAACTCTAGAATAGATTGAATCTGCACAGTGAGAACAATGAAAAAACACCGTTAGTCTCAACATAGAGAGAAGAACCTCTCTGTGACCATACTCGGGGGTGAGAATAAGTACAGGGAAGTACAATAAGTATAGGGGAGAGATAGTAGATTATGAGGTGAGAGTGAAAGTACATATTACCCATTTTTGGAGGTTTAAGTGCGATATTTATACTTGATGAATGCTGATGTGGCCTAAGTGGTCCCAGTCGGACCTGTTACTTTTAGACGGTTAGGGTAGTGGGTCCCAAGTTATTTAAGGAAAGATTCCCTTAGCTCAGACCTATTGACGGAGGGTGTAACTCGGAGAGAACTGTAGGTTTGGTTCGATGACTTGGGTGTAACCTGGCGTAGCTTGCTACGTGACGGACTTGTGGTTCATTTGTTTTGTTTTGTTCTATCCTCATATACTTGATCCTCAACTTGCTTGATAAAGCGATACTTTAAATCATAAGAACATACAGAAGGATATGATGACATTTTTAACTTATATATTTCTTCAACTCTAATATAAAAGAAGGATATAATGGTAGTAAAACGTGATGAAAAGCTTCTGCACTGTTTTTGAATTCTGAAGTGCAGAAAGACATCACCATCAGGTTTCTGGACACTTGGTCTCTCGTAAACAGACCAAGATGCAGTCCATCAAAACACCTCTTCAGCTCTTGAACAGTAGCCCTATCCTCATATACTTGATCCTCAACTTGCTTGATAAAGCGTACTTTAAATCATAAGAACCTACAGAAGGGTATGATGACATTTTTAACTCTTGAATGTGGAACCAAATTCATATATGTTATTTAACTTGTATATTTCTTCAAGTCTCATGTAAAAGAAGGATATAATAATCGTAGTAAAAAGTTAAATATCAAGAAACCGAAAGAACAAAAATAAAAATAAAAAATCAGGTTCTTATAATTACCATTAACTTCTTCATTTATCATAAAGAAGTACTCCACTTTCTACACTTCAGATTTCAAAAACAGTGCAGAAGAACTCCCCACTGCTCGCTCGGGAAAAAAAGCTGAAATATATCAACACCTTAAAATAAATATTATCAACATATATCAACAGTTTAAAAGAATCCACAAACCTAAAATAACCCGCAACTGATTGTTTGAATTTTAAACAACTCTGATTAGGCTGAAATATAAACAAAGAATTAGAACAGATCAATTCAAATTTTAAGATTCAAAATCAGAGAAAAAAACATACCCTCAACGATGTTGCAACAATGATGTTGGAAAAATTTCGTGAAGTACAAAAAGCTGCAATCGCAGATGAACAGACTAAATATGCAAAGCCGAGTTCAAAGGTGAGTGTGTGAAACAGAGCTTCAATGAAACAACGATGTTGGAACAATGATATTGGAACAAAGAACTGTATATGATGATTAACCGGCTCAATCATGAGAGCTATGCATTTGAGTAAGAGAGATATGATCGCAAATATAAAGGAGAGAGATAAATGGTTTAAATTTGAATGTGGAGCCAGATAATTATATCTTATTTATAGGATTAGAATATATGGTTTGAATTTTGAATTTTGAATGTGGAGCCAGAATTTTGAATCTGAAGCCAGAATTTTGAATCTGAAGCTAAAATTTTGAATTTTGAATGTGAGCAGAGGTTTTTTGAATTTTCAATAAACATCGATACTTTAAATTATGAATGAGGGCAGACCTTTGAATTTTCAATAAACATCAGTACAAATGGGCAGACCTTTGAAAAGGTGGATGTGGGCCACCTTTGAATTTTAAAGTCTTTTAATATTAGGCATTATGATGTAATAATGACATAAGAAAAGTCTTGTTGGACTGCCTCTCCAGCTGTCACACCCCAACCAATGGCGGAATCATTGGAGCGGGACTTGTTCGAGATTGCAAGAGACTTTATAACACTATTTGTGACAATATTTAGATAAACCCATTTTATTTCATAAATATCAAATTGTCAAGCATTACATAAATTCAAATAACAACATGTTCGAAACATAACAATAACAAAATTTGATACAACATATTAAACCTAACACGTTTAAAATAAAGTTCAATGCAAAAGCAAAGGCGAGTATACAAGTTTGATACGTACATAGCATAAAAAGATGATTAAACAATTCCTCATAGCAAGCATGTGATACAAGATAAACCTTAAATTCGGCATGTGTCTAACATATCAAACCAATGATGAAACGCAATATGCTCATGACATAATAACAAGTCTACGGGCAGTGCGTTAATCCTATAGCGCTATATATGTCACAGATAGGCTCGTACGAAGTTAATGATAAGTCTAACACACTATGTAATTAACCCAAGTTTAAAGTATCAAGCAATCACGTATACAAGCATGTTATAGGAATGTTTGTGCATTTAAGTAAAATGTTCATATGTAAGTTTAGGTAAGTAAACATGTTACACCCCAAAAAGTGATAAACGTAAAGAGGGGAATTCGAGTATACTCACGGTTTTGCAAGTTGTTCCTACTTGAATCCGAGAGTAAGTTGGTTGCTTAGGGTGGAGCACCTTGTCCTTCTACAAGAGGAAAAACATAGGTGTATGAGTTTGGGGAAGTAAGAAGATTATAGATTTTGGAATTTAAACAATCATGAAAATAACATATGAAAATAATCACCTAGTACATATGATACTTGTTCTTGACACCAGGAAACTCTAAGGAGTTTAAATGTTTTCATGGAACAAGGTTCTATTAGAATCGTGACAAGTTATCATAGTCTAGGATGATATAATCTAGTACCTTGACATATGAACACTAGTTCATCATCAAAGATTCGATTATTCGGATAATATGCTTATGTATTATATAGGTTATATTAATATGTCCAATAGTTTAATAGTTCAAGCATGAGGTAGAAGATTAAAATCTTCATTTAGGTACCTCTACATGTCATAGAAATCATGTAGGAGGTAAAAAGATCAAGTCTTCCATTTAGGCACCTCTAAGTGTTCACCACTACACTTGATGTAAAAACATTCAAGGAGGGTCATGAACTATAAGTAATACAAGAATATTAAACACTAATCTATAAGAAATCATCAAGCAATGTGTGGATTTTATGTAGGACAACCCAAGTTAATCCTTAATCTCACATTCATCAAGCTTTGAGCTTGAACATCACTTGTGGGTTAAACCATTGAACAAAACAGAAAGTTTGTGAGGATTAATCCTCTGATTTTGAATGTCTCAACCTTGTTTTTAAGCCTAACTAACCATAGAAGTGGTTATAAGCATAAGGACATAGGTTTGAGATGAGTTAGACTCAAGTTAAACAAGTTTAGTAAAGATTTAATCAAAACAAAAACAATCAGTGAACTTTGGAGCCCTTTTTGGCTACGTTCCAGGGACTGGTTTTCTGTGAAAAACCCATGGAATCGAAGTTAAGGTTAATCCAAGCACAAAAAGAATGGAGTAAATCGGACAAGAATTGAGTGAGTTATGCTCACTTTAGTGAAGTTTGTTGAATCTGTCCGAACTTCTGATGTTGCTGCGAATTTAGAGTGATTTGGGAGTGATTAAAGAGAGTTGAGAGTGTTCAGAAAAGTGAAAATGTCTTGGAGATGGCTTGATATTTATAGGGAAGGATTAGGGTTAAGTTAGTTGACATTTAATATGGTTAGGTGGTTGTTTAACAAATAAAAAAAATAATAACAATGAATCTGCCATGGAGGCTGTTTACAGCCCTTAAATGCCTTTTTGTGTGTGACATAATATATTAAGTATAGATTTTATTATATGATGGTAGAAAAAAAAACATAACTAATTTATTCAACATCACATGGCTAGGGTAATTAGTAAAAAGAAAGTTGTTGTTTTTGATTCCTACGGCCAGAAGGCTGTTAGCCAATATATATATACTAGGTTATAACTCGTGTATTACACGAGTTAAATAAATAAATTTTATATACTAAATAATAAAACAATATATCTTTAAAAACCTCATTTATTATACGGGTTGAATAAATGTAATTTTATATACCAAATAACAAAAAAATACATTTTTTAAAATATGTGTATAAAGGATATTTAGGGTGTGTTTAACTTATGGCCATGTTCTAGAATGTTCATTACAGTTCAAATTGACATACTTTCGCAGTTTGTCGAATTTAGTCCCTGTAAGCGAATAAACTTGATTTCGGCATACCAAACCATCCAAAACTTATTTCTAAGTTATGTAAGGGTTATTTAAGGTATGTTAAGCCTATTTCACTATTCCGGAGTGTTTGTTGCATTAAACTGGTTATATTTACGCATCAGATCGCGTATAACCTTCCAGAAAGCGATTTAAGGCCCGAAATCGAACAGGAATCAATATGTGCAAACGATACACATATTTATACAAATCCCAAGTATGAAATACAATATTTCATTGGTTTAGCATTTGTTTGATGGTCGTGGTGACACAGGTGTCACAAATACTACTAATACTAATAATACTAATACTAATAAAATACTAATACTAATAACTACTAAGACTAATAATACTAATAATACTACTAATACTAATAATAATACTAATAATACTAATACTAATAATACTACTAATAATACTAATACTAATAATACTCCTAATAATACTAATACTAATAATACTACTAATAAAAATTCTCATAATAATAATAATAATATTAATAATAATTCTAATAATACTAATAATAATAATAATACTAATAACAATAATAATAAAAGAATGGGAAACATGATCTCATTTTGCTGGAAACTCTTCTCCAAGTGATTCTTCTTCATTGGCTGATATTAATTCAATGCTGGATTACCTCTGTCCCCTCTCCGATTCCGAACTTCCTTTCCCTCAGGTTAGCACAGATCAGTCTCCTCAATCAGCTGACCTACTTGATGATGATGATGATGATGATGATGATGAAGGTATTATGGAAAATTTTATCGTTGGGCAAAAAGCACTAAAACTCATGAGGATGCAGGCTGAACAAAGGATGCTAAATAATCCTCAAACAAATAATTATTACCATATCCATCAAAGTAATATGATTCTAAGAAGACACTCTCTTCAGAGTTTTGGTTATTCAACTATAGGACCATACTCCTCCTCCTCCTCCTCTATATCTATACTTGAACAAACAAATAATTATAATTTATCTCTTCCTTATCATGAAAGCAAAAGCAATCCCTCTGTTGTTGATCCCTCTCTTCAATCAGATTCTTCTTCTGTTAGAAGACGACACTCTTTTCATCTTCTTCCCCGTACTTGCCATCAGACACAACTTGCTTCTGCTTTACCTCAACACCATGCACAAAGAGGAGATGAATAAGGTCAAAATAAGTGGTATGTATACAAACAAAAATCCCTTGTTTTGATAAGGAGACACGTATTTGATTTGTTTAATACGCAGGTTATGAAGAGAAAACTAGCAGCTCATCATCTTTTTTTGATGTAAGTGATAATAATCAGGAAGAAGAGTATCGATCCGTAGTAGACAACCCAATTTCAGAAGAGCTGCAGTAGAAGGTGTGTGTTTTCATTAAGTATTTGGTCATGTCAATAATTAAGGTGCATTCGGAGTTGATTGATTCATCCTGACTGAGAGTATGTGGTCAGTTTCTTTCAAAGCTAATTTCTTCTAACTTTCTGGTTAGATCAGATACTAATAAAATACAATCCAAAGTTGGCATTTTGTAATTGAGTCAAACAGTTATAGATGTTGTTATGTTTTCATTGGTTTGTCGAGTAAGTAGTACATTATTCCTGTATTCTTAATGATAAACTTATTTCTTTAAATAGACCAAAATTCACATATGGAACAAATAATTAAAATATGGATGATTTTCAGATCAAGGATTCTGGTGTTGACCATTCTGCAACAAGGCTGAGTCAAGTGCACTACATGGTAAAATCATGGCTAACCGGATGGAAGACATGAAGGCCACCCATGTGATGTGAGGGTTTAGTCCCACTATACTAATACATTCTAGAGTAAGTTATGAAAATATATATGTTTTGTGGGTAATGTTTCTACTTCTAATTTGCTACTCGTAATGTTGTGTGATTCTTCGCTATTAGTGGTTTCAGAGTCATTTGGACCCATTCTGATACTTTTTTCTGCGGCGTCCATTCAGTCCAAGACCATTGTCTTATCCCGTTTTGATCCGGACCAAATTAGTGCTTTCTATAAATGACCTGTTTTGACTGTTACCCACATCAACAATAATCGTTGTTAGTTTTTGGAACAATAGTGTTTATCTGTAATTAAATGAGAATGATTTTTCAAGCTGTTATAATCAGTTGATGAAACATTAAACACCCCTTGGACATTTATAAGTCTTTGGATAGGTTAAATTACATTAGGCACAATTCTTTGTAAGTTGGATTTATTCAAATGGTTCACCATTCGGGTCGTGTAGGTGACTTAGAAGTTGAAGTCTATAAAAAATATTTCAAGACATAGTGGTGGCAAGGGCTATCACGAGAGCTAAAGTATCACAACGTCAAGTGTTGCCCCTAACGTTCGTTCTTGACAAGTACATTACTTGTAGGATCGTTTGCACGACCAAAACGAGTCGTTCAGAAGAGTTCTTGTCAATACAAGAGTCGGAAAGTAACGTATCAACTTCGAAACAGCTTGATATACACTCTAATTGTCTTTTAGATTGATATAACAGCGATTTACAGCGAGTAGACACTTCGGCAGCACTTCGGCACTGGAATCAGATCGTTACAAATGAAATGAACAAGCACGATATATATAGGCCAACCATTCCGTACGAAATGGGCAAGACCCATTTCGTGCGAAATGGACTATGTCCATTTCGTGCGAAATGGCCTAGTTCCATTTCGTGCGAAATGGTCACAACCACACATTTCTCGTATTTCATGCCCTGATCTTTCTAATATAATACAAGACTCGATACAAGACGAAGTCGACAGACATATGCACCAACAGACTCCCCCTTGGATGTTGACGAAGTCTTCAGTGTCGAGTCTTCAACGTCTTCAGTCTTTATCAGTCTTCTCGTGCTCTCTGAAGTATCTGATAGAGTTAAACATCCTCAATTTTCTCTCTTTTTCTCTCTCTCTTTTCCAGGATCTCAAACTGACTTTTAACCATTCATACTCCCTCTTGAATGTTGATCTAATCTTCAAAAAACTTTCAGGATCAGAAACTGGCTCTAGCATCTTCAGACTCCTTTTTGCTAGCGGACTCCCCCTGAAATCGTTCCGGGATCTCATTCTGACATAGCATTTCAATAGGTTCAGATCGTCTCCTGGCTCTCCGTAGCAACAGGATCAGGAACCTGGGTCAAATCTGCACATCTTCAGGAGTCGAAGCCTGGCTAACCTGCACAGTTTCTACCTAAAAGTAAATCTCACAAATTTAACAATTTAACAAATTTATATATCATTTGCAAGTATCATTCAATCATGATTTATCATTTATAATCTTTAATGATCACTTGTAGAAAATAACACGTAGATTTGACATTTTCATTTTAAAATCTTTTCTCATTTTAAACAAACTCTCCCAACCTGTTGTTCATTATGATTAGCACTTGGAATTTTGAAAATCAGCTCTCCAACATCAGTTGTCGAAAATCTTTTTGCATTTTTCAAAATTTTATGCTAAAACACTCCGAAAATCTTTTTGGATTTTTTTTACTTTAAAGAAATGCAGAAAAGAAATATTTACATACAATATTTTTGAGAGTTTGTGTAAGAGGATTATATCAGTTTATTAGACAAATCACTAACATTGTTAAGCTTTAAACATTTTAAGTTCTAAACGATTCACATAGATTGTCAGTATACTGATCCACTTAAATTTTCACACAAAGTTCAATTGTTTCGAGATACGAGATTAATGTTTTAATCACTTAAACTTATTCTCGTGTACCACCTCAGAATATACTCCCGTATCCAGACTTCTATATTCAGTCTTACAGGTGAATGTACACTAATGATATCTGTAAACGGGTAAATGCGAGACCATGAGAGCTCAGGTTAGAACTTCCGTTCAGACAAAGAGATGATGGCTCGTCTTTAGGTGTGTCCCGTTTGGGGATCTTTTCTTCAACAGCATATGATTAGCATTTTTCAATGTTTCATCATTTTTTATGCTGAGGGCTGGCTTTAAGATTAAAGCAACGCAAAGTATTATACAAGGACTAGGCTATTGCTCCCGCAAAATCAGAAGTCCTGGTATAATACCCCAGATATCATCACGCACAAAGACCTAGTATGTCAGAAATAGAAAATCTTTCAAACAAGATTTCGGGGGATACCCATATATCCGAGAGATGTTACCCACGAGATAAGAGAGTTTTTCTATTTAAGTTTATATCTCAAAAACAATCTACTGAATGAGTAAAACCTACTGACATATCCTTAGTGAGACCGTTTATCACATTTGACTTTCCAAATCTTTAGCGTGTTGTGATAGTCCACTGATGTACTATCGTTTCCTCTTTTTCTCAACAAAACTCATTTTGAATTTTTTTCGATGGTTTTGGCTTTTTAGAATTTATCATGTTTTTGGATTTTTCAAAATTTTCGAAATTTTCTAAAATTTTTCTCCCCCTAAAATCAAAAATATGTTTCAATTTTTGATTTTCAAGGAAAATTGAAACAAACTGTACAAATAAAATGACAACTGATATGAATTGCTTCAAATCTCCATCCATTTGGCTTAAACAATCAGAACTCCCCCTGACAACAAACTATTTTCCCATTATGATTTCAAAACACTTAAGTTTGTTTTAATCAAAATGGTTTTTCTGGAAAATTAGTTTTGTTGATTTTACCACTTGTAGGAATAGGGATAAACTCATCACTTTATTCTTCAACCATTTGAATGAAAGTTAAATCAAGTTTAACTTAATGACCTTGATTAACCACTTGGCACTGAAAACATCTTTTTCAACCACTTGTAGGTTTACTTTTCAACCATACCATTCGAAAATTGAAGTACGACAATTTTAAGAACAACTACTACTTGTAGGTTGAAATACCATTTGTATAAAGATGCCGATTCCTACTCCACACTTACCAACCTGGAAGTTCCGGCAAGTCACCCACTTGTAAAATCTTATCAATTTTTAGATTTTTCACTAAAACAATTTTTTCAAGAATGATGCCGATTCATGCTCCACGATTACCAACTTGGGAGCTCCGGCAAGTCAGGATTTTTACATATGAAACACAGACCTCCAAGCCTGACCAGCCTTGGATGTGACCTTTTCAGTCTCACTTGGGGTTTCAACATTTCTTTTTTCTTCATAAAAATCTTTCACCCCTTTGGCCTTACCCTCGACCATTTTCCCAAAAATATTTTTCATTTTTCCATTAAAAACTTTTTCGATATCAAATTCTTTCTTTTCAGAATAAAATTGATTCGAGATTTCAACTTTTCCAACCTTCTGTTTAAAATTTTCAGTCCTCAATGGTGGAAAATTGAAATCATCCATCGGAGGAACTGAATTATCCTTCTTAACATCAACTTGTGGCTCCTCTGATTTTAACGAATTAGATTCATCGCCAGATTTCACATTTGGTTTCTTAACAACCCTTGTTTGGTTGTTAAGATTTACTCTTCTTTTGTAAAACCTCTTCGAACATTCACCAACCTCATATTTTGAATTTTTAAACACTTTGAACTTTTCATTTGATGGTTCGATTTATCAACAACTTTCTCTTTGAGTTTAGAAACAACTTCCTGTTTGGTTTTGGTTGCTTTTGGACAATTCCAGGCAATGTGACCAACTTCTTGACATCGGTAACAGGTTCTTGTTTCCTTTCTCTGATAAACTCCATTCTTCATTCCCTCCTTCTTCTTAGCAAGGAATTCTTTGTTCGATTGCTTCCAGAATGAGCTTTTTGCTTCTTCTTCCGAACTTGCTCCTGAAACAAATACAGTTTTTGGTTTATAAAGTTTCTCATTTTTATGATTTTTCGACGGAACAAAACCCAATCCCTTCTTTTTGAAATTACCATTATGGTTTGGTTTCTTTTGAAAACCAGAACCAGAACTGTAACCTTTTTCCTTGTTCAATCTTTGTTGAACTCTTGAAGTGTACTTTTTAGGTTTTTCATTAAGATTTACATCTTTTATTTCAGAAATATTAATTTCTGTTAGTTTGAAAACCTTTTTGATGTGACAACCCTAAAAATTACCGGTATCCGTACAATTAATTTATACTTAATGACTGTGCTGATTGCAACTATTGATTTAACTGCTTACTGATTTCTGTTACATACATACACATGCATCACCTTCAAACTATCACTCCATTTATTACACACAAAACTATAGTGACAAACTTGATGCACAAAAGCACAGTTAGCACAGTGAGCGGATAACCCATTAAACATGCTGACATTGCCAGCACTAGACAGACATTGTCTCTGAGGCCAGTATGAGCCGGGAATAGATTACTACACTAGTAGGGAGTGTAGGGAGGTGAGGATTGTAAAACTGCGTCACTAGGTGATAGTTATAGTGCCGGGAAGTGCCAAAAACATACTTTAAGTGCAGAAATCTGCACTAAATAACAAAATTCAGCATTTAACAATGCTAGTAAAGTGCAAAACTTGGTAAAATAGTCCTAGATACTTTCCAAAGTGTTGGGAATTTATTGCGTCACTAAAAGTAATATAAAAGATACTTTACGGATTAAAACTGTCCAGTTTTGTATATTAAAACTGAAAGGATATAAGTAGTATTTTGCATGTCTAAATGTCGGGTTGGTTATTGAGAACGATCTAACGTGTTATATATAAAAGAAAATGATATGCTATTTAGCATGGGCGCCTCCATTTACAAAGAAAACTCTGGCGAATTTTTCTAAAATTCCAATACTTAGAAAATATTTTTCTAAACAAGTGTTACTAGTATATCTTATAACTTGTGCTTCAAATACAAACTTCGCCATAAATTTTGTTACGAAAATACAAAGTATCGGAGGTTGGCTTTCGCAAATAAAAATGGTAAATATATATTTAGAATATATATTTTATGTTGAGACACTTGTGTGATTGTTTGTTATTTTGTGTGCTAGATATATTATTTTTAGGGTAAAAATAATATAACTTGAAAATACCATGAAAGTACGATTCCAAAACAATACCAACGCTCTCACAAAAATGATTATTTAAGTTACACAAGTAATGTTATATTACGAAACGTTGGAATGTAACTTACGAAATTTTTTAGAAAGTCCCTTTACACATATGTTTTTGGTGGAATATTATTTTGGAAATCAAGGAAGTAAAAATATATTATTTTTTGGGAAAAATACATATATTTTGGAAATAAGTTATTTTGGACAAATGAGTTAAGTATATTTTCTAAGAGGGACTTAAAATATATTTTCGGAATTATAAAGTATACATGTATTAAAAACCCCCATCCTTGGGAAGGGAACACGAATACGAATACTCGAGAAGTACTAATACAGAAATGTTGTATAAACAATTATTCCAAAACTAAATACAATTATTATAACTTGGAATAATACCAGAATCGTAACTCAAAAACATACATACTAAGACAAGGCACGACCCGTTCGTCTAATAGACGTTAGACCATTGTAGGTAGTCGTGTTTGCCTCGGGGATTTGGGTTACAAGTACGAAGACGCAATAGAGTGAGTTCATGTCCCCCTTTTCTCTTAACTGTTTTCAGTTTTTATACTTCGGGGGTGAAATACATGATACAATGATTACGAATACTTTTATACATGGTATGGTTAGCTTAAGGAGGGTTACTACTTAGATCATGTGAGTGGGTAGGCGGAAACTAGAGGCCATTAATCCTCGTCGTAGGACCGAGGGACATTAGTGATAGATCTATTTGGGTGTAGCGAGCCCCACTCTTGAGTCCGCTGAGTGAACCAGGTGGTGACTAAGTGCCCGACGCACAAATCCGCTAGGTTTGAGTCTTCCTGCATCACTTCACACATATCATTGGCTTTGCAACCCAATGGTGATCTCTTTTTCCTTAATTGCTACATTGTCACACCCCCAAAATCCACACGTGGAGTACCACCGCTTGGAGGCGTGACATGACCAGGATCAAGCCACCAATCATATTGAACGTATATGTAAATAGTAAATGTCATTCTTCAATACGAAAGGTGTTTTCAAAACCAAACATAAACAAGTGTGTAGCGGAAGCATTAATGTAAAAACCCAGCATAAGTAATAAGTTGATAAGTCATAAAAGTGTTTTTCATAATATCTACAATCCGTGCCCACAACGACTGCGCCTCCCGTGCAAGCTCCATGAGTACCTAACGTCCTGCAAGGCATGTAACAGAGAGTCAACAACTAGTTGAGCGAGTTCACAGTGGTTTGTTCAGTTATAGTAATCGTATTGTAAATCGTATGTTCGCTTAGTAATCCATGTATCGTATGTATTTGTATCGCAGCCCTCTAGGCATGTGTGCGAAGATTAGTGGGAATTTCCCAAGTATTTCTAGACTAGGTATATTTGTATCGCAACCCACCCGGCATGTATGCGAAGTTTAGTGTATGGTTCGCAGCCATTCCAGGCATGTATGCGAAGATTAGTTCTATTATCGCAGCCATTCCCGGCGTGTGTGCGAAGAGAAGTATTTGTATCACTAGTCTAGCAGTATCTATCAATAATCCTCCCTCTCCCGAGGCCCATAGTACGTAATCGCGATAATAACTTAAGTACAAGAAATCTTCCAAACCCATTCCCGACCCTGGGAACCCATGCCTTAGTAGGGGTGTGAACTCACCTTGGTTTTGCTCGGCAGATACACAGAAAAGTTCAATTAAGCTATATGGTGGTCAACCACGTCCTACCATGCTTACCATACAAGTCAGGTTCATAATCAAGTAGTGCACGTATATTCTACACGTATTGTACACAATTAACGATCATGGCATACACGTCTGGCATGGCAGTTCAACAACAACACAAGTTCTACAGTATCATCACGTAAACAAACAAAGCCCAACAGTGCGGCCCAATTACTTGGGCCCGTAACAGTGTGCAAGTCCAACAGTGTGCATATGCTCGTGGTCTCGAGTCGAGACTAGAGATCTCGAGTCGAGACAGTGCGGTCTCGAGTTGTAGTCCTGGACTTCTCGAGTCGCAACAAAGGAGGTCTCGAGTCATGCATGTACTAGTCGAGACTAGACGATCTCGAGTCGCAACCGGACCCGCAATCGTGGTCTCGAGTTGTGCTGTTTGTGTCGGTGTTGTCACACCCCCAACTTCCACACGCGGAGTACCACCGCTTGGAGGCGTGACATGACCAGGATCAAGCCACCAATCATATTGAACATAGCATATAATAATTAAAGTAGTTCCCAAAAATCCAACTCAATACAATTGATGTTCAAACCAAACGTAATATTAGTAGCGGAAGCATAATATGAAAACCCAATGTATGTAATAAGTTCAAGTGTTATAAAGTTTAACATGGCATCCACGATCCATGCTCCACAACGACCTGCTCCTCCCTGTGCAAGCTCCATAAGTACCTAAGGTCCTGCAAGGCATGCAGTAGAGAGTCAACAACTAGTTGAGCGAGTTCACAGAAAGAAGTTCGTAATAGCAAAACGTATGTTCATTTAGTGGGGGCTTCCCATGTATGTATGTACTACTAGTGGGGGGTTTCCCGTGATTATACTTATTACTAATGGGGGCTTCCCATATTTATACTTACTAGACTATTTGCAACCATGTGTTCTTCTTAGCCCGAGAACAGGAATACGTACAAGGTCACGTAGGTTTTACGTGAGTGCCCTTCCCCGAGGACAGTGGTACGCGTGGGGTTTACGTAGGTTTTACGTAAGTGTCCTTCCGACCCGGAAGACAGTAGTAGGTATGAGTTTACGTAGGTTTTACGTAAGTGTCCTCCCGACCCGGGAGACAGTGGTAGATACTAATTTACGTAGGTTTTACGTAAGTGTCCTGACTAACCTGAGGATGATGGTATATAGTCTAGCAATAGCGTAAGTACGAGTAATTATCCATTTCAAACCTTCCAACCCATTCCCAACCCGGGAATCCCATGCCTTGGCTGTGTGAACTCACCTTGGGTTGCTCGGCAGATACACAGAAAAGTTCAATTAAGCTATTTGGTGGTCAATCACATCCTACCATGGTTACCATACAAGTTAGGTTCTTATTCAAGTAGTGCACTTATATTCTACATGAATTGTACACAAGCATAATCATGGCATATACATGTAATCATGGCAGTTTAACAGCAGTATCATGTAAACAACGAAATCCAAGTATGCGGCCCAATTGGTTGCGCTCGTAACATTGTGCAAAGTCCAAACGGTGTGCATGTGTTCATGGTCTCGAGTCGAGACTAGAGATCTCGAGTCGAGACTAGGCGGTCTCGAGTTGTGCTGGCCTGAAGATCTCGAGTCGCAACTGGGGAGGTCTCGGGTCATCATGTACTAATCGAGACTACACGGTCTCGAGTTGCAACCGGACCCGCAACCGTGGTCTCGGGTTGTGCTGTTTTTGTCGGTGTTGTGGTCTCGAGTCGAGACAGGGAGTTCTCGACTCGCAACCTGTGTCGAGACTAGGTGTGTAACCGATTCCCTTAATTTACAGCTCAATCAGTTCCGTAATATCAGCAAACATCTTTGGCAGTTTCAAAACGGATCAAACAGCATTCTATTTATCAATCATGAACATTCATACTACTATGATCATCAATTCAAGAACAATAATAGTCCAATATCCTATGGAACATATAATCGGACCATGTGATTTACGAATCCAAGGACTAGCATGTAACCCTAAGTCATGTGTACAATAAACCAATTAATACCACAAATCATAACATCACAGCCGATTAAGAAGCATTCGATTCTAGTTCATCATGTAATCAATTCGAAAGCAAGCTATGGTAACCGATTATCATCATCACACACATCCGATTCACAAGAACATAATTATGTAGTACATTATTGTTCATCATACATGCAACCCTAATCATCTAATCAAAACATGGATTTATAACAGCATTGAATCATGCAATCAATAACACACTAACCGATTAGAGAGGGAACAAGGTTTGATCCGAACAAGGAAGGATCTTCGATGGAGAGGATGTTGTTGCCGTCGAGTTCGTGAGGGAGAGAGAGAGCACTAGGGTTTGTGTGAAGTGCATTGGTAAAAGTGTGAGATGTTTACAACACCCTAATGGTTAATTGACTAAGGGGGATGGGCCGAACCCAACTTGGGCTGCCCTATAGGTTTCGGTTACAAGCAATACAGCCCAAATGGGCTTGTGCAATCGAGTGATGGTTATGCGGTTCGGTTCATGTAACATATACACATTCACATAACATATCATGCATTCATTAAAAGCACATATCACATAATCACATATAGTCAAAGCAAGTTACATCAAAGTACAACGAAGGGTTCTGAAATACGAGTTGACACATTATCCCCAACTTAAAAGAAATTTCGTCCCGAAATTTGGTACGTACTCACTGAGGAAGCTAGGTAAGTTGTATCGTTTACTGGTTTTCCTGGGGTGTCACATCCTCCCCCCGTTGATCTGGAATTTCGTCCCGAAATTCCATGGTAGCTTTAGCCTCAGTAGTGGTTGTACTGTTCACGAACAATTGGGGGTTCTTTTCTTTCATCTGATCTTCTCATTCCCAGGTGAACTCTGGGCCACGACGGGAGTTCCAATGAACTCGAACAAGAGGGATTCTCTTGTTTTTGAGGACCTTAACATCCCGGTCCATGATTTCTACTGGTTCCTCGACGAATCGCAACTGCTCGTCGATAGTGAGTTCCTTCAGAGGAACTATGAGGGTCTCATCTGACAGGCACTTCTTCAGATTCGACACGTGAAAAACATTGTGAACTGCACCGAGTTCAGCTGGTAGGTTTAGTCTGCAGGCTACTTTGCCTATTCTTTCCATGATCTTGAACGGTCCGACATACCGCGGATTGAGTTTGCCCCTCTTGCCAAAACGAACCACACCCTTCCAGGGTGAGACTTTGAGTAAAACCCGGTCCCCGACCTGAAATTCCAATGGCTTCCTACGCTTATCCGCGTAGCTTTTCTGACGGTCGCGTGCTGCCGCCATGCGTTGCCTTATCTGTGCAATCTTTTCCGTGGTGTCCACTATAAGTTCTGGACCCGTGATCTGACTATCCCCCCCTCTGCCCAACAGAGAGGTGACCGGCATTTACGCCCGTACAATGCCTCGAATGGAGCGGCTTGTATGCTGGTGTGATAACTGTTATTGTATGAGAACTCCACCAAAGGGAGATGCTTTTCCCAGCTGTTGCCGAAATCGATAACACATGCCCGAAGCATGTCTTCTAGAGTTTGAATCGTGCGCTCAGACTGCCCATCCGTCTGAGGGTGATAAGCCCAGACTGCCCATCCGTCTGAGGGTGATAAGCCATGCTCATGTCCAGCTGTGAGCCAAAAGCTTTGTGCATTGCTTGCCATAGTTCTGAAGTGAATCGTGCATCGCGATCCGAAATGATAGAGGTGGGCACCCCGTGCCTTGAGACCACTTCTTTCAAGTATATGTCTGCTAGTGTGGAAAACTTGTCTGTTTCTTTGATCGCCAGGAAATGAGCAGACTTGGTGAGTCGATCCACGATCACCCAAATAGTATCGTTCCCACGCTGGGATCTAGGTAGGCTTGTAACAAAATCCATGGAAATTTCCTCCCATTTCCACCGTGGTATCTTCGGTTGCTGAAGTAAGCCTGCTGGTTTCTGATACTCTGCCTTGACTCTTGCACAGGTCAAGCACTTGCTGACATAGGTAGCGATGTGGGCCTTCATGCTAGGCCACCAATACGTAGTTCTGAGATCGTGGTACATTTTATCCGACCCTGGATGTACCGAGTAGCGAGACTTGTGAGCTTCATCCATCACTAGCTCACGCAAGTTGCCATAAAGTGGGACCCAGATACGCCCTGTTACATAGTAGGCGCCGTCTTCCTTCTGTTCCAATCGTTGCCTCGAGCCGCGGAGGGCTTCAGCCCTGACGTTTTCTGGTTTCAATGCTTCTACCTGAGCATCTCGTATCTGTGCTGGAAGACTAGACTGAATTGTAAGCTGTAGTGCTCGTACGCGTCTAGGTAGAGTGTCCTTTCGACTGAGAGCGTCAGCCACAACATTGGCTTTGCCTGGATGGTACTTGATAGCGCATTCGTAATCGTTCAGTAGTTTAACCCATCGACGTTGACGCATGTTCAATTCCTTCTGCTTGAAGATATGCTCAAGACTCCTGTGATCGCTGTAGATAGTGCACTTGGTACCGTACAGGTAGTGTCGCCATATCTTAAGCGCGAAAACAACAGCTCCCAGCTCTAAGTCGTGCGTCGTGTAGTTCCGTTCATGAACCTTGAGTTGGCGCGAAGCGTAAGCAATGACCTTGTCGCGCTGCATTAACACACATCCAAGACCCTGAATGGATGCATCACAATAAACCACGAAATCGTCTGTGCCCTCTGGCAATGAGAGGATAGGTGCACTGCAAAGTCTATCCTTTAAGTGCTGAAAAGCAGTTTCCTGAGTATTTCCCCAACGGTAGGTGACACCCTTCTGTGTCAGTAACGTAAGCGGCTGTGCGATCTTTGAAAAGTCCTTGATAAACCGTCTGTAGTATCCCGCCAAACCCAAGAATTGGCGTATTTTCGTTGGTGTACGCGGTGCAGGCCAGTTCCTGATCGAATCTACCTTGGATGGATCGACATGGATCCCATCCTTGTTTATCACGTGGCCTAGAAAGTGGACTTCACGAAGCCAGAAGTCGCATTTTGAAGGCGTACAGTTGTTCCTTTCGAAGAAGTTCCAAAATAAGACGCAGATGCTGCTCGTGTTCCTCCTGACTCTTGGAGTAGATCAGGATGTCTTCGATGAACACAATCACAAACTTATCCAGGTAGGGTTTGCACACCCTGTTTGTAAGGTCCATAAAGACTGCCGGTGCGTTCGTTAGCCCAAATGGCATGACTAGAAACTCGTAGTGGCCGTAGCAAGTTCTGAATGCCGTTTTGGAGACGTCCTCCTCCCGGACTCTCAGCTGATGGTAACCTGACCTCAAGTCTATTTTGGAGTAGTAGCTCGACCCTTGCAACTGGTCGAATAAGTCGTCAATACGCGGTAGAGGATAACGGTTCTTCACCGTCACCTTGTTCAGTTCATGGTAGTCAATGCACATCCTGAAAGTTCCATCTTTCTTCTTCACAAACAGTACTGGAGCTCCCCAAGGCGAAGAGCTTGGACGAATAAAGCCCTTTTCCAAGAGCTCTTGTAGTTGCATAGAGAGTTCTTCCAACTCTGATGGAGCTAATCGATACGGTGCATGTGCTATCGGTGCTGCTCCTGGTGCTAGCTCGATTTGAAACTCGACCTGGCGATGAGGCGGTAGACCAGGTAATTCCTCTGGAAACATTTGAGGAAAGTCGCGAACTATTGGAATGCCCTCCAATTTCTTTTCCTTTGCCGATGCATCGGTGACAAGTGCCAGAATGGCAGTGTGGCCCTTATGCAAACACTTCTGAGCCTTTAGAAAAGAGATGATGCCAACCACAGCACCACTCTTGTCGCCTTGAACCTCGAGAGGTTCCCGACCAGAACGAGGGATACGAACAATCTTCTCTTTGCACAAAATCTCTGCGTGATGTTGGGATAACCAGTCCATGCCAATGACGATGTCGAAACTACCCAGAACTATGGGAATGAGATCGATGGAGAAAGTCTGACCCGCGCGGATAAGATTACAACCCTGAACTATGTGCGTGGCCTCTAGACTCTTACCGTTAGCTAACTCTTCGACATGTTTGGTGTTCAGAAGTGTGGGTGTACGTTTTAACATTTGGCTAACTTTCAAAGACATATAACTTGTATCCGCACCCGAATCAAATAAGACAGTAACATAAAAGTCGTCGAGAATAAACTTACCCATAACTACATTGGGATCATTCCTTGCGTCGCCCTGACCCAGCACGAAAGCTCGACCCCTAGCTTCATTGCCATTATTGTTCCCACCGTTGTTACCATTGCCCTGATTGTTGTTGTTGTTGCGATTCTGGTTTATCTGGGGACAATCCCGCTTGAAATGGCCTTCAGCACCACACTGAAAGCATCCCCTGTTGCCTCGCTGTTGCTGCTGTTGCTGGTTTTGTGGAGCTGGTAGTTGCGGTTGCTGGTTCTGATTCGCAGGCCGTGGGCTCCTACAGTCTTTGGCCTCGTGGCCCATCTTGAGACACCTTTGGCAACGACCCTTGTTGCACTGGCCGCTGTGGTGCCTGTTACAGTTGTGACACTTTGGATGATTTCCCTGATATCTTCTCTGCCCACGACTACCAGAAGACTGCTGACTAGGACTCTGGTAGTGGTCAGTCTTCTGCTGCTGAGCCTGAGACTGAACTGTTGTTGAACCTTTGCTAGAATCCCCTTCCCACTTTCTTTTGTTGTCACTGGGGGTAGCAGTAGTAGCGGCTGATGTGGTAGCAGTAGTAGTGCTGATACGTTTCGGTAGCTTGTCCTGATCCACTGCCTGATCAGTGAGGCGATGAGCAATTCGCTGAATATCCTGGATGTTGTCGAGATTAGCCGATGTTACGTGGCTCTTGATCTCTGGCGCTAGACCTTTGAGATACAACTCAATGCGCTTAATTGGAGGGTCCACCATAGTTGGACACAAGATAGCCAGTTCGTTCGACCGTTTCGTGTAAGCTTCGATTTCTGACCTTGTCATCTTCAGGTGATAAAGCTCCACTTCCAACTAGTGGATATCATCACGCGTGCAGTATTCTCGCTTGATCAGTTCCTTAAAATCGTTCCAAGGAGTGGCGTTAGCAGCTGCCAACCCTAAAATCTGAACTTGCGCGTTCCACCAAGTTAGCGCAATTCCTTCTAACGTGCCAGTGGCGTACTTGGCCCTGCGAGCCTCAGGGCATTCACACATCTCGAACACTGACTCGAGCTTCTCGAACCAATGGAGTAGTCCCACTGCTCCTTCCGTGCCACTGAATGTACTTGGACGACAGTCCATGAAGTTCTTGAATGTGCAAACAGGTTGTGATGCGTGTTGACCTATTGTGTACGAATAGGACAAGGTTAAACACAAGAGTTGGTTTAGGAGTGTAGGACCTAAAGATCCTAGTGTGAGTTATAACTACAGGATATACCTCCTGCTTGTGCGGCTGCAAGTGCCGCAGCAACTTGTTCGTTAATGAGAGCCGTCAGCTGGGCTTGAGTCATGTTAACACGTCCAGACATGATCTTCATAGTAAAAGTAGCATAAGTGAGAATGGTTCGCGAGTAGTGCGATGACAGTGTGACAACCGGTACTTTTTGGTTCTTAATTACGCAATTAACAAACGTTTAAGGAGATAATAAGTAGTGCTTAAGGCACGAATTAGCTTAATTAGGCAATTGGAATGCCTAGGAACTCTCATCAGACGTTACAATGCACGTATGGTGATTTCTGGAGAAATATGCTGAGCGTTAAGCGGAAATGAACTGACACCGTACGAAATACTGATAGCGTTGACAAATAGGAATTTTATACGTGTAATTTAAACCTATGGATTTCGTTTGTGAAATTTTCACGCTTTCGAATGTCACAAAACGCAAACGTAAACGAAAACCGTGAAGACAGTAACGCACCGATAATCGGCAACGAAACGGAAGCATTTGACACGCGTATTACCTTCAAAACTGAAATTATACGATATATTTAGCTTTGTTTTCGAATTTTAATATCCGCAGACGTAAACGGATCGAAAAACGGATTTACAAACGACAAACTACGAAGTTACGTGATTTAACGCGATCGACGCGCATACGCGTCTAATAACGATAAGCGACATAATTTTTAGCATTCGACTCTAAAATAATATTCTATGACGTTTACGACAACCGGATTCGAGAAACGGGCTCTAAAAACGAATCGGGTCGTGCGAAACGGGCTTGTGGGCCTGGGGCCCAAGCCCATTAAAAACCTAACTATAAATACTTCTTCTTGAATCTCAAAACCCTACTCCCACATTTGTTCACAGCCGACACCCCCATCCATCTCTCCCTCTCTCTCAGATCGATGGTCACCGGAGATCTTCACTCCGGCGACGGTCACCGGAAACACACACCCCTCTGCCGCCCTCCTTTCTTCTTCGTTCAACACCCACACACCCGAACACCACCAAACTCCCCTTATGTTCATACACCCCCCCCCCCCCGTTACAGAACTGAACGACCACCACCACCACCGTCTGGTGGTGGTGCGACATCGGAACCGAGAGAGAGAGAGAGCAAACAGAGAAAGAGAGATCGAAGAGAGGGAGAGAGACAACGGAGGTTGATGACGGCGGCAGGTGGTTCGACGACGACGGCAACGAGGATTTTTCCGATGATCGACAAGCAGAGGGGATCTGGCAGCCGCTGTTCTGCTGTGATGATGATGACGATGGCTCCGGTGGAGTCGACGGCGGACTGAGAGGTGAGCAGCGGGTTCGAGTTATCTCACCGGTAAGATAACACTTCTCACTGTCACCCCTCGTTCTCTTTCATTTTTTTTGAAGTCTGATGTCGGTATTCTGCTGGTTGAAGGCTGCAGTTGCTGATGATGTTCATTGATTCGAGTCTGGGTGTTACGGTTCAGATTCGAGCTACAGTTTCAGTTCGGGTTTTGGTTCGAGTCAACTTGGTTGAACCGAGTTAACTCGGTTCAGGTCCAGGTCAAACAATTAAGGCAGTCAACACAAGTCAAAGGAAGTCAACGGGACGGCTCGAGTCAGCCTAGACAGATTCATTTCATTTCGACCTGGTTCACTCACTCAAGACTTGGTTCGGTCCAGGTTCGGGTCAACATAAGTCAACGACGACCAACCTCAATCGCCTTGGTCAACATCCGAGTCAAACTCGGTCAACAGCAGTCAATCGCGGTCGAAACCAGACCCGGTAAAGTTAAACGACGCGAAATTAGTATAAATTGTTATAGCTACTAGATTTTTTTATATACTACGCGAATCGAGCTCGACCGGTTAAAAGTTTATACATATAGTGATTTACTTACTATTTTGCATTTTGAAGAAAATTATTTGAAAACATATTGTTTGATTGACAATTGATTGAATTGTGAATTTGACAAAATACGACTTTTATTGTCGGGTTATTCGAAAAACAGAGGAAACTCTGCCCGATTTTCGTTAAAAACCCGAAATACGAACGCATTTATATCATAAAAACAATACCTATCGGATTAGAGTATTTCTTTTAAAGATAAATATAAAGCATATTCTTTTGGCGACATTTCACGAGTTATAAAACAAGATACTAATTAGCGAATCTCGATTCTTTTACAAAACAAATATAGTTGTTTATATTTATTTCAACCGTCGTACATTCGTATACTTATATAAAACAAATATAACCGTTTATATTTATTACGAATGGCGTTAGTCCGTAAGCTTTTATGAAGGTAGATATAATTGTCTACATTCATTCTAAAACATCGATAATTCGAATGACTTCGAATAGTTTTATAAAATAAATACAATGTTTATATTTATTTCAAACATCAGGATTCGGGATTTATATTCCAAACGTTTAAGTATCCAAAAATCATATAAAATAAATATAACTGTCTATATTTATTGCAATTATTTAGAGTCTGAATATTCTTATAAAACGAATAAAATTGTTTATATTCATTTTCAATGGTCAAGTTTTCGAATATCTATACATATATATAGATATATATATGTATATGTTTATTTATTTGCATCTTACGAAAACTACAACGGTGTCATATGCGACATTTCGAAAGAGCCGTACTACTATTCACCTACGCCTTCTAATTTACGACGACCAACACAGCATCACAGGTGTATATTTATATTTGAATATATATAATATATATCTTAATCACTCGAAAACTAAGTCGATCTCGTGACTTAGTTTCATCCCGATTATAAACGGGATCAACTAACAAAAGTTTGGTTATTTCAAACCAAAATAATAACACCTTTATAGAATCGTTTAGTTAACGATCCGGTAGAGCTCGGACACGTAGTTTAGCTACGTTTAAACTAGAAACTGATGAGCTATTCCTTGATTAGGAACAATATAGTTGCACGCTAGCTAAATGCACGTTCTTGGAACGACACTACGGAATCACACTAAGCTAGCTTTGCACAGGAATGTCAAGGTGAGTTCATAACCCCCACTTTTTACTGTTTTACATTTTTATAAATGTTTTCGGGGGTGGAAAGACATGCAAGTTTTTGCAAAAGAAAACACTATTTCGATGAACGAAAACACATATTTATAAACCATGTTGCAAATGATTTTCAACGAACTTGAATGGTTTACGAACGATTTATACTAAACATACCGGTTCTACAAAACGTGCATGATTTTCATGACTAGTGACGAGAATGTCCTAGTTACAACAACGAGATTGGGTTGGCCTGCGTACGCAAAACGAGACAACTCAGTGAGTTCATGTCCCCCTTTTCTTTTAACGTTTTGGTTTACAACTTTCGGGGGGGAAATACATGTCAAACTTGGGTATGATTAAGTTATGGAATGAACTCTTAGATCATGTGAGCATAGGCTGTAACTGAGGTGCCATTAATCCTTTTGAGGACCAAGGAACAAAGGTTAGATCTAATGGGTACGGGCGAGCCCCACTCACGGTCCATGGGTGACCACTTAGAGTGCTGTTGTGTCCCAGTCGAGGTGATTCGACACTAAAAATTGCCTACGCGGGTTGAGTACCTCCTATGTCGTCGCATATATTAATGTCCTCGCGAAACATTAATGATCAACATGTTCATAGACGCTTTACATACCAACTTACAACACTATAACCTTCAAATGTTTTAATATTCATTTGACGCAAACTCATAATACATGTATTTACAAACTTTGATATTGTTTTCAACTTATGTACAAGTAAGAGGACGAGTTGGTCCTGCTTACAAAGACTCTCGTGGGCTAGACTCACAACTTTCATATTTTATGCCGAGAAAATGATTTTACTATGCTTTCTCAACAACTTTTAAAACCGGTTATCAAAAAGATTTCTTTTAAATCTTTTCAAAACAAACTATGAACTCGCTCAACTTTATGTTGACTTTTTCGCATGTTCTTTCTCAGGTTGCATTTTCAAAACTAAGGAACGGTTGGAATAGGAGAACCCACGAGATTTCGAGTACCTAACAGGCGTTCACTGTTTAGAAGTCTTAGCCTTTTGCTTCCGCTGTGCAATGAAGATACCGGTCCAGTCACGCCAGCTCTGATTTTTCGGGGTGTGACAGATTGGTATCAGAGCTATAGGTTTCAGCGAATTAGGTTTCTGTAGAGATACCTAGGCTTTAACCTTACTTTCCTCTGGGAACTTAGATATCAAGAATTGAACACGTACAGAACGCCTAAGACTCGAATATGGGTTCCAACCGTTGCCAAGAACAATGAGTCAACTGTTTTGATTTTAAACATATACAAATGTTGTGTCGATACACAGTACACGAAACAATTACACACACAATAAGCAAAACTTGGAGGGTTTTGATAACACGCATATAGGACCTTTGGAAAACTCTTGATAAGAAACTTACGTCGAAATTCATTAAACGTCCTCACGTAGGAACTGCGATTATTAACTCAGCAAACGCTATTATCTATATTGTCTATGCTTTTTAGTTACCCGAGCAGGTAATCTACGTGGAACGAAACGCTATTGCGCAACTATACACGAAACTTAAACTATACGTCAACGGACTTCGAAGTATATCACACACGACTTTCGAGGCAAGGCTTCTGGAAAACTCGATTGGACACGACAACAACGATACTAATTCCCGTCAGTTGGAGAACTACTAAGCGAAATGCAGTACCTTGCCACATGATCCTACAAATGACACTAGTTACACTGAGGTACGTTAAAACGAGATTTCATAACAACCGATTCTTAGTCTGAAGGGACTCACAATTGTTGGCGCTGCAAAAGAAGTCACACGTCTTCACATTCCCCCTATTTCATTTATGGCGGATATGCTATGTTCGACATTCCATGGTAATGTCACCTAACAACTGACCATCACACGAAGTTCCAGGTAAAGTCCTTAAACTTCTTTTATTGAAATTCCGACTTTTGCATCTAGTGAGTAGATTTTTTTTACATCTCTACTCCTCTCAGTGGTCATTGGATCACGATATTTTCTTTCATTATAGCTAACACTTATTTGGTTCAGTTCTTGAAAAAAAAAAATCATATGTTGCACATGCATCGTTTGTTACGCATGTGGATTCGCTTCGGATGATCGTTTTCATCAAAAATTTCAATTATTATTTAGCTATATCTAAATTATTGCTTCGTGATCTGGATGATCCGCATTCTTGTAAGTGATGACTCCTTGCTATCGAGTCAATGAATTTCTTGAAAACTTCTTTTCTTTTCGAAATACGTACATGGTTTTTTTTTGTTGTAACCATGTTTTGAAACTTTCTTACATGAATTCATTGTTGGATTGTGTTGCACCCAAGTTCAATTGATTGAACTTGCTCGTAATATATATTCGATTCAGTATTCCATATGACGGATTGAGGCCATCATATTTGAAATAATCCCAACAAGCACTTCATTTGCTTTAAACCATAACATGCTTGTTTGGTCTTCGACTTCATTGAATCGTTTCTTTGATCACGATCACCTTGTGGTGACATTTTTCACAAGTTTGAAGCTTGCGCTAACCTCGTTGCTCACCTCATGTACGGATTTAATTATTTATTTATGTGTTTATTGATATTAAATCCGCTTTGTTGATTTATCATATTAAAGCAATCTTAACACAATCGTGTGTTAAGATAATGGTACACAAATTTATGTCATATTTCGGTGTACCTCTTAACGGTTCATTCGTCATCGAGCGAACATTTTGTGATATTCAATTGCTTTTCATCTTCGCTTGAAAACATCGTTTATTTGTTTCATTATCAATTGAAAATTCTATGAGATTTGCTGGAACGAGCTTTCAAATTTACTTCATTGAGCCTTCATTTGATTTCAAACACGGTGATATTTGTTTAATCACCGCTATTACTGAATTATTTCAATCACTACGACACCTTGTGGTGTCAGTACAAACTTGTAGCTTGGGCTAATCATAATCGAGCGTTTCATGCAAAACACAGGTGATACTTGTTCGATCACCGCTATTATTGAATTGTTTCATTCACTACGACACCTTGTGGCGTCGGTATAAACTTGAAGCTTGTGCTAATCACGACCAGCCGTCTCATGCTAAACTGTATATGCTTTTCGTTTGACACATCATTTAAGTAATCTTAATGCAACTATGTATTAAGACGATGATACACCAGGTTCGGTTGTATTTCATTTCGGTGTATCCTTGCAACTCAATGATGTCAACATGTTGATTTTATTCATTTGATGGTTCGATAGTTGACAAATCATTTTTATGATTCTATTTATTCGAGCTTGTTAAATCCGAGTTTCAATCATACAACAACCAATGCAAGTTTCCGTTGGTAGTAAATTCTATTGTTTAAAAAAAAAAATTGATTTGTATATTGTGAACGCTCATTTGAGATTCTGTTGGTCGAAATTCCTCTTTTGTTGAACCCAATAAACTTGATCGCAAACCGTCGGGTTCTTATTGATGCTGAATGTCTTTACACCGTCGTAATTCGAATAAGTCTTGATTCGATTACGCGATCATTCACATTGGTATTATTCGGATTTACCTAGGAATGACACAACTCTGAGGAGATAACATAGACTAAATTTCGAGGACGAAATTTCTGCAACAGGGGGAGAATGTGACAACCGGTACTTTTTGGTTCTTAATTACGCAATTAACAAACGTTTAAGGAGATAATAAGTAGTGCTTAAGGCACGAATTAGCTTAATTAGGCAATTGGAATGCCTAGGAACTCTCATCAGACGTTACAATGCACGTATGGTGATTTCTGGAGAAATATGCTGAGCGTTAAGCGGAAATGAACTGACACCGTACGAAATACTGATAGCGTTGACAAATAGGAATTTTATACGTGTAATTTAAACCTATGGATTTCGTTTGTGAAATTTTCACGCTTTCGAATGTCACAAAACGCAAACGTAAACGAAAACCGTGAAGACAGTAACGCACCGATAATCGGCAACGAAACGGAAGCATTTGACACGCGTATTACCTTCAAAACTGAAATTATACGATATATTTAGCTTTGTTTTCGAATTTTAATATCCGCAGACGTAAACGGATCGAAAAACGGATTTACAAACGACAAACTACGAAGTTACGTGATTTAACGCGATCGACGCGCATACGCGTCTAATAACGATAAGCGACATAATTTTTAGCATTCGACTCTAAAATAATATTCTATGACGTTTACGACAACCGGATTCGAGAAACGGGCTCTAAAAACGAATCGGGTCGTGCGAAACGGGCTTGTGGGCCTGGGGCCCAAGCCCATTAAAAACCTAACTATAAATACTTCTTCTTGAATCTCAAAACCCTACTCCCACATTTGTTCACAGCCGACACCCCCATCCATCTCTCCCTCTCTCTCAGATCGATGGTCACCGGAGATCTTCACTCCGGCGACGGTCACCGGAAACACACACCCCTCTGCCGCCCTCCTTTCTTCTTCGTTCAACACCCACACACCCGAACACCACCAAACTCCCCTTATGTTCATACACCCCCCCCCCCCCCCCCCGTTACAGAACTGAACGACCACCACCACCACCGTCTGGTGGTGGTGCGACATCGGAACCGAGAGAGAGAGAGAGCAAACAGAGAAAGAGAGATCGAAGAGAGGGAGAGAGACAACGGAGGTTGATGACGGCGGCAGGTGGTTCGACGACGACGGCAACGAGGATTTTTCCGATGATCGACAAGCAGAGGGGATCTGGCAGCCGCTGTTCTGCTGTGATGATGATGACGATGGCTCCGGTGGAGTCGACGGCGGACTGAGAGGTGAGCAGCGGGTTCGAGTTATCTCACCGGTAAGATAACACTTCTCACTGTCACCCCTCGTTCTCTTTCATTTTTTTTGAAGTCTGATGTCGGTATTCTGCTGGTTGAAGGCTGCAGTTGCTGATGATGTTCATTGATTCGAGTCTGGGTGTTACGGTTCAGATTCGAGCTACAGTTTCAGTTCGGGTTTTGGTTCGAGTCAACTTGGTTGAACCGAGTTAACTCGGTTCAGGTCCAGGTCAAACAATTAAGGCAGTCAACACAAGTCAAAGGAAGTCAACGGGACGGCTCGAGTCAGCCTAGACAGATTCATTTCATTTCGACCTGGTTCACTCACTCAAGACTTGGTTCGGTCCAGGTTCGGGTCAACATAAGTCAACGACGACCAACCTCAATCGCCTTGGTCAACATCCGAGTCAAACTCGGTCAACAGCAGTCAATCGCGGTCGAAACCAGACCCGGTAAAGTTAAACGACGCGAAATTAGTATAAATTGTTATAGCTACTAGATTTTTTTATATACTACGCGAATCGAGCTCGACCGGTTAAAAGTTTATACATATAGTGATTTACTTACTATTTTGCATTTTGAAGAAAATTATTTGAAAACATATTGTTTGATTGACAATTGATTGAATTGTGAATTTGACAAAATACGACTTTTATTGTCGGGTTATTCGAAAAACAGAGGAAACTCTGCCCGATTTTCGTTAAAAACCCGAAATACGAACGCATTTATATCATAAAAACAATACCTATCGGATTAGAGTATTTCTTTTAAAGATAAATATAAAGCATATTCTTTTGGCGACATTTCACGAGTTATAAAACAAGATACTAATTAGCGAATCTCGATTCTTTTACAAAACAAATATAGTTGTTTATATTTATTTCAACCGTCGTACATTCGTATACTTATATAAAACAAATATAACCGTTTATATTTATTACGAATGGCGTTAGTCCGTAAGCTTTTATGAAGGTAGATATAATTGTCTACATTCATTCTAAAACATCGATAATTCGAATGACTTCGAATAGTTTTATAAAATAAATACAATGTTTATATTTATTTCAAACATCAGGATTCGGGATTTATATTCCAAACGTTTAAGTATCCAAAAATCATATAAAATAAATATAACTGTCTATATTTATTGCAATTATTTAGAGTCTGAATATTCTTATAAAACGAATAAAATTGTTTATATTCATTTTCAATGGTCAAGTTTTCGAATATCTATACATATATATAGATATATATATGTATATGTTTATTTATTTGCATCTTACGAAAACTACAACGGTGTCATATGCGACATTTCGAAAGAGCCGTACTACTATTCACCTACGCCTTCTAATTTACGACGACCAACACAGCATCACAGGTGTATATTTATATTTGAATATATATAATATATATCTTAATCACTCGAAAACTAAGTCGATCTCGTGACTTAGTTTCATCCCGATTATAAACGGGATCAACTAACAAAAGTTTGGTTATTTCAAACCAAAATAATAACACCTTTATAGAATCGTTTAGTTAACGATCCGGTAGAGCTCGGACACGTAGTTTAGCTACGTTTAAACTAGAAACTGATGAGCTATTCCTTGATTAGGAACAATATAGTTGCACGCTAGCTAAATGCACGTTCTTGGAACGACACTACGGAATCACACTAAGCTAGCTTTGCACAGGAATGTCAAGGTGAGTTCATAACCCCCACTTTTTACTGTTTTACATTTTTATAAATGTTTTCGGGGGTGGAAAGACATGCAAGTTTTTGCAAAAGAAAACACTATTTCGATGAACGAAAACACATATTTATAAACCATGTTGCAAATGATTTTCAACGAACTTGAATGGTTTACGAACGATTTATACTAAACATACCGGTTCTACAAAACGTGCATGATTTTCATGACTAGTGACGAGAATGTCCTAGTTACAACAACGAGATTGGGTTGGCCTGCGTACGCAAAACGAGACAACTCAGTGAGTTCATGTCCCCCTTTTCTTTTAACGTTTTGGTTTACAACTTTCGGGGGGGAAATACATGTCAAACTTGGGTATGATTAAGTTATGGAATGAACTCTTAGATCATGTGAGCATAGGCTGTAACTGAGGTGCCATTAATCCTTTTGAGGACCAAGGAACAAAGGTTAGATCTAATGGGTACGGGCGAGCCCCACTCACGGTCCATGGGTGACCACTTAGAGTGCTGTTGTGTCCCAGTCGAGGTGATTCGACACTAAAAATTGCCTACGCGGGTTGAGTACCTCCTATGTCGTCGCATATATTAATGTCCTCGCGAAACATTAATGATCAACATGTTCATAGACGCTTTACATACCAACTTACAACACTATAACCTTCAAATGTTTTAATATTCATTTGACGCAAACTCATAATACATGTATTTACAAACTTTGATATTGTTTTCAACTTATGTACAAGTAAGAGGACGAGTTGGTCCTGCTTACAAAGACTCTCGTGGGCTAGACTCACAACTTTCATATTTTATGCCGAGAAAATGATTTTACTATGCTTTCTCAACAACTTTTAAAACCGGTTATCAAAAAGATTTCTTTTAAATCTTTTCAAAACAAACTATGAACTCGCTCAACTTTATGTTGACTTTTTCGCATGTTCTTTCTCAGGTTGCATTTTCAAAACTAAGGAACGGTTGGAATAGGAGAACCCACGAGATTTCGAGTACCTAACAGGCGTTCACTGTTTAGAAGTCTTAGCCTTTTGCTTCCGCTGTGCAATGAAGATACCGGTCCAGTCACGCCAGCTCTGATATTTCGGGGTGTGACAGACAGAAGAGTGTAAGCACATAGGCATTCTCATGTAATAGTGTCATGTGTATCTAAGCATACTACGAGCAAAGTTCTATGCAATCCTAGCATGTAGGCAATAAACATAAACCATATTACCTAGGATGTTGAGTCTTGCACGTGGAGCGAAGCGTCGTTGTGGATCGTTGAGAGCACTATTCTGGTTATAGTCTGGTTTTAATAAAAACGTTTTTCCCATATTAAAACCAAGTTCTCTATAACCAATGGCTCTGATACCAATCTGTCACACCCCCAACTTCCACACGCGGAGTACCACCACTTGGAGGCGTGACATGACCAGGATCAAGCCACCAATCATATTGAACATAGCATATAATAATTAAAGTAGTTCATAAAAATCCAACTCAATACAATTGATGTTCAAACCAAACGTAATATTAGTAGCGGAAGCATAATATGAAAACCCAATGTATGTAATAAGTTCAAGTGTTATAAAGTTTAACATGGCATCCACGATCCATGCTCCACAACGACCTGCTCCTCCCTGTGCAAGCTCCATAAGTACCTAAGGTCCTGCAAGGCATGCAGTAGAGAGTCAACAACTAGTTGAGCGAGTTCACAGAAAGTAAGTTCGTAATAGCAAAATGTATGTTCATTTAGTGGGGGCTTCCCATGTATGTATGTACTGCTAGTGGGGGGTTTCCCGTGATTATACTTATTACTAATGGGGGCTTCCCATATTTATACTTACTAGACTATTTGCAACCATGTGTTCTTCTTAGCCCGAGAACAGGAATACGTACAAGGTCACGTAGGTTTTACGTGAGTGCCCTTCCCCGAGGACAGTGCTACACGTGGGGTTTACGTAGGTTTTACGTAAGTGTCCTTCCGACCCGGAAGACAGTAGTAGGTATGAGTTTACGTAGGTTTTACGTAAGTGTCCTCCCGACCCGGGAGACAGTGGTAGATACTAATTTACGTAGGTTTTACGTAAGTGTCCTGACTAACCTGAGGACGATGGTATATAGTCTAGCAATAGCGTAAGTACGAGTAATTATCCATTTCAAACCTTCCAACCCATTCCCAACGCGGGAATCCCATGCCTTGGCTGTGTGAACTCACCTTGGGTTACTCGGCAGATACACAGAAAAGTTCAATTAAGCTATTTGGTGGTCAACCACGTCCTACCATGGTTACGATACAAGTTAGGTTCTTATTCAAGTAGTGCACTTATATTCTACATGAATTGTACACAAGCATAATCATGGCATATACATATAATCATGGCAGTTCAACAGCAGTACATGTAAACAACAAAATCCAAGTATGCGGCCCAATTGGTTGGGCTCGTAACAGTGTGCAAAGTCCAAACGGTGTGCATGTGTTCATGGTTTCGAGTCGAGACTAGAGATCTCGAGTCGAGACTAGGCGGTCTCGAGTTGTGCTGGCCTGAAGATCTCGAGTCGCAACTGGGGAGGTCTCGGGTCATCATGTACTAATCGAGACTACACGGTCTCGAGTCGCAACCGGACCCGCAACCGTGGTCTCGGGTTGTGCTGTTTGTGTCGGTGTTGTGGTCTCGAGTCGAGACAGGGAGTTCTCGACTCGCAACCTGTGTCGAGACTAGGTGTGTAACCGATTTCCTTAATTTACAGCTCAATCAGTTCCGTAATATCAGCAAACATCTTTGCCAGTTTCAAAACGGATCAAACAGCATTCAATTTATCAATCATGAACATTCATACTACTATGATCATCAATTCAAGAACAATAATAGTCCAATATCCTATGGAACATATAATCGGACCATGTGATTTACGAATCCAAGGACTAGCATGCAACCCTAAGTCATGTGTACAATAAACCAATTAATACCACAAATCATAACATCACAGCCGATTAAGAAGCATTCGGTTCTAGTTCATCATGTAATCAATTCGAAAGCAAGCTATGGTAACCGATTATCATCATCACACACATCCGATTCACAAGAACATAATTATGTAGTACATTATTGTTCATCATACATGCAACCCTAATCATCTAATCAAAACATGGATTCATAACAGCATTGAATCATGCAATCAATAACACACTAACCGATTAGAGAGGGAACAAGGTTTGATCCGAACAAGGAAGGATCTTCGATGGAGAGGATGTTGTTGCCGTTGAGTTCGTGAGGGAGAGAGAGAGCACTAGGGTTTGTGTGAAGTGTATTGGTAAAAGTGTGAGATGTTTACAACACCCTTATGGTTAATTGACTAAGGGGATGGGCCGAACCCAACTTGGGCTGCCCTATAGGTTTCGGTTACAAGCAATACGGCCCAAATGGGCTTGTGCGATCGAGTGATGGTTGTGCGGTTCGGTTCATGTAACATATACACATTCACATAACATATCATGCATTCATTAAAAGCACATATCACATAATCACATATAGTCAAAGCAAGTTACATCAAAGTACAACGAAGGGTTCTGAAATACGAGTTGTCACAGGTGTTGTGGTCTCGAGTCGAGACAGTGGGGTCTCGACTCGCAATCCCTTGTCGAGACTATGATGTGTAACCGATTTCCTGATTTGCAGCTCATGATTTCCGTAACAATTGCTAACAGTTTTGGCAGTTTCACAATTCAGATCAAATCACAATTATTCAGCAATCATGCACATTCATATTACCATTATCATCATCAATTCAAGAACAATAACAGTTGGATCATCTAAATTAACAAGTTTCAATACTAACGTGCAAATCTTAGATTGTGAACACCAATAATCAACGAATCCTTAATCGGATTGGCCCAACCTAACTACACGAACATCATGAAATACCCGAACCAAGGTTGCTTGTAAACCATCTATCCATCTAAACACATGTTCCGATTTCACAACATAAGCTCATTAATAAACATTACTAGCATGAAACCCTAGTTGGATTCGATCAACATATGACAATACACGAACATTGATCACAATCATGTACCATTTATAATTCATCACATAAGACATGTATTATCACATATCATAACATCAACTAATAACAAAACACTAACCGGTTGAGAGCGTATAACGAGGATGATCCGAACACAAGGATCTTCGATGGAAAGGGTGTGTTTGCCGTCAAGTTCTAGAGAGAAGGGAGAGAGCTCCTAGGGTTTGTGTGTATAAGGTGTTTGCAAGTTATGAGAAACTAGACCCCCTAAAGGTTCATGTATGCGTGCAATGAGTGAGTGGGCCGAACCCTTACTTGGGTTGCCCTCTTGGTCTCGAGTCGTATAGAGTGGGCCGAGAGAGAGAGATGTAACGAGAGATGAAGTGTGTGACCCTAAAGGCTTGCGTGAGAAGTATACATATCCACATACATTCACATAACATGTTATAACACCCTTAAATTTTTCACTTGTTTTTAATAATAAACAACACCATTTCTAGTAAAAATATTGATTTAAATAACATGTCATTCGTTAACGAAGTTCATAAGTAACAAAGACCTTAGTCAACTAATGACTAAGTTAAAGCGTTTTATAAATTTGTTTAACATGTGTTTTCAACCCATACACAAATACTACAAAAGATCTAAAACATTGCGGAAGCTTCAAAATGGAGTGTTCGGTTCTTCATTTAGTCACTTGATCGCCACCCGTAAGATCCACCAAATTACCTATGATCAAAACTGTTAAATCATTAGTTTTGACGTTGATATATAACATAATCCCAAGATTTAACATCACATTAGAAATAACAAAAAAATATGAAAGTTATTCTGGTTCCACCGTAACTTACGGTGTCACCGTAAGTTACGGTGAGTCCTGGAAATCTTTTGGTTCACCGTAAAACAGTAGTGAACCACCGTAAGACCCTGATCTCTACCGTAAGTTACGGTACCACCGTAACTTACGGTAGTACCTGGAAGTTCATGTTTTTGTTTGGTTTGGGCATTACACCAAGACCCCAACCCTCGGATTTCAGTATTCTATGCTATCAATACATTAAAATCTGGTATTTCTAGTATGTTATATAATAACCAATATCAACAATCAATCTATCACAAACCGGAGCATTAATCATGCCTCACTTGATTATCCGACCCATTTGGCTCGTCTACGGAATTTCTTCCTTTTGACGACTACCAACGAGTTCTAACCAACTTTTGACCAATTATTCAATATAGCGATATCATCGCCTAGATTCATAGCAACCTTTATTCTAAAATTTAACTATGCATATTATAATGATTTAAATTTGCTTAATGTAATGGGTCAAGTTACATACCTTTAAAGCAAGCCCTTCAAACGTGCGTCTACACTGGTTTGCCCGCTCGATACCCGGCTTCCTTTCCTATAGAGTTCAATCACTTTATGTTTAGAACTCTTTGTTTCACATACATAACGCGCATTTTGCAATACATCATGATTATGCGTTTTTAACTTAATAATTCAGTTTTAAGCCTTCTTTGAGGCATTTCAACAAACACTATATAGGCAGAATTTTGATACCATTCATATTCAAGTTCATAGCTTACTTTTTAGCTAACTCAACATCAATAAAACTCTCATATAGCATGTAAACATCATACTCTTCTGGAAATTATCTTCTATGATCAAATTACACTAGAATAATCATTCTAAACCCTAGTGTTCATCTTCATCTTGTAAAACCCACAACCCACCTACAAGGTGTTTATGAATTCATCAAAATTTCGCAAGATTTCAACTTCTATTTGCCTAGGGTTTGTCCCTAAACACTCTGGTTGTTCCTAAATCATCACAAGGCACACATGCAACTAACAATTCAGAATTTCCCAAATTACATGTGAAGTTCAAGTTGAGAGATTTCATGAAATTTCACATACCTTATAACCCTCTTGTGATGAGGATCATGAATCTCTGTTTTGATTTCGATTTGGAACGAGAATTAACCTTCAATTGATCAATTTTGTGAAGCTTAGGGTTTGAGAGGGAGTGGGGGTCGCCCCTGATGTTTTGATCGACCAGACATCCCCTTTGTGGGGTGTTTGGTTGGTTTTATTTGTTACTAACAATCAAGTTTTTAATTGTTACAACTTAGGCCCCTCAACTTTGTTTTACTTATTGTTTAGTAGCCTTTAACCCTTCATAAGCTATTTCTAGTCTATTAACTAACTAGGTTAAAAGTTTCTAGTTAGTAAATTTTCCCGTTTATTTATACTTTATAATTTTTAATATAACGTTTTATATTTTTGGGGTGTTACACATGTAGCATTTATTCGTTAATATCAACATATCAAATAATCGCATAGAGTTCGTACACGTCACAGTAAACACAAAGATAGGTTCTGAAATACGAGTTGTCACATTATCCCCAACTTGAAAGAAATTTCGTCCTGAAATTTGGTACGTACTCACTGAGGAAGCTAGGTAAGTTGTATCGTTTACTGGTTTTCCTGGGGTGTCACATCCTCCCCCCCGTTGATCTGGAATTTCGTCCTGAAATTCCGTGGTAGCTTCAGCCTCAGTAGTGGTTGTACTGTTCGCGAACAATTGGGGGTACTTTTCTTTTATTTGATCTTCTCGTTCCCAGGTGAACTCTGGGCCATGACGGGAGTTCCAACGAACTCGCACAAAAGGGATTCTCGTGTTCTTGAGGACCTTGACATCCCGGTCCGTGATTTCAACTGGTTCCTCGATGAAATGTAACTGTTCGTCGATAGTGAGTTCCTTCAGAGGAACTATGAGGGTCTCATCTGACAGACACTTCTTCATATTCGACACGTGGAAAACGTTGTGAACTGCACCGAGTTCTGCTGGTATGTTCAGTTTGTAGGCCACCTTGCCTATTCTTTCTATGATCTCGAATGGTCCGACATACCGCGGATTGAGTTTGCCTCGTTTGCCAAAACGAACTACACCCTTCCAGGGCGAAACCTTGAGTAGCACTCGATCCCCAACTTGGAATTCGAGTGGTCTCCTGCGCTTATCAGCGTAACTTTTCTGACGGTCGCGAGCCGCCGCCATGCGTTGCCGTATTTGTGCAATCCGTTCAGTAGCATCAACTACTATTTCTGGTCCTGTGATCTGACTATCCCCCACCTCTGCCCAACAAAGAGGTGACCGGCATTTACGACCGTACAATGCCTCGAATGGAGCGGCTTGGATGCTGGTGTGGTAACTGTTATTGTACGAAAACTCCACTAAAGGTAGATGCTTTTCCCAGCTGTTGCCAAAATCAATAACACATGCCCGAAGCATGTCTTCTAGGGTTTGAATCGTGCGCTCAGACTGCCCATCCGTCTGAGGGTGATATGCTGTGCTCATATCTAATCGAGAGCCAAAAGATTTGTGCATTGCTTGCCACAGTTCTGAAGTAAATCGTGCATCGTGATCCGAAATAATAGAGATTGGCACCCCGTGCCTTGAGACAACTTCCTTGAGATATACGTCTGCTAGAGTGGAGAACTTGTCCGTTTCCTTAATAGCTAGGAAGTGTGCAGACTTTGTGAGTCGATCCACGATCACCCAAATAGGCCACCAGGAAGTGTGCAGGCCAGTAACAAAATCCATGGAAATTTCCTCCCATTTCCACTGTGGTATCTTGGGTTGCTAAAGTAGGCCTGATGGTTTCTGGTATTCCGTCTTGACCCTCGCACAGGTCAAACACTTGGACGTAAGTTGCTATGTGGGCCTTCATGCTAGGCCACCAGTACGTTGTTCTGAGATCGTGGTACATTTTATCCGAACCTACATGTACCGAGTATCGAGACTTATGAGCTTCGTCCATTACCAGCTCCCGTAAGTTTCCATAATGTGGGACCCAAATACGCCCCGTTACATAATAGGCACCGTCTTCCTTCTGTTCTAATCGTTGCCTTGAGCCACGTAAGGCTTCAGCCCTTACGTTTTCTGGTTTCAATGCTTCTACCTGAGCATCTCGTATCTGTGCAGGAAGACTGGACTGAATAGTAAGCTGTAGTGCTCGCACACGTCTAGGTAGAGTGTCCTTTCGACTGAGAGCGTCAGCCACAACGTTAGCTTTGCCTGGATGGTACTTGATGGCGCATTCGTAATCATTGAGTAGTTCAACCCATCGACGTTGACGCATGTTCAAATTACACGGTTTGATTAAAAGTAATTTTCTGTACTAAATAATAAAAAAATTATATATATATCCTTAAAAAACCCCGTGTATTGTATGAATTGAATAAATCTAATTTTATACATCAAATAATAAAAAGTTATATATTAAAAAACCTCATGTATTACATGGGTCGAGTAAATGTAATTTTATATAATGAAAATAAAAATATTTAATATATTAACACAAAGTTTGGTTTTCGTGATAAAAATAGATTATTCTGTTGTTGCAAAATTTGTTAACGTAGTCTCAATAAATTTAACCCTTTATTTAAAACTCCGTAAATGTATAAATCATATATGATATTAGTTAATTTTATTTTAAGTTTCGTAAAATCTATTTGATACCAAAGTAAACAAAATGTTCAAATTTATAGTTAATATCAAATTAGATAATTAAGTTTGAATTTGAAGTAAATAGATAAATATAAAAGTAATAATTAATTCAAATAAATAGTAAAGTTAACTTCCATTTTGCTCCCTATGATTTGGTCATTTTAACGGTTTTGCCCCAATAGTTTAAAAATAGTCATTTTCCTCCCTGATTTTTCCAACTTATCGTCATTTTGCTCCCCGCCTCTAACTCCATCCAAAAAATCCATCAAGTAGAAGGGCATTTTGGTAATTTTATAGATAAAACTTAAAAGGAAGGGCATGTAAGTCTTTTTACCTAAATAACCTATAACTTGTTTATTTACATGTATATAAGTAATTCTTTTCTGATCCCCCATCTTTCCAACCACTTTTTCTACCGGCCACCACCATCCACAACCATCTACCACCACCTGCCGACCACGACTACCGCGACTTTTAACTAAACGATTTAGTTGAGTTAGTGCCAGGGAGTAAACTACCGAAATACCCCTACTTTTAATTGAATGTTTTAACTGAGTTAGATCTAGGGAGCAAACTGGCGACAAACTCGAAAGATCAGGGAGGAAAATGACTATTTTCAAACTGTTGAATCAAAACCGTTAAAATAACCAAACCACAGGGAGCAAAATGAAAGTTAACTCTAAATAATATTATAAATGAGAAGAAGATTAAACTAAATAATAATTATCCATAAGATATTAAACTAAATAATATTTAGTAGGAGAGTTATCTATAATTAATTAAAAGAGTTTAAACTAAAAAAATAATTATCTATAAGAGATGCCCTAATATGATGACAAGTGTCCCTAAAAAGAGTTTAAACTAAAAAAATAATTATCTATAAGAGATGTACTAATATGATGACAAGTGTCCATAAAGTGTTTTCTTTTATTATATCTATACTATATATAATATATATATATCCAAAGGACTTCTTAAGGTCATTGAAATTTCCTTAAAACACCCCTAAAACATGATGTACAAGTCTTTTAAGCATCAGAAATCTTCACTTTCCACTTATACCCTTTCCCCTAAACTAAACACTAAACTAAACACGCTGTCACATAAACACAAACTAGGGTTTCAGATTTCAAAACATTTCAAAATGCCGCTTCCCTGCTCCTCTCTCTCTCTCTCTCGATCCAGGAACGATTTCACCAGATCTGCTCCTCTCTTTCTGGCGATTCAGGAACGATTTCACCAAATCTATGAAGTTTCAACAGATCGATGAAGATTCTGACCTCTTGGTTCTGTTTTCCGGCTTTTATTTGCATTTTGCAACATTCGTCAAGGGTAACTAACACCGTCCTTTTGATTCTGAACACTATTTCTTCATGTATTCACTGGATTTTACTTACGTTTGTGTTTTAAGATGGATTTTCTTGTAGGTCATGGTTTGAAGACTAGATCTGGTAAAGAATAATAAGAATACTCGGAAGGAAACAACAAAATCATGGAGAAGAATCAGATCTCGGTGGTTGGAGTTCCAGATGCGATTCCCGTCAAGTATATAGAGGTGACCCAGGTTTTAATTTTAGTATAGTGGATAAATTCCCATATTTATGTGTTCATGTGAAGTTTTGTACTTATCAATTGAATTTACAATTTGTCAATCTATGTGAACGAGGTTTTAATTTCAGTACAATGGATAAATTACTTGATAATGTGTGATTTCAATCTTCATTAGGGTTTCTAAGTCACAATGATACACGTTTAATTATCATATGTTTTCGCAAATGCTTAATGTCATACACTGGTAGAGAAATTAATAGATGTGTGTTTTCGATTATGTTCTTGAATGGGATCATTCCTGAAGTTCTTTTGGGTAGATTGACTATTGAAATGTGTTTAATGATGTTATTTCTTGTATTGACTTGATCTTTTGGAGATTTAGATTTTTTTTTTTTTTGGAAAAAGATATAGATTTTTTTTTTTTTTTGTGGTGTAGAATGTCCAACTCTAAAGAAAGCTCCACATGTTTTGGTGGTTCATGGTGAAAGCGATGGTAGGCAGGAGCATATGAAGGTTTGCATCGATCAAAATTATCAAATATGAATTTGAATCATTCTGTTGGCGTTCACCTTTTTACCTATTTATTATTTATTATTTTTTTTTATAGAGAAACAGACCTTCAAATTGGGTTTTCCACAAACCTCCATTACCCATTGCATGGGGGACACACCATTCCAAAGCGATGTTTTTTGGTGTATCCTCAGGGAATTCGAATTATCGTCCATACAGCAAACTTAATCTATGTCGATTGGAATAACAAAAGCCAGGGTTTGTGGATGCAAGATTTCCCGTGGAAACACGGCGGTTCAGATAAAGGAAGTGGATTTGAATCTGATCTTATTGATTATCTTAGTGCACTAAAGGTACTATACTACTGCATCTCGACTATTGTAGATTATTTTATTTTAAATTACGTAACTAACTTTATAATAACTGCAGTGGCCTGAGTTTTTTGTTCAATTCCCTGAACGAGGCAACTTCAGCCTCAATTCATCTTTTTTTAAGAAATTTGATTACAGCAAAGTAACGGTAACCTTTGTTTCATATTTACATAAAGAAAGTTTGACGTTTGTTAGTATTACTTAAATTAGTTTATTAAAACTGGGTAAATACAAATTTCAGGTGAGGTTAATAGCTTTTGTACCCGGATATCATTCAGGTTTAAATATAAAGAAATGGGGACACATGAAGATCCGTTCAGTTCTACAGGATTGTGTTTTTGATAAAGAAATGGGGACACATGAAGATCCGTTCAGTTCTACAGGTTCAAATATATATCAGGTATGGATCACATATTTTGTTTTTACTGTGGCATTTTTGACACGTTTACTTGTGAATTGGTCTATTTGGGTTATGTTTTATCTATTACGGATCAAACATGTAATACATATGTGTATATGTATATAGTGAAACGTGTAAAATACAAACTAATAAGAAAGATTGCTCGATTATGTAATTTTAGGCGGATGTTGAAACGGACGAGGTGTATGCCCAAATGACGTTGCAGCCGTTGACCCCTGTAATCTCACATTAATGTCTTAAATCTTAATGCTGTTTGTTTGTTGTAATATTTACTGATATTTTAATAATTTTGATGTAATATTCTTTTAGCAAGAACAAAAGGATACATTTCTTCCGGTTGAGCTGGGAACTCTAAGCAGATAGCCAACTAACTACTTTTGCAAGACGTTAACCGCCAGTGATACGAGTACTCACGGAGGATTCTCTGTTCCTCAACGGGCAGCTGAAAAAGTTTCCCTCCACTGGTAAATTACTTTTCTACCCCACCTTTCAGTTTTAGCGTTAGAAATGGATAATTACAATTTACACCATTGTTTTCTTGTTCTACAGGATTTTACGCAGCAACCACCCGCACAGGAACTTATTGCACGGGCCTACATGACTTCGAATGGAAGTTCAGACATATTTTTCGCGGTGGGTATCATCGTCATTTAAGCTCTCATACAAGATCATTCCATTTAGCCATTTAGGTCAATGCTGTGTCCATAAAATATTCATATTACATGTTTTGTTTTATGCAGGGCAGCCCAAACGTCACCTTGTTTTATGCATGGCAGCCGCAACAAGTTTATACGGTAAGCGATAGGTGCACTTCCACTAAAATGATTTCGTAAACTATATCTCAAGAGGTAACAATAATATTAATCGTGTTATTTTAGATGGGTACTTTTTTTTTATTTCAGGGCCACAAGAAATGGATTACTGGTATATCTTAGGAATCGGTATACCTCAGTTCGCCATGTCGTCGTGAATTTGTTTGATTTGGATTCATTTGATTGTCCAACTGAGTCAACCAAAACACTCAATTACTGATCAGAAATACAACGTTTCTGCAGATAGTTTTTACAAGCCCAGCGCTGCAAAAAGTGGCTGTGATTCAGACTACTGTTGATCGCATCGAATCCACAGGTTCAAGTATGCCACGTGGTGCGCCTATGTTTAGAGCATCTTAAAGATGAAGTCAGTATGCGGTACTTCCACAGTCTCCGTAAAAAATTCTGGTCGATGGTACTACCAGACGTGAAGGAGAAGTCGTCTACTAATAAGGTTCCCGTTATTGACGTCACATGGTTAGGTTACTTTAAGGTGTTGGGGATGGGTACTGTTTCTGCATCATAGCCGATTGTTATTAAGGCGAAACTGACATCAAAGAGTGCTGAGAAGAAGACAAAGGCAGCTGGTTGTTCCAGTATGCTCACTGCTTAGGTTTGTTATTTCGATTTCATTTGCAGAAAACTATGGTTTGCTGAATACTATTCACATTGGATTTAAGTTTTGTTTTGAAAACATTTAATTGTGATCCATTAAAACTGGTTGTGGTTCAAATCAGCCATTGTTAATACATGTCGAGATGTTAAGTCAGGTTTTCATACTATAATGGCATATTGGCAGACATAAACTTTCACTTACCAATATGATCATACTCTTAAGCATGCTTGTTTTTTTCAACTTACATAGACTATTATAAAAACAAATGTGCCTTCAAAGCTGTGCGTTTATTAATTGTTTTTCTGTGGATGTACATTTCAGTATGTACATTGGACATATCATACGTGGAAGGCGATCTGAAGGCACTCTTCGAAAGAAGTGCAATGATGGATTAGATGTAAAGTTGATTCTTGATGACAACGACGATAGCAATTTTCATGAACAGTGGGAACAAAATGTTTTATTTTTTGTTTTTTTTGGGGCCAGGAAGTTGTTGAGGGGCAAGACAAGGTTTTCAAAGAAGTTATCGAACCTTTAGAAAATGTGGCATAATGGATGGTTCAGGTAGAATGGGTAATGCGTCAAAACGGTTAAGGTAATTAGTGTGTTTACCCACATCTTAAAAACCCCTCATAACATAACTAGAATCACATAATTTTTTTTTGTTTTCTCCTGAAGCCGGTAACCGGCCGTCGCACAATAACCACCAAACGCCATAACGAAATCACCAATCGCCCCACACCGCTGATTCTCCGCCGCTGAAGAAGGCCGCAACCGACCCTCACGTTCTGCTACACTACCACCATCATCGTCGCACGCCACATTGGAAACTACACCCCGTACATAGCCCTAAACTCGCCAACCTAAGTGATATGTTTCCCGTCACATCGCGCGGGTAAACGACTAGTAGTAAAGATATATATATTGCCTTGTTCAACTAAGTAGTATTTAGTAGGTTTTGTTATTATAATTCATCACATAATTAACCACTAATTTAAATGTAACATTATGTGGTTTAGGGGGTTATTAAAACTCAACAATTTACATACAACATTAGTTCCGATCACAAGCTGGTGTCATTCATCTTTTTATTATATATATTTTTTTAATAATATAAATTAGTTGTAGATTAATTGTGATACAAAGAGGTGTTAATTAATTAAAACAACAAAATATTTTAACCACACTACATCCGGCCGGCTGTTTATGTATTCCTTTTTAACATTTAATTGATGTATAATAATGAAGTATATAAATGTAATGAAACATGTTTTAACTAAACTAACATATGATATATTAAGTGTGTCATATGTAACAAGTGTGAATGATTTTCATTTAGGTATAAACCAAGCGAAAATCATATTCCTTAATCTTATAATCGAATAACCCAGTGTTTGAACATACAAAAGATTTAAGAATTACGAATACACGATCATTGTTTATAAATTAAACTTACGTTTATGCGAATTATGAATCATGTCTCAAACGAATGCACGTATAAATGTGTAAACATGTATAAATAATGAATATTTCACGCAAAAGATCAATTTCATTATAATCAAAGTCTCGGATTTACAATGGCTTGAAACGAAATACGATTACAAGGAAAACGAGATTTCCAAAAATAGAAATACAAACAAGGCTTTCTAATTATGGAAAGTGCAAAAAAACAGGGAGTTACACCAGCTGACACATCAGCTTTTCTTAGGCCATGGGGTATGGGGCGTGGGTTGGGGGAAAATGCCCAAGCCACCACCCCGAAGGCTTGGGTTGGGGCTTGGGTTTGGGCGTGGCCCCTTTGGCGTGGGTTTGAAGCCGGGCGTGGGGCGGGCTAGCAAGGTGACATGGCGGGCTCTCAATGGCCATGTGTCAACTCATGCCCCCAACCCAAGCCCCACCATACCATATGGGCGTGGGTTTTTTTCCCATTCCACGTGTCAACCAATGCCCAACCCAAGCCCCACCATACCCCACGGTCTTATGTCATTGAAGTTTCTTCTTTTATAGAAAGTATAGATAGATAATACATCAAAATCTATAGTTTATCTATATTAATTAATGTTATTAATACGTAATCATGGATCATTTAATAACACATATAAACCGTAATAATTTGATTCTTAAAAGACTTTTTGATATATTGACAAGCTAACCACTCAAGGTGGCCTAGTGGTTGGCATGTTGTGTTTTCTAGTAGAGATCCATTATTGAACCTTACTGGATAAACACTTTGAGTGGCTAGCCCACCATGATGATCGGCCGATTGAGGAATTCCGGTCAGAGTCTGAGCCTAAGTACGGCAGTTGGGACTAAAGATAGCGGCTTAATCCCATCTCTTGGCTTCGCTTCAGAGCTGTGAGTCGGTTGCCTCATATGGACCGATTAGCGAGTCTGATAAACTCTTATTTTTATGTGTTGACCAACTGAGTTAATTAAGCAGCGAGTTGATATTGACTCGGTAAGTTGATTATGACCGGTTAACGAGTCCGATAAACTCTTATTTTTATGTGTTGACCAACTGAGTTAATTAAGCAGCGAGTTGATATTGACTCGGTAAGTTGATTATTTTCTTATTGGGTTGGACGGCTTAAATTATTATAGTGGGCCCTTGATCTCGATTACAATCGTCACCCTTATGGTCCTTATCCACATTTTATATTTTTATTTATACCATTTGTCCATTTCAATGTTCAAACGTAACCCATTAAAACTAACTTCTCTCCAAACATATGTGAGATAATTTCATTATTAACCTTCATTATAGCTTGAAGGTATATTCGGTCCCTCAACTTCACCTTCTGATAAATATCATCCCTCCTCCATCGTTTAAAATTACTCTAAAATCCACCTAGTATTTACTTTGTAAGATTCAAATCTATACCACTTTAATGTAGATGAACACTTAACGCACTAGACCAAGAGGTCATCAATAATCATCTTTCTAAATGGCTAAAACGATCATCATTCCACTAAGTTTCAGGGATAATATAGCCGTCATACTACAATCAAGCAGGATATGATTATTCAGGTAATGTAATTGTTTATGAAAGTTATAATGTTCAAATTAATTTAAACTTATCAAGTTTATATGGTAAATATTAAATAAATTGATCAACTCTAATATTCAAACGATTTAAAGGTTATATCTTTCTACTTTTGAAAAGATGAGGTGCTTTCCTAATTAAATTTGTAACACAACTTCTAACATGGCATGAAGAGATCCCTAAAGCAACTTCACAAAATCCAGTTATTTTTCTTTTTTATAATGTTAAAAAAAGTTATTTCAATATCATTTACCTAAACACCATTCCCAAAACCTCCTTTTCCAAGAAGTCAATAAGTCATAAGGAGGTAAAACAATCCAAACACGGCCTTAATAAGATTTCAATGTCGTAATCATAAAAGATTGATACACAAAATATTAAACAATGGACCATAACCGTTTAAACAAGCTAAGCTAGTGATCATAGAACAATTATACTTAATGTGAATTTGATGATAAATTGATACATATGTTTTTATGTTTATACATAAGTGAAAAGTCTGAGTACGTGCTTGTTAAATATATTTAGCTAATACCTTTTCAACTTATGAGTATCAACTACTAGGCTCAAACTTTAATTATGTGTTATTGAACTTTTACTTGTAATGTCTATAGATTATATTACCATCATAGACGCTATCTTTAATAAAATACACATGTTGTATATCCAAAAGTTGATGACTCAAACTACATACTTTCAAGCTAATGCAATTAAAACCTTCAACACTTCATTGCAACAAGGAACCTAATAGACGTACTTTCAATCAAATATAATTAAAGCCACCACAATTTACTTCCACACTAAACCTATGGACACGACTCTTAACAATTAAGCGATTAACCGGTTTCCAAGTGCCATCATCAAATGAGTCGAGCTACTTACGTGCTACTTAATACTGACTTGTAAAAAAGCTCGAACAAACCGAACTTAAACTATCTCAAGCTCCAGCTTAAGCCTAATAACAAGCTCGTTTAATAAGCGAGCCTAAACCCGACTCCCGAGCTTCACTTATTGAGCTTGAGCGGGCTCTACTATTTATACGTCTTTTTATTAATATATTAGATATATTTAAAGAATATTAATTAATATCTATCAAATTATGAAAAATAACTAAATTATATATAAAATAATAATTATAACAAAATAAATTAATCAGTAAATAATAAACAACTCGAGCCTCAGCAGTCAAGCTTGAAAATTTACCTACGAGCCTAGCTCGATCTTTAGAAACAAAGTTCGAATCAAGCCAAGCTCGATCAAGCTTTCATAAGTTAAACGAGCTCGAGCTTTAGCATGGTCGAATAGATCCGAGCTCTATATAATCCACTTTATAAACAATATAGGGACTAGTTCTTAATTTTGGAAAGTACAGGTAGTCATAGTGTAATTTAACCAAATAAAATATAAACACGTAATTTCGTAGTGGATGAGATGAGACCGATTGGAAGGTAGGTGGTGTTCAGTTAACTCGACGACGCAACAGCATTCTCCCAATCCGCTCTCAAGGTTCGTAATCTCACACCTATACGTACACCTTCACTTGTATCTATACATCAATTCTTCAAATCTATACATTCACAATCCAAAACCCTAACTCAATCATAAACGCCAATTGATCAAATTCACCCTAATTTCCACCAAATTAGGCCAAATTCACTGGTCATATGGATACAGATCTTGTGAAAAAGTGTTTAAATTACACACAAAAGAGAAAGAAATGGTTAATTTTGCTTGCAGCCTTAGGGTTTTCAACATATGGTGCAATTAGGGTTTATAACTTACCCTCTGTTGTCAAAAAGAGGGAAAGATTCGTCAAGGTTGTTAGCGCGATAGCCTCGATAGCCGAATTGCTAGGCGAATCGGCCGAGACGTTAGGAGTGGTGTCAAAGGATCTTAAGGAGTTTATACAGTCGGATTCGGATGAAATCCCCAATAGTTTGAGGCAATTGTCTAAGATTACCAAGTCGAATGAGGTTTCGGAGTCGATTGTTAGTGTGACCCGCGCGTTAACGGTTGGGATATTGAGGGGGTATAGGGTTGGGGCTAGGAAAGGTGATCCGGGGGGTAATGCGTTTGCGGATAGGGCGTTGGATAAGCTGTTTTCGCCGGCTGGGTCTGGTTTTGTTTCGGTTATTGTTGGGAGTTTTGCGAAGAATATGGTTATGGCGATTGGGTATGAGTTTAATCGTTCGAGTAGTTCGAGTTCAAGTTCAAGTTCGGTGCAAAAGTGGGTGGATGTGATAGCCGAAGAAAAATGTAAACGACTGATCGGGGATTGTATTCAGCAGTTTGTGAGCACGTTGGTGACGGTTTACCTTGATAAAACGATGGATGTCAACCCGTATGACCAGATCTTGGAGGGTTTAACGAACCCTAAACACAATGAAAAAGTTAAAGATTTGTTATCAACATTCTGCAATGGTGCGATAGAGACGCTTGTCAAGACTTCCCACGAAGTTATATCGAATCCTAACGGGAAAGAACTGGTTTTGAACGGTGGAATTAAATCAAGAAAAAGCGAGAGTGAGGGGTTCGTGAGCAGGATTTCTTCAACGTTAGCGGTTCCAAGTAACAGAAAGCTTGTGCTTGATATGACCGGAAGGGTGACATTTGCAACCGTTAGATCATTCTTGGACTTTTTCTTGGAGCAGCTATCAACGGGTGTGAAACGGAAGGTGGACGTTGTTCATGAAGAAGCGGTTGACAGAGGGCGTGAAGTTTACAGGTATGTGAGTACGAAATCGTATGCTGTTATGACTATATGCCTTTCTGTTTGGTTGCATGTGTTAAGCAGTCCTTGGAGTTTTGCATCAGCGTAAGTGTGTTGCGAATATTCTTTAGCTCAAATTCATACGATATGATACAATATGGTTATGTGTATATATGGATATTTGTCGATTGAACTGAATGAACTCTTTTAGAGTCTTGATTGTCTCTATTGTTGCTGTTTTATCTTGTTTTCTAGAGTCGAAAAGAACTAGTGTTGTTTGGTTTGTATTAGATGTGTGTGTCTACATATATACATATGTGGGTATTTGGTGACTTTGAACACGAATCGGATTGAAGTGGTTGTTTGTTCAACCAGTCCGGGGTTAGTATATGGATTTATATTCAATACTAAAGTCAATTTTTCATGTTGCTGTTAGCCCCGAGTCGCTAGATTATGATATGAGCAAAATGAATGGTTTAAAGCCAAATTATGAGACCGGGGGGGGGGGGGGGGGGTCTACGCTAACAATAAAAAGTTGGAACTCGAATGTAGAGGTGCACAAAAAACCGGGTATTATGCCTTAACCGAGAAAGAACCCAAAACCGGGTACTAGAAAACATGGGTATTCCCAACTGGGTCCATACCCAATGATTTAAACCGGGTCAAAACTCTGAACTGGAACCAAAAAACCTGATCACTTTTTTCATACCTGAAACCGGTATGAAAAAAGACGCGAAATGAGCACCTCTACTCAAATGAATTAAAATTGAATTATGAAATGGAATAGGCTATATATTAAGTTTTAACTCACCCGAATATTCAACCCAATTGCTAGCCAAGTAGCCAGTGAGGCTCACTTTCTGAAACGGCGCAGAGACAAGAGAGTAATTTAAACCAAAAGAATTCATCAAAGAAATTGGTTAAGAATGTTTGAATAGTATTTCAAACCATCTTTGGGGTTGTAACATATACATATACATGATATAATATAAAAACTTATGTACAGGATATATGTTTGCTTTTCGAATTCATTTTTCTTTGCGTTGTATCGCTTCGTTTAGGCCCTGTCTCTGAGAATGTTAAAAAAATTTGGCCTTCGGCGCGATAAAGAAACCGGGCCCTACCCCACTATACTATAAACTCATCAATCACATATATAAAAAAAACCCATAATACGACGATACTTGTTATAAGAACCCATAAGTCGAAGATCTCACTGTGAAAACTCAATGATTTCGAACCCTTTCAATTGATCGTTTCCGATTCTCGTTGATGACGATTCAAATAGTTGGTTATGACCTGTGTGTATTAATTAGTTATTTATTTTATACTAGATAAAACAATATTCTATTTTTTATAAGAAACTGTGATCAAATCATATACAGGAGATGATTATTTAGGATCACAAATATGTTTTATGTGTATTAACTTTCTTAAATAGCTATTTTTGTTGTATGTGTTTTTTGATTTTCCAGTTACTAAATGTTTGTTATTAACATTATTATTGTTTCTATATTAAACTCATTAGAATGTTTGCTGATAGGATCTTGCTAAACAACTTTTTTTTTAGTTTTTCTATTGAACAAAAAATATTTATGAAGAAAACTAAATCGAGATGAAGGATGAAGGAGTTGATGCAAGTATATCTTCTTATTGACTGATTTCTAGTTAATCTGCCAGGAAGTGTTATCAGAAACGTTGTTCATATTGATGTATCAATCATGATATAGCTTGCTCCTTTTGATCCTCGAAAAAAGATGAAGTAAAAGAAGGTTGTTATTCATCACCCTGCTGGTGGTTTTGTGGAACAGGTAGCTGAGAATACTGAAAGCTATCAATTTGGCACTGGTGGGCAATGATAGGAGACCTAGGGAAACCTGAGTTCGATCCTTGAGCCAAATGAGTTTTACCGGCAATAAAAGGGTGTATCCTCGCACAAATAATGATCAAATCAGTATTCTTCCAATAAAGCAATAAAGCGTTCATATATGTTTTTAACCATAAAACCTCTCTAAGAGAGGAAGGGGCATTCAGGGGTAGTGCTTTTGCCCCAACCAACCAACGCCCGTCATGTCAATTTTCTTTCAAAATACCTATTGGCTATAAAACACGGACGATACCTACCCATGACATAAACTATTTTTTTAATTTAAATAAAGTCAAATGTTAGATAAATATTAAACTTCATTCAAATAAAAATAAAAATACATAATTCAAACTAATAAAAAAAAGACAATTTATAAAACTGAAAAAAATAAAAGAAAAATTACTCCTCGTTTTCCTCCTCGAGGTACGGTAGATTTTGAGCTGCAAGATGGACAACAAGATCATTTCTAAGTCGAAAATGCGTATCTCGATCCATCGACTACCGAAGAAATGTATCGTCAAAAACAAGTTCGACGACTGGATCCCCAATGTGGAACGGTGAGAATGAATGCCCGTCGTCCTTTAAGATCATATTGTGCACCATCGTGCATGTATACGTGACGCTAATAATTTTGTTCACCGTTATAGCACGTATGGGTGTAAGTATACCTCATAATCCTTTTAGGGCACCAAAAGCACGCTCCACATCTTTTCTTGCCCCTTCTTGCAGTTTCTTGAACTTCTTTTCATTCGGATCGACGGGAAATGGATACGTCTTCACAAACATTGACCAAGTAGGGTAGATCTCGTTGGTTAAATAGTATCCATGTTTGTATGTATGTCCATTCACTTGAAATGGACACTTAGGTGCAATTCCATTCCGTTTAGCGAGATATAATAGAGATTGTTGGAGCACATTGATGTTTAGTGAACCGGACGGACCACAATACGCATGCCAAAACCATAAATCTTGTGATGCCGGTCAAAAATCTTGTCACATGTTAGAGCCCAACTTTCGCTGTTTAAAATGTTTAATTTTTTATATTTTTTGCAAAACGAAAAAATTACGATCACAATTGGATTCGAAACCAGGTCGGTTTGCTAAAAGCTAAAACAGCAATTAGCGAAGCTTGAGATTTCCAACCGGGGGGGGGGGGGGGGGTCGAAAACGTATATGCCCAAAAATTTCTATAGGAAAACTACATATATAACACTACTGAGTGAAAAGTTCGGGGAGTCCGCGGCTCCTTTTAACCTACGCCAGCAAAGCTCTAACCAACTGAGCGACTTGCTTATTTGGTTTTATAGATAATATCTATTTTAGTTAACAAATGTAATACAATTAAAGCTCCGTAGTTTTGGGGGAAAGTTGCTTTGTCTGCAATCCTAACTTCGCATGTTCGAGCTTGCCTTTGACTGTTTAAAACGTTCAATTTTGTATGTTTTCCGCAAAATGAAAAATATGCTCACCATTGGATTCAAAACCGTGTCAATTTGTTAATGTTAAAAGCCAAAGCTTTAACCAACTGAGCTGCTTGCCAAGTAACTAGAATTAAGCTCCCCGCGTTGTGGCGGTGGCGTAAAACCATGTCAAATAGCACCAATGTCACACCACCGCTAACGACCACCAACATTGAAGTTGCGGTGTGTTAATGCGAAAAAATTAGACCGAAATGTAAAATTTAGAAAATAATAACTAAGTCGATGTAGGACCCGTGCATTGTGACGAACTTGTCAAACCGGAAAAAATAGACATACAAACATTGAACCACACATGCACGTTGCGTTGTGTTAACTCACAAAAAAGTTGAACGAAAATGTAAAGTGAAATGTAAACACGTCGAATTACACACGTACATTGCGTCGTGTTAACTCGCAAAATTTATAACGAAAGATGGGGCCAATTCAAGTTGAAAGTGAAACAGTTGTGAGGTAAAATTGCAAATAATGAAAAGTTTTGGATTAAAAGTAAAAGACAAATTTTATGAGGTTAAAACTATAAATAATGAAAAGTTTTGGGTTAAAAGTAAAAGACATGTTTTATGAAGTTAAAACTATAAAAGATGAAAAAGCTTTGGGTTAAAAAGTACAAAAATCAAAACTTTTTTGAGGAACCCCCAAAGCATAAGGTATAATATCATGATACATAGAAAGGTTGCTAATTTATAGTATGTAAATATCTATTTTGGTTTATGATCGAAGTGTTGTGCCACGGCCAAAGATAATATTTATAATACCCAAATTACCCTTAACGATGTGTTAGTGGTAGTAAGGGGTTGAACCACAAAGAGTTTATGGTTAGCGTATGGACGTGATTGATTGTTAATGTTGTCATAATTTATGAAGCTTGCCAATTCGGTTTAATTGTTTGTTTGTTGAAAAGGGTGTCAGAGTGTACCGACAAGTTTGATGCTAAAAATACTTAACTACTAAAACTTGAAAACTTTCGATTGCATGAAAACTTGATTACTTGGTTAAAACAATAATCCGGAATAAGGTTCACACCCGGTTCGGTAATTGAAGACGACCTAGGGTTTCTACACGTTTTAGATTTAACTCAATTGCATATATGATTAACGGATTTAGTGTCGCGTGGCTTAGGTGCCAAGAGCTATCAACGTCGTAGATGACGAACCGCAATGCATTTCGTTACCAAGAACATGTAAATCCTAACCTAGACAAGGCATAATTGCACATAAACATTTCGCAAAGTCAAATTTAATCTTCACTCGACAATTCACGAATTCGATACAAATGCAAGACAATTATCATAGGTTTCAAAAACATAAAATAACTTGTCACAAATCAAATCTCAAAAATAAAGTTTAACCCTAGAATCTTACAAAAACCTACACCGGGGTGAAACCCGAGAAGATTAGCCGCTCATGACGAACAGAACTTGATCAACGATTGGCGAGAGCTTGAGCTTAAACATGATCTTCAATCTTGGAAAATGGTGGAGTTAGGGGTTGGTGAGTGGTGATGGTGATGGTGGAGAGGTTGGGTGATTGATGATGGGATGATGATGATGATAGTAGTGGATTAGGGTTATGGATTGAAGAGGATGAAAGTGGATGATTGGAAATGATAAAGAGAGGTGTCAAAGATAGTTGTGGCTCCAAGAATGGTCATTGATGTTCAAAAACCCGTAACTCCTTTCAAAATACCCCAAAACAATGATATAACCTGTCCCCAACCATTCAAAATCAAAATTCAGCATTTCGTATCAGCTGAGGGTGTCGACGATGGCCTTTGGCTAGTCAGATACTTTCGACGGCTTAATAGGCTGCCTACGACAAAATCCACCAGACGGGACTTTCTGGAGGGCGTCGCCGACTACCTCTGTAAAACCTGTTTTTCTGATTTTGTTGTTTCGCATGTCCAGTTGATCCGTTTTCCGTCCCGTTGCTCCGTAAAACTCCCGAATAGCTCCTTAAACTCTGTTAGACCTGCAACACAATTCTAATCAAAGTAGGCCATTCGAAACCAAAGGTCATGTAAAAACATCAACTTAAATACGAGTTACACACCGGTTTTCGACCACGCATCAGTTTAATCAGTATAATTTAGTTTTGATTGGTTGCCTATTTTGTTAATTTATATATTTTTACTTTTTCTCCTAACTCAAACTAAATGTATTTAATAATGTACCTGGTAATATTGTTCTAGTTTTAATATTAACAAATGTTTCAAGTTTTAGGCTATTTTTCGTTTTTGTATGGTTTTATTATTTATTTTAGATTTTAAAATGAAATAACGTGCTTATGTTTATTGGTATTTCGACGTGATTTTTTTTCTTGTGATTGATCTTGGTGTCCGATCATGATGTAATGCTCCGCATTTTTGAACTTTCTTGTTTTAACAAGTCATGTTGTACTTTCCATATTTAAACTCTTGTACTCTCTTTGTAATCTACTTTCGTTCCATTTGTATTTCGAGACTATTAATCATAATGAAAACGGAACTATTTTGTGTATCCATATTATGTGCAACTGATAACCAATTACTCGTTTGAACGAAATATTATTTACGGATTCTTGATTCTTTAGTTATCGACACTTGATACTTGTTAAACTAATTGAAACTATTAAAATAATGAGATTGGGATCCTAAAACTAGAAACTCGAAAGCTTTGTGAAAAGAATAAACGTTTAACGATTTTATTTCGTTATAAATATGGTTGTTTTTAATTATTTAAAATGATTAAATTAATTAATTCTTTTTTTTTTACTATTTAAAAGTTTATTTTTATAATAAATTTATTTAAAGTTCCGTTAGTTTTAAGGTTAGTAAAATAACAAACTAACCTAGTTAGTTAAACTAAAGTTAGTCTTCTTTTTAAACTAACATAACACAAGCTTGATTAAAATTGAGGGTTGTTTGAGTAATTAATTGGAACTTTAACTATAGGGGCTGTTTGTGTCATTTCTGAAAGTTCCTTATTTCAAAAAGGAAACAAAACAAAAAAGAATTAAAAGGCTGCTGACCGCGGGACTCGAATCCGGGTCACCCGCCTCGCGCACGCAAACACTAACCGCTGGGCTGCGGCTCCTTATTGTTTAAACCCGGCCCCTCAAATCTGTTAAACACTCCCCCGCCAAGGCTGTTCAGCGCGCATAGACCAGATCAGGCCCCTTCAGCTCGCGTTTTTTGGCGGTTTTTCTCATTTTTTTGAGTTTTAAACATGGTTTTGGCATTAAATACTCACCTAAACATAACCTAACTTTTTCCCTATAAATACCAATCCTAATCCAAGCTATTTTCACTTTTCTAAACACTCTCAAACCTCCAAATGAGTCCCAAATTCGTGTTAATTCAGAAGGTTCGAGCAGATTGTTGCATCTTCACAAAAGTGAGCATAACTCACTCTTTCTTATCCGAGTTAGTCCATTCTTTTTCCTATGTGCTTGGTTTGACCTTAGCTTCGATTCCATGGGTTTTTCACAGTAAATAAGTCCCCGAAACTCCAGCAAAAAGGCTCCAAAGTCCACTGATTGTTTTTGTTTTCATGTAATCTTTGTTAAACTTAACCAAACTTGAGTTTTCTCATCTCAAACCTATGTCCTAATGATCATAATCAAATGAATGGTTAGTTGGGCTTAAAAACAAGGCTGAGAAATGTTAAATCGGAGGTTAAAACCTCACAAACATTCTGTTTTAGTTAGGGTTTTACCCACAAGAAGTGTTCAAGCTTGAAACTTGATGAATGTGTGATAGATGGACTAGCTTGGGCTATCCTTCATAGAAATCCACTCACTACTTGATGTTTTACCATAGATTAGTTGTTGTTATTGTATTATTTCTTGTAAGTTCATGACCCTCCTTGTTGTTTATAACAACAAGTGTGGTGGTGAACAATAGAGGTACCTAAATGGAAGCTTGTTCTTCCTACCTCATGTATGAATTCTAAGACACAAAGAGGTGCCTAAATGGAGACATTAATCTCCTACCTCATGCTTGAACCATAGGACTTGTTGTAACACCCCGTGTTTTTGAATGTCAAAGTCAAAGTCAAAGTCCAAGTCAACTTTGACTGTTAATGTTTCTTTTTACCTTTTGTATTATGTGGAGTAAGTGTTGTCTAAATAAAATGATCGAATGTTTAATCAATGCGACCGATTTACGACTGTGAATAAGTAGGAAGTAACAATGCGATAAAGTTAATCAATCAATAATCAAGTAATCAAATCAATCATCGAACTCGAACCTCGAATTATGCGAATTTTGGTATTGCTATACGTGTGTGTGTGCCTTATGTGTTACTTGTGCATGTTTACTTTATGTCTTGTGTGGTATTTAATCGAAAATCGAATCGAAACTCGAAAAGCAATCAACTCAATCGAAACCGACATCGAAACGGGAATTATAGATGATTGTATGTTAGATATAGTAGTTGGGACTGAAAGTAATTTGACTAGGAACTCTATCGTATTCGTATCGTCGTCCATCGAAATCGAAATATCGAAAACCGTCGCGAAACACTCAAGAAGGTGTTCCTGATCGAACAGGAATCACCGATCGAACAGGCTAGCCGATCGAACATGCTGTTCGATCGAGCAGCCCAGCCGATCGGAGGTCCTGGCCGATCGGCTACCACTTTCCTCTTTTGGAGCCTATAAATAGCCCTGTCATTGTCACTCTTTCTACTTTTGGAAAGCGCTGACCGAACCAGCCCTTATTCTTCACCTTTTCTCAGATTTCTCTCAACTCCGGTAAGTTTTCACTCTAATTCTTGTACGTTTTTTATCATTACACGATTCTACACCTTTCTATCTTTCAAAACTTGATTTCTAACCGTGAAATCATCAAGATCTAAGTGTTCTTGGGTGATGTCATCATGGTGTTCTTGAGGAACATCATACTTTGGCCTCATTCAACCGTGAATAGCTTAGATCTGACTGATTTCCACATAAACAAACTAAGATTTGTAAGAATCTTAACATTTTCATGGTAAAAAGGATTGAAAGAAGGATTTCCAACTTTCTTTCAAACCCTTTTACACTCAAAACCTTAAAACCGATAGAAACGGAGCTCGAACCAACTAACTAATCATTCTAATAGTCAAGAGGTTCAAGATTCAGATTCTATCTACGAGGTTCACCGATTTCAGGATAAACATCAAACTACCGTTTTGAACAGTTCACCGGCCGCACTTGGGTGATTCCTGTCCGAACCGGTGAAGCAAGAAAGAACCTGTCACACCCCCAAAATCCACCTGAGGAGTACTACCGCTTGGAGGAGTGACTGACCAGGATCCAGTCACCAATCATATTGAACAAGCATATAGATAGTTGTAAAATCTAACCAATACAATTGGTGTTCAAACAAAACATAGTTTAAGTCGCAAGCGGAAGCATAAGTCTTAAAATTAAAACATAAGTTCAATTGTTTTCAAGTTTAACTTGGCACGCAGCTATCCATGTCCCACAACGACTCTCCTCCGTGCAAGCTCCAGCTAAGTACCTATGGTCCTGCAAAGCATGTAGTAACGAGTCAACAACAAGTTGAGTGAGTTCACGGTTGGGTGTTCGTTTTAAGTTGTTTCGAAAACAGTTTCCTTTATCTGGCATCCTGCCGTGGGGGTTACCCCATAGTTAAAAACGTGACTTGTTTATCCCGGTTACTCTGGCATTCCAGCCGTGGGGGCTACCCCGTGTTAGTTATCTGGTATTTCGGCCGTGGGGGCTACCCCATGTATACACTAGACTCGTTACCATATCGACTGCTGACTGTAGTCATGTTTATGTGCCCTGAAACTGTCAATGTCTATCATCATTGACGTGCCCCAGATTCATTAGTTCACGCCCGTCCTCTGCGGCACGGTGTGAGGTTTGTCAGACCTAAATAGCGCTATCTAACTAATGACCCGCTCGCCATTGGCCCGGCGATTAAGTCGATATAAAAAGGAGGGACTTCGTGATAGAGTTTTGGTCTAGTACGGGTTATCTGTCTGTGAGGACGAGGAATTACATTCCTGAACCATTGCTGTCCTACCCAAGGAGGACGAGGAATCTACGTTCCTTAACCCCATTCCCAACCCAGGGAATCCCATGCTTTGTAGAGGGTGTGAACTCACCTTGGTTTGCTCGGCAGATACACAGAAAAGTCAATCAAGTTGTAAGTGGTCAACTGTGTCCTAACACAGATACCGTTCGAGTCAGGTTTGTATCCAAGTAGTGCACGTATGTTCTACACGTATTGTATACAAGTAACAATCATGGCATACATATCTAGCATGGCAGTTCAACGACAGTTCGCAACAAGTTCCACAGTAACATTCATGTAATAACCAAAGTCTAAGTGTGACCCAAACAGTTGGTCTCGTAATAGCATGCAAGCCCAAAATACGCATTCAACAGTAACACAAGAAGCCCATAAGTCCGGCCCAAATACCCAAGCCCGTAGCAGTGTGGAAGTCCAAATAGTGTGTACATGTATATGGTCTCGAGTCGAGACTGTGCGGTCTCTAGTCGAGACTGTGCGGTCTCGAGTGTAGCTAACAAGATCTCGAGTCGCAACCGAGGTGGTTTCGGGTCATGCATGTATTGGTCTCGAGTCGCAACTGGACTCGCAAGCAGGGTCTCGGGTCATGATGTTTGTGTGATGATCATGTGTGGTCTCGAGTCGAGACTAGGGGTTCTCGACTCGCAACCTGTGTCGCAATCTAAGTTCTCGAGTTATCATGTTTATGGTCTCGAGTCGGAATCAGGGGTCTCGACCCCCCAGCAACTGCTGATTCTGCACAGTTGTACTATCCAATGGAAGTTTGATTTCATGCAACATTATGTACTATCCATTTAAACATGTTTTCTTGTCTAACAATTTACTAAAATGGATCAAACAATCAGATTTCAAATATTCATAACACATTCATATCATACTCAACAAGTTCTTCATATATTCAAGTCATGTTCATGTTGATCATCAAACTTGTTCATCATATTTTAGGGTTTTTAGCATTAATCATAGTCATAACATGAATAACCATCAAAACACTTGAACCTACTCATCTAATGGTTTCAATCACATTTAGACACAAGATATCATGAGCTCATTGTGCAATATATCCGAATCAAAGCATGTTAGCCGAATACATCATATACATAACATCATCATACAAAAATAAACACCTAGCATGCATCACTAACCTACATCATTACACATCCACACTTTTAATCATGTATAAACTTAGCAAGCAAACATATTATCATAATCATCAACCCAAACACAAAACACAACATGAATCACTAACCGGTTAGGGGATAGGAAGGGTGAACTCCAAATGCCGATTCCAAGCTTGAACCGAAGACTCTAGTGTTAACCGATTGGATCCGAGAATGAGGGAGTGGAGGTTTGTGCTTCTAGGGTTTTAGTGAGAGGGAAAGTAGGAGAGTGTGTGTGTAGGAGAGTGTGTATGGTTTGCCCAAGAAAATGACAAAGATGGCTAGGAGTGTAATATATATACTAGTTCTACATGGTGCACCCTAATGGGTTTCGGGTGTGATTAAACGGCCTAACCGGCCCAACTGTTACTGTTCACTCGAGACTGCATGGTCTCGAGTCGGGTTCTTGGTTCTCGGCCCACTTACACATATATATACATACTATTCATACAAGCACACACATAATCACATAAAAGGTTCACTTATATCATTTACTAAATTGACAAGTTAACTAGTCACATAGTGTTCAAGCATGTTACATCGAGATACAATGAAGGGTTCTAAATTTCGAGTTGTCACAGAACCCACGTTCTACGGTTTAACTCGTTGTCAAAATACCTTAAAATCATGACAAATAATCAAATAGCCAAGTGTTAGACGAAAGGCCGACCAGGTCAGAATTGCTGGCCGAACGGCTAGGCTGTTCGAACGAACAGCCCAGCCGATCGGACATACCAGCCGATCGGCTAGCACATGGTCCTACACCTTTTCAAACTTCATGAAGTATGCTATTGACGAAGTGATGTTCGATCGAATATGCTACTCGATTGGTAAACATTACTCTTCGGATCATGAGATACTATGCTTCAACACTTAATCGATTTCGCAACTCGTTCGTAGTATGGAATGCTAGCCGATCGAACCGGCTGTTCGATCGAGTGACATCCTGCTGCGAACTACTTCTGAAGATCTTGGCCGATCGATTAAGCCGGCCGATCGAACAGACCGTTCGATCGATCGACCTGAAAGGTATGAACACTTCAGTGTTCTCAAATACTACAACGAAAACTTCAAAAGTTCAAACCATCATACACAAACACATCAGAGGAAGAAACAATCCACTCGAATGGTCCAGCCGATCGAGCCTACCGGCCGATCGAACAGGACTGTTCGAACGGACTTTCAAGCCGATCGAACAGCCCGTTCGATCGACCACGCTATTCGATCCATTCACACTTGTTTACAATTCCGCGTTACTCATTGTTATGCTATCGAACTATTCAGGCTAACCCTACTCTCAGCGCTCCCTTCAATCCATAATCAATCACTGTGAGTATACTCGAATCCCTTTTTGCTTTAGCACTTTTGGGTGTTACATACGTTACTTATCAAAATCACAATCGAACACACTATTCAAACTATTTGAACGCTAACCGATTGCATGTATTACGTGACCAAATATATGCTTGTTGTTATGTTTACACGTGGAATGCTGTCTACCTGCCTTAGCAACGTAGTACTATAGTTTGGACTCAGCGCCCGTTCACACGGGGGTTGTTAAGGACAATTACTTGCATGGATTACGGTGGTAATCATGTATTGCGAACTGTCCCGGACAGTCAACCCGCAGTCGTTGGTATCGATAGGTCCATGTCGATAATTAACATGCATCCTTGCTCTCAGTATACGTGCTGCTTATGCGTAAACTATTCGAACTCTATATGCTATTATCAAACTTGTATGCTCACCTTAACATTATATGTATTGACTTTATTTTAACGTATGTGACCGGTGTTTAGGATGCTTACTTGCTCTATCTGCTGTGAAATCGAGGCTAGGAAAGAGTCTAGAAACCAAGACAATTTATATTTATGTACTTAAATCTGAGTTGTCGAAACATGTTTTGTTTGAAGGATATCTATGTCTGTAATAACTAAATTTATCTTATGGGTCATGGTATGGGACGTGATATTTAAACTATTCGGTAACAATAGTTGTTATGGAATTTCTTTGAACAATCTGTTTCGCTCAGTGCCATGCCCTGATGATTCCGCCATCGGTTGGGGTGTGACAGATTGGTATCAGAGCCATAACTATAGGGAATTAGGTAAGACACGAACTAGTCCGGGTCGCTGTCTTAGAGACCTAGACTATAGCTAGGAATCAACAGACCAAGCTTATGTGCCCTATTCTGCAATTCTTCGCCATCACTGCACTCAAATTTTCAATTAAAGTTAAGCGATTGGTCTGGAATAGGTGTGAAAACCGCAAACTCCCAACTGAATTGCCTGACTTATGATGATTTTACCGATTTACTCATGCTTATCCTGATATTTTCAATAACATACGAGGATAATTATACCAAATCAGGAGTGAAATCCCCATTTTGATAAAAATTCTCCTTAGATTTTCTTAAAACAAGGAAGAAATTGCTAAGCCAGGGGTGAAACCCTAACCTTGGCAAATTGTTCCGAATATTATTTCATCTCACCAAGGCATTCGACGGACTCCAACGACCTGAACTCACAAGTATGACCTAGGGAATGCGTGTGGAATGCCCAAGAATCGAGGCAGAAGCACGATCCCGAACGTCGAAAGTGACGACAAGTCTACTGTGAATAGTCGGATTGCTTTGGGTAGTCGATGTCTAGTAGCCGCAGACACTCTACCTCTCAATTTTATGTGTTTTGATTCTGAGCCCACAACCGCAGACACTGAGGATTCATTGATTTTTAGGTGTTTTATGTGTGTTTACCTGTTTATGTGTTTTACTTTGATGATTCACTCGATTATTGCTACCACTTTGATCGACACACACGACTCGCATTGCTATTCCATCTCAATTCGATGTTCAGTTACAATCTAGACGGTACTATGATATGTTATGCTATACGACTAAGTTAGGTTATACTACACGATGCTACTCGATATACGATACGCGACCGATATATATACGAACGACACGCGAGCTTTGAATGATAGGTTTCTGTATTCTGACTGCCTCTGTGATTAAATGCCTATGTGTGCTTCTGTGTTTATGTGACTCTGTGTTTTACGTGCCTATGTGCTTCTGTGATTACGTGAACCTGCGGATATGTGCCTACATGTTATTGCGTGATTCGACGTGTTTCTAAGCTTTAGTAGTCTAGACGTGTGAGGTGAAATTAGAATTCGCTGTGTTGAGTCCTGTGACGATGTCTGTTGCAGACCATGTCGTCGTCTGGATCCCGACACCACCTGACTCGTCAGGAGAAGAGAGACAAGCGTCTCGCCGCCATCATCGCCAAAAGTGTAGCAAAGGCTGTGAGCAACGTTTATGAGAACGCCAGCAAGTCGTCTGAAGAATCGCGAACAGACGCTCCCAAAGATGCAAACAAGGCTGCTTTTAGCTTCAAGCAGTTCAAAGCATGCGGACCCAAAGAGTTCACCGGAGAAGATGGCCCTACCGCCATGTTTCACTGGTTCGACTCGGTCGAAGTCACTCTGCGCCAGAGCGGATGTCCTGAAAATCTCCGCACTCTCAATGCTACAGGCGTCTTCCAGTCCCGTGCTCTAGACTGGTGGACGGCCGAGCGAAACAAGCGCGGAAATGATGCAGCTTACGAGCTAACATGGAAGGAGTTGAAGGCAATTATGATCGACGAATTCTGTCCTCCTCATGAACGTCAAAAGCTGGAGGACGAGTTTTGGACTATCAAGCAGAAGGATGGAGACAACGCTGCTCTCACTGCTCGTTTCAAGCAGCTTAGCATCGTATGTCCAGATCAAGTCAAGACCCCAGATCAAACCATCAAGAAGTACATTCAAGCCCTGCCCGATTGTGTAGCCGACTTTGTTCACGCTGCCAAGCCAGCAACGATTGAAGAGACTTACCTACTCGCCGTTGAGATCAATGACAAGCAAGTGAAATCTGGCTTTTGGGATAAGAAAACCAAGTCTCTGCACCAAGCCACCGCAACAGCACCCACGGACACCGCCACTGCTCAATCCTCCAAGTCATCAAGAAGAAAGAAGAAGCACAACAACAACAGCTCCAGCAACAAGAGCTGCGCTGCCGCAACAACTGCTGCTCCTCTACAAGCTGTACCAGCTCAGCAGCAACAGCACCACCGCTCAGCTCCAGTGATCAATGCACCGCCAGCGAAGCGTGCATACACAGGCCCTCACCCGCTCTGCCCGACATGCTCGTATCATCATCCAGTGGGTCTAGCCTGTCGTTTTTGCGCTCACTGCAACCTCTACGGTCATTTCACTGCGAACTGTCGTTTTGGTCCCCGTCAAGCCCCAGTGCAAGCTACTGTCAACCAAGCTCTACTCCCCGCCCCTCAAGGCCAACAAGCAGCTCAAGCACCCGCAGTCAACGCTCGGGTCTGCTTTGCATGTGGTGATCCCAACCACTTTGCAAACAGGTGCCCGAACATGGTGGTTAAGCAAGAGCCCCAGCAGCCCCAGCAACAACAACAGCAGCCTCAGCAACAGCAGCAAGCAGCCCATGCTCGAACCTTCAACATCAATGCCCGCCAGGCTCAGGCGGATAACAACGTGGTTAATGGTACGTTCCTTGTGAATGGTATTTATGCATCATGTTTGTTTGATACTGGAGCCGATAACTTCTTTGTGTCGTTTGAATTCGAGAAGCTCCTTAGTCGTAAGCGCTCTTATCTGTCCTCGTCATTCGAAGTCGAAGTCGCTACTGGAAGAACTGTCACCGTTAACTCTGTTCTCCGTGATTGTACTCTAGAGCTCAATAATCACATCTTTCCAATCGACCTTATTCCGATGCAACTCGGAAGTTTTGACGTCATAGTAGGCATGGACTTCCTTCGCGAAAACCATGCTGAAGTTGTGTGCTTTGAAAAGATGATTCGATTCTCGCTTGCAAAAGGTGATCTTCTATGTGTATACGGTAAAGCAGCATCGAAAGGTCTCAAGCTCATGTCATGTGTTCAAGCCAGCAAGTATCTCCGCAAGAAATACCGAGCCTTCTTGGCCAACATTGTAGTAGCGGAGAAGGAAAAGAAAAGGAAATCCGAAGTCAAAGACGTCCCAGTGGTCCGTGAGTTTCCTCAGGTGTTCCCTGATGATCTCCCAGGATTACCTCCAAGTCGTGATATCGACTTTCGTATTGACCTTATTCCTGGAGCTAACCCCGTTGCCAAAGCTCCTTATCGACTCGCTCCATCCGAAATACGGGAACTCTCAAACCAACTCCAGGAATTACTTGAAAAAGGCTTTATTCGCCCAAGCACCTCTCCTTGGGGCGCGCCAGTCCATTTCATCAAAAAGAAGGATGAGTCATTCAGGATGTGCATCGACTATCGGGAGTTGAATAAGCTAACCATTAAGAACCGATACCCTTTGCCTCGAATCGACGACTTATTTGATCAGCTGCAAGGTGCCCAATGTTTCTCGAAGATCGATCTACATTTAGGCTATCATCAATTGCGGATTCAAGAGGAAGACATCCCCAAAACCGCTTTTTGAACCCGATATGGCCATTACGAATTCGTTGTTATGCCTTTTGGTCTAACTAACGCACCCGCGGTATTTATGGATCTGATGAATCGTGTGTGTAAGCCCTTCTTAGACCGTTTCGTCATCGTGTTCATTGACGATGTCTTGATCTATTCCAAATCGAAGACCGAACACGCGCAACATCTACGTTTGGTTCTCGAGTTACTTCAGGGGAACCAACTCTATGCCAAGTTCTCCAAGTGTGAATTCTGGTTAGAGGAGGTTCAATTTCTGGGTCACATCGTGAATAGTCAGGGAATACACGTCGATCCCGCGAAGATTGAAGCCGTCAAAAGTTGGATTACGCCTAAGAACCCGTCTGAAGTTCGTTCTTTTCTCGGGCTAGCGGGCTATTATCGACGATTTATTGAAGGATTCTCCAAAATCGCTGTGCCGCTTACCGCTCTTACTCATAAAGACAAGCCTTTTGTGTGGGGAACCGCACAAGAGTCTGCCTTTCAAACCCTTAAACACATGCTGTGCAACGCACCGATTCTTACGCTGCCCGACGGAAGCAACGATTTCATTGTCTACTATGATGCTTCCAACCTTGGTCTTGGTTGTGTTCTCATGCAGCGAGACAAGGTTATAGCTTACGCATCTCGACAGCTCAAGATCCACGAAAAGAACTATACAACCCATGACCTCGAGCTAGGCGCATGTAAAACCCGTTTAGGATCCTTCAATGATATCGATCTTAACTCGTGAAGGTGCGGAAAACAATCACAAGTTGATTCAAGAACAAATAACAATAAGTAAACAATTATATGACTAAAACACAAACCAGAGATCTTGCATTCAAAGTTAAACAATGACTGATACAAGACTCTTGATGGAATCGGCTCACTTGTGTCGCAACCACAAAACTCACGAACAACCTCAACCATAAGGTAGAGGTTTGTTTAAATACATAATGACTGGGCTAAACCCTAGGCCCTATTGCGACATATAATGAACCAACCCAAACCATACACATCGACCCATACATGTAAACTAAACAAAGACATAAACAACCCTTAAACTATGTAAACCTACATGTATAAACCTTCATGTTCTAACAATCTCCCCCTAGCTTTATGCATGCAGGTTCTTGATGCTTCAACTATCACGATCACCACCCAAACGATCTTTCAGACCACCGAAGCCCTTTTTGCGAATATGAATGGCTGAAGCAACAGCTGCAGTCCATCCCTTGGCAATTTCTTCATATTTCTCAGTAGCCCTAATCTGATTTTGAGCCAATACTTCCAAATCCTCAAGTGCAATATTTAGCACATCCATTTGATCCACTAAGCGAAAGCTTACATCACCATCACAAACAAACACCGCCTGGCCAAGACGCTCATCATAAGCCCAGAAATGTAGAGACTTCAAAGCACCTTTAGGAATCTTTTTAACCAACAGAATTATCTTTTCCTTGTCAGTCACAGGCCAGTGCACTATCTTCATCCGTTTCTTTGTAAATGGATCCCTAACTCCTTTAACAGGTTTAACAAATGATTCTGCAGTACGCATCGACGGAAAGTTATGCAGAACTTCCCTCTTCAATCTCTCGAAGAACACATGTCCAGGACCTCCAGGTTTGTCATCTACATATGGTGCCTTGGACAACTCTGTCAGATCAACCTTTGTAAAAGACTGAAACAGACCTGGGTGTTTATACCATTCAACAGGACCTACTTTCCTCTTAATCCACCACCTTTTTCGATCATGATCAAAACCCCAGCTAACCACTCCAGAACGATTACCAACTTGATCATAGAGAGTTTCACCAACATCCATCAAATGGTGAGTTGCCTGAGCATCATCATCTGGGTTCAAATTCTTGTTTTTCAAAATCACCAACTCTCTTTTCTTCTTGATTCTTTCAGCCTTTTCTCTGTCTGCCACTGGATCAGTAACTCTATTGAAGTATTGTTCCATTGCAGCATTTTTCTCAGCATCATCCCTTTCAAAAGCTTTCCTTCTGTTATCAACATCAGTCGGATCGGAAAATTCCTGCCCGAATTTCTTTTCCAGCTTTCCACGTAAATCATAGACCATAGAAAACAGCAAACTGACATCTCCTTGAAGCTGTTCAATTTGTTGATTCTTTTGCACTATGATGTCTTCAAGTTGGATAATCTTGGCTTCTTTATGAATCGAATCTTGCTCAACCACAATTAGTCTTTTCTTCATCTCTCTCATACTAACAAACTCATCATCATCACTTGAGTCATCATCAAAGGGCATCCTCACTGGTTCTTCAGGCCTCTTACCACTTGAACTGCTAGGCATGTCACGAACAACGTTAGATAGACCTGCAGAGTCAGAGGCACCAAGTGACATAACATCAACAGTCTCAGTAACAACACTTGTAACTTGAACATCAACAGTGGTGGTATCCATATCAGTTCTCTGAGTATCAGCATCACACTCAAAGATGTCTGCAGTAGAGGTGGTGGTATCAGTGACATTCTTTTCAAAATCAAAGTCATAAAGACCTTCATCGTCTTCATCAGTAATCACGGGTTGATCTTTGCTTTGCTCAATATACATTCCGAGCCGAGGATCCCTCCTTTTCCGCTTCAAGGGTAGGGAATTAGGATCCTTTGGGTTCTCACTGGACTCTTCATTAGGAACCGAAAGATCAGAAGGAGGATTTCCCATCTTTTCAGTTACAAACTTTAATAACAGAGCCAAACTATCAGCAGAAATCACAGGTGGAACAGTTGTAACAGCAGCAGCAACTTCAGCTTCAGGTGGAAGCTCTTCATCTTCATCAGAATCACACATAATTTCAACGCCTTCATCTTCAGAGTCAATTGTCACAAACTCAGTCTCAGGCTCATCTTCAACACCTCTCTGAATATCATGTTCTTCAGCGACAATAGCATTTGCAGGCCCAACATTTTCTTGAACAGGTTGAGCTATCACAGGATCAGCAGCAACATCTTCAGTCTCTGAGAATTGACCAAACTTCTCCAACGGAATTAATCCTTCAAACTTCTTTTCAGTACCCTTCTTTGGAGTAAGAGTACCAAAACAAGCAGGACCCATCGGCTTCAACTCCAAAGTATTTCCAGATTTCACCAACTCTGGATAACGCGCATTGAAAATCATTTGTAAAAACCTTGGATACATGAGAAATTTGTCTTTCCTGACTCCTAGCACATTCCTTTTCATAGCTTCCAAAACGTATTTTGAATAGTTGAACGGTTCATTAGTTATCACACAGACCATAGCAGCAACCTGTGTACTGTTCAGCTAATCTGTACCCCCTCTGTTCTCGGATATACACAAGAGAAACATGTGCAGCAGAAGTCTCCAATAAGGATGCACAAATTTCTTAACCAGAGGTGGATATCTTCCTTCATAACTCAGTCTAGGCAATATAGCTTCAACTGTGCCAGCTGGAACCTCTATCGAATCTGATTCTTGATCATTGAACTGCAACACTTCTCGAATCATCTGCTCTGACACAGTAACCGTCTTCTTTTGAACTTCAGAGACAATAACTCCCTTTCCTTCAATTACTTCAATTTTCGCATTCTTCCAGAATTCTTGAATAACACTTTCATAGATAACTGGATTATCTCATAATGCGTGAACAATGCGGCAGCTGTTGAGACCCTTCATTAATGAAGTATACAATCTTCTGTGCTTCTCTGGAGGAGGTGCTAAATATCCAGCCTGATTGTGTGTTGCAATGAACTTCAAATCCATGATCTGCACAAAACAGAAGTGCATTACAAACATTTACACTAATATTTTCACAAGAATTTAGATTTCAAAATCAACATTTTTGACTTCAACAACTCAGAATTTTCTAAGGTTGACTCGAGACCAGTTACTGTTGACTCGAGACCATGAGTCGAGACCATAGGTTCTCGAGTCGCAATCAGGAATCACAACTGAGATCTCGAGTCGAGACCTTGGGTCGAGACCAAGAGATCTCGAGTCACAATCATGAGGTTGCGACTCGCAATCACTGGTCTCGAGTCCTGATGACATCTGAGTCGAGACTTCCACAAACAACATAATCCTTTCACTGTTTGGATCAAAATCCTAAAACATCCTCTGATCCAGTTGAAGACCAAAATATATGAAATTAGGGTTCTTGGCCATCTTCAAAACATCATCCAATCATCATCAAACCTTCAAACAATCTGCAAAACTTCAAGCACAAACATCATCATACCTTGAATCAATAGTTAATCGAGACTGGAAACACCAAGATCAATGACTCGAAACCGGAGATTTAAGTCGAAATAAGTCGGAAATACGAAGAACAGAACTTTCGCCGGAATTTTTGAGAGAATTTCTTGAAGGTCTCGAGTGAGAAATGAGGTCTCGACTCGAGACCCTGAACTTATACCTAAACCCAACCAAGTGGGCTTGGGCCGGACACTGTTTGGGCTTATAAGAGTTGGATTTTATTTGAAAAATTTTTATAATAATTTTAATCAAATCCATTAAGCAAGCAGTTAACAATTAAAACCCATTAGGCTTTCCGAGCATGATTTGCAAAAACCTAAAAAAAACAAAAATAAATAATAATAAAAATTATTATTTACAAAAATAAATTAGGAAAATAACGGAGATTACTCAGGGATCAAATCGCGAGGTTTCGGGCTTGACTTCACTTATCAACACTGATCTACTACCGAATGATCTAGACGATTGCCAGTATATTTTTCCACCTAAACTCATCTTCCCAGATCTGTTCCATACAACTGTCTGTAACATATTTTATCATGTTTTGATTTCTTAACAATGAACACCCAGGCAAATACTAATCAAATCCCGGAAATATCAACAGCACACTCTATCATGTATGTAGCTTCCCTACCACATATTTCACAAGTCCAATCCAGATCTCTGAAAGCTTAACTGGGAGTAGGTTGAGAAGAGAATAGAATAGATCTTTTGCATAGATGATATAATATACAGATCAAATGAGTTTTTCTCAATTTGATATAGGTTTCTTTGGGGTTTCTTTTGGGCACTAGAGGGCCTCTTTCGGGTGTATTAGATCTACAGCGCGACAACGTACAGCTAGGTCAGCATGTATCTGGATGCAGCAGAAGCTGTCGTTGCCTAGCACCTCCAGGTCAACATGTATCTGGATGCAGCAGAGGAGGTACACGACTTTTTCAGAGAAGATTTCAGGTCAGATCAAAATTGTGTGTATCGGGACAACATACAGACATTCAAATAGACATGAGCTAAATCCAAGTGATTTTCTTTCCTGGGGTCATGTACTATTTAAGTTCTAAACAGAAACAGCCAATGTTTTCCAGTCTAAAGAGTAGAGCCTACCAACACATCAATACTAGAGTCAAACTGTTTCGATACTGGTCTTACATGAGTCAGCCCTTGACCATAATGTGAAAATTCATTTCATTTCCCAGTCATGCAACGCCTCTTTTTGTATTTTTCTATTTTTTTAATGTTTTTGTATGTTTCAAATTTTTTTTCCCTAAATTTGTGCATAAATAAAAACTACCTAAGAATAGAAAACTTTATGAACAAATTTACCTACGAAACAAAAACATGCTCAGTCAGTGAAACGGATCATTTTCAGAAAATCCACAAGCACTTTGAATTTGGAGCTGCTGACAGGTTTGGTGAACAAATCGGCAGCATTTGCATCTGTGTCGATTTGTTCAAGGGTAATAAGACCTCTGTCGAAGCAGTCTCGAATGAAATGAACTTTTATGTCAATGTGCTTGGTTTTGGAGTGAAAAACAGGATTTCGAACAATTTGAATTGCAGCATCATTATCGTAGTAAATAGTAGTGTTGAGATAAGTCAAACCATAGTCCTGCAATTGATGTTGCATCCACACCACTTGAGAGCAAGATGCAGAAGCAGCAACATACTCAGCTTCTGCTGTAGAGATCGCCACCGTTTGTTGTTTCTTGCATTGCCAAGAAATGAGCCTATCGCCCAAAAATTGACATCCCGCAGATGTAGATTTCCTGTCACTATCAGTACCTCCAAAGTTGCTGTCAGAGAATGCAAACAAGTCAAAATTGGAATCCCTTGGATACCACAGACCAAACCGAGGTCGGCCTTTAAGGTACCGAAAGATTCTTTTAATAGCAATAAGATGAGAAGTTTTAGGATTAGCCTGATATCGTGCACAGTTGCAGACAACAAACATGATATCCGGACGGCTAGCTGTCAGATACATCAACGACCCGATCATAGACCTATACTGACGTTGATCAACAGAAGATCCTTCTTCATCTTCAGTCAATAACGGTCTCTCTGCCATTGGTGTTTCAGCAGGCTTTGCGTCCGTAAACTTGAATTTTGCTAGCACGTCATCCACATACTTCCCTTGATGGATAAGAATCCCCTGAGAATTCTGCTTGACTTGTAGACCTAGAAACAATGTCATTTCCCCAAGAGCACTCATTTCAAATTTCTTCTTCATAACTCTCTCAAACTCCTTGCAAAGATCCTCACTTGTAGACCCGAAAATAATATCATCGACATAGATCTGAACTACGATTTGATCCTTGCCCACTTTCTTGATAAACAGAGTCTGGTCTATCGTGCCACGTGTGTACCCATGAGCCAAAAGATGTTCAGTTAATGTGGCATACCAAGCCTGTGGAGCTTGGTGTAATCCATACAATGGCTTGTCTAGCTTGTAGGCATATTCTGGATGGTCTGGATGCACAAATCCTGGTGGCTGCTCAACAAAGATTTCTTCCTTCACATCTCCATATAGAAACGCGGTCTTGACGTCCATCTGATATACAGTGAACCCCATGTACGACGCATAAGCTAAGAAGATCCGGATGGCTTCAAGTCGGGAAACCGGAGCATATACTTCATCATAATCCAGACCTTCAATTTGTCGAAATCCCTGAACCACCAGCCTCGCTTTATTTCGAACAATAACCCCTGCAGAATCTTGCTTGTTTCGAAATACCCATCTAGTTCCAAGTTTACGCTTTCCCGTTGGCAACTTGACAAGTTTCCATACTCCAAGCTTCTCAAACTGGTTTAGCTCTTCGTGTATAGCATCTACCCAGCCTGGTTCCTGCAAAGCTATATCAATAGTTTTAGGTTCGATTTGAGAAAGATAGCAAGAATACAAGCAAGTATTGATGGTTCCTGATTGATCCTGGTCAAAATTCCTGCATTCACAGGACCAATCACATTCTCTATAGGGTGATTTCATTGGACACTTGTAGGTATTGCCATGTCTGGTACAGTCTCGTCTTCAGGAGCAGCATCTTGATTATCAGCAATGGTGTTGCTAGTCTCCCCCTCATTAGGTGCTGCAGTATGATGAACGAATGGAGTGACGACAGTGCAATCCTCAGGAATGGATTCAGGAAAAAATGAAGATCCTGAACCATTAGGTGCAGCATCACTAGTTGAAGCACCTTCAGGGGATCGATGGGACATCTGCTGAGGCGAAGAATGTGGAGTGAAAACCATTCTCGGGGGGTCAATGGTATGACTTCTTGATCTTCCTTCAGCTTGTTCCTCTTCATCAGAGTAACCAAATGACAACGGTTGTTGTGGAGTAGACATACCTGCAGCTGTAGGGACACTTGATAACATGTTAAATGATTTAAACAATGTGGCATAATCATATAACCAATCTGGTCCAACTCTAGCATCAGTAGTATTTTCTTCTAGCCATTCAATGTTGCACGACTCAATGACCTTTTTAGTTACTTTGTTGTATACTCTATACGCTGAGCCTTTAGCGTATCCAACAAAGTAACAGTCGTCTCCTTTGACTTCAAACTTTCCATTGGTGTCCATTAGCAGTAACACACATGGGCAACCAAAGATACGAAAGTGTGAAACTGAAGGTTTATGTCCTTCCATAATCTCATAAGGAGTTTTCATATGACGTTTATTAACTAAAGCATGATTCTGGACATAACAGGCCGTGCTAACAGCTTCAGCCCAGAAGAAACTAGGAAGCCTTGAGTCAGCCAACATAGTACGCGCAGCCTCTATAAGAGTACGATTTCGCCTTTCAGCTACTCCATTTTGTTGTGGAGTTCGTGGTGCACTGTACTGTTGATCTATTCCCTTTTCTGCATAGAAAGTATTCATGGTAACATTTTTTAACTCCGTCCCATTATCTGATCAGATAGCCTTCACTTTCGTACTAGCTTGATTTTCCACCAACGTGATAAATTGTTTGATCAAACCTGCAGCCTCACTCTTGTGACTTAGAAAGTACACCCAGGTATAACGTGAGTAGTCATCGACTATCACAAGACAGTACGCCTTCTTGCCAATACTTAACACATTCACGGGACCAAATAGATCCATATGAAGTAATTCAAGCACAACTTTGGTTGAGGGTGCAGGCTTGGATTTATGGGGCTTCCGACGAGCTTTTCCTTTAGCACAAGCAACGCATTTTTCTACCAACATAAAGTCTTTGATTGGCAGATCACGGACCAGTTGACCTTTGGCAAGACGATTTAAATTTTTCATATTCACATGTCCAAGACGACGATGCCACAATAGACCATCATGTTCGGATATCTTCGAAAATAGACAAGTAATCTCTTCACATGGCTTCTTGTTCATATCAATGACATAGGCGTTTCCTCGTCTCTTAGCAGTCATTAAAAACCAATCTTCAGGAATGACGATCCCTGGCTTCAATACATAGCATCCTTTCTTTGTAAAATGCACTGAATTTCCTCGGTCACAAATTTGTGAAATGCTCAACAAATTGTGTTTCAGTTCAGGAACATAATTCACATTTTCGAAGCTTAAAACGCCGTTTTTCACTGTTCCCTTCAATGTGATTCTTCCAGATTCTCCTCCCGCAAAAGAGACATATCCCCCGTCAAATTCTTTTACATTGACCAGCTGAGACAAGTCTCCCGTCATATGCCTGGAACAGCCACTATCCATGTACCAGAGGCGCACGGTAGTCCTCCATAGCTGTTCCTGCACGATTTGCGAGATTAGTTAGATTTGGGAACCCAGCCCATGGTGGATCTGGGTTTTCCTTGTGCATCAATGTACGTTACTTTTTGCCAAATTAGATTGTCTTTATTCAGAAATCTCGAATTGTCTTTGTTGACAAAGGAGTTCGCACACATCTTTGACTGAGCAGCCTTATTTTTTGGTTTCCAATGTTGATTTGACCACTTGAAATTATAATTATCAAAAACATTATGTTGGTGTCTTTGAAAATTTCTGTGATATTGTTGGTTTCTTTGTTTGGCTGCATTCCAGTCAAAATCAGAGGGCTTGGTCTTACGACTGTTATTCTTCATTGCCTCAGTCTTTGTAACTTTCACTGGCTTTGAACAACATGTTCGATTAGACGTAGCCTTCTGATTGTTAAAACTCTTATGCTCATATGACATTCTTGGGAGATGGACACAGTTTCGTGCGATGTGTCCTGCAATCCCACAATTGAAACATGTTTGTCGTTTCAGTGTCTGGGGACTCGGGGTTTTCTTAACATCGTTCCTGATTTGCTTTACGGGTTTAGCAGATTTAGCTGGCTTTCGTTTTGAGCAACCTGGATTTAGCTGATTAGAATGTGTACAAGCATGTGATGTAGGTTGAGATTGAGACTTAGCCTTTTTACCGTGATCATCATTATTTTGAAAAGCTGATGATTTGAGTTCAGTTTTATTTGGTAAAACATCTGTTGATGACTTTATATTTATTTCAACATTCGATTCTTTGTCAATGGATTTTGATTCGGTTTCAATTTCAGAAGAAGTTGAAATTTCACTAACACATGTTTCTTCAACATGTGTATCAACGGTTTCCAATGGGGTCCCACTAGATTCAATATTAGGGACTCACACTGAGACCGATTCAGAAGAAGAATCAGGATATTCTAGATTTTCTTGAGAAGTAGTTTCAGTGGTTTCACTGAATGTATCCTGAGGGACCTCACCTGCAACACTATCATCATCCGACAAATTAGATCCATCACATTCACAATTATTAACTGAAGAAAATTCATCACCAGAATTAATGTTCACAGATTCAACACAACCATTATCAGTCTTGCCCAAAACATCAGGCCCATTAGAAGCTAAAGAAAGAAACATGCTAAAAATATTTTGTCCCAGAACAAGATCAGGATTATTTTCATCAAAACAAGGTTTTTGTAAATCAGAATTTAAAACTTGTTCTCCCCCAAGAGTATCTTCACATTTCAAGTCAACTTTTTCTGCACATGCAAACGATTGGTTAGGATCAACATTTCCTTTAGAAACAAAATTCATTGACAGGGCTGACTGTTGATTGCCAGCAGAACCATTTTTGACAGATGACTTATCAGTTTTTGGTCCATAAGTCATTGTACCCTCATTAATTAGCTCCTCGTCCGTGAAAGGCAAATAAGTATAGTTGTGATTGTAAGGAGGAGGAGCTTTTGTGTATCCCAAACCAGCCCCTTTCTTTTCTTTGTACTCTAGTTGTATATCACATATGTTCTTGACCAAATTACTAGAAGTATCAAATTTTTTAATGTTTATTTCATTTACCTGATATTTGACCTTTAAATCTTCTAGTTCTTTGGTCAGATGACTGATAGTTGCTAGAGCATCTAAAAAATTACAATTTTTGGCACTGAGGTCTTCTTTTAATTGAACAATATCTTTTCTTTGGGCCTCAATTTTTTCTTTGTAAAGTTTTTCATTTTTGACCAAAGTGAAGTTTTTATTTTTAATGTCTTTGTAATCTTGAATAAGCTCAGCATTATGTGCCCTATAAGCCTCAACTCTTTCTCTGCATTCAGTAGTACAGAAAGTAGAACGTACCTCTTCAGCAGTAAGTCCATGAACAGGAGCTGACAAGATTTTGGTCATGAAGGCCAAATTCTCAGCTGGAGGCTCAACATCAGGCGAAGAATCTTTGTTATCTGAAGTCATGAAAGCTATGTTTCGGTGACACTCTTAATTTCAGGTGGAGAGATGTTCAAGCGTTGAATTTCATCATCCCAGTTAAACTCTGCACTTTGTTAAACGACAAGGGCTGAACTCTGAGTGCCTTCACCAGCAATAGTTGAAGAATCATTTGTAGTTACAAGAGCCCTTTCAGGATTTGGAGGAGCAGGATGCGCAGGTGTTTGATCTTTGTTGTTATTCGGCTTAGTACAGTTCCGTGCCAAATGTCCTGGTTCATGAAAATTGTAGCAACGTAGTTTAAGCGGAACAGTTGCAGAGTTTGAATAAGGAGAACCCCATCGATTTCTGCCAGTCTTATTAGCAAATTTTTGTGCTCTGAACGCTGCCATTGCCATTTGCCATGTGATATCCATCTCCTCCACATCATCAGGATGATACTGGTATAGATCATTCAACGACCAGCTAGGGGGTTGTATTTTACCTGCGACAAAAGCATTTAAACAATTGACAACGGAAGCGGCGATCTCCAGATTTTCTTTGGATTGCTGAGTAAAGAACGCAATCAGCTCGGCTTTTGCTGAAGGAGTTGTGGCAATTTTTGTTGCAGTCGACGAAGGACTTGAGCTAGAGAAATTCACAGTTGTTGTAGAACCAGAAGAGGTCTTTTTCGATCCATTTTGAGAAATCAGTGCAACGTTGTCGTTGCTCGAATTTGTAGAAGATACAGAAATACCTGCTGCCAGCATACTGGACTTATGATTATTTTCCCTTTGCTTGTCATCCAGCTCACATGCCTTGATGTGAGAAATCATTTCAGTCAAGGTACATCTTGCAAGATCTTTGGTCCGCTTAATCATTGCAACGTGATTATCCCAGCTCTTTGGTAAAGCATTTAGAAGTTGTCGATTCTACGCAGCTTTATAAGGAAGGATTTCTTCTAGATCCATTTGAGTGACAATTTTTGAGAAACGCTGAATCTGATTCTCAATAGTTTCTCCATAGATGTAATTGAAATTATTAAAGTTCTGCCTCAACAAATTCCTTCTGCTTTCCCTCATGTCTTCATTCCCTTCGTAAACATCAATCAGTGCTTCCCACATTTCTTTGGCTGATTTGCAAGTGCGAAATCCCATAGCAATGTCTGACCCTAGTCCCATGGTCAAGTATGATGTTGCCCGATTATCTTCCTCTTCAATAGCATAGTCTTCATCAGTATATTCAGCACGAGGTTTCTTGACTTTGACTCCAGGGTTTGTTTCCTTCTCATACATAATTTCCCTAGGGCCTCTTTCAATACACCTCCAAAGTTTAGGTTCCTTAAACTTCACATGCTGCTCAAAACGCCACTTCCATTCTGGAAAATCATTTGCATCCAACAACCTTGGAATGCGAGAACTAGTTCCGATTTTGGAGTCCAATTCTTGCTGAGCATTTGTGACAGCTAAGTCATTAACTTGATTACCAGAAGACATGTTTTCTTAAAAGTAATTAATTAATTAGGTGATTAATTAATTATTTTTAGGTTCAAAACTCCAAACAGTTCAAAAGTCCAGGTCCAAGTAACGTTGCGAGTCGAGACCACAATTGCGAGTCGAGACTAAGAATCAGACAACTCGAGACCTAGTTGGTTGCGAGTCGAGACCAAATCCACACAAGTCGAGACGACGATGGTTGCGAGTCGAGACCGGAGCAAAAACAAATCGAGACTGTTGATGATTGCGAGTTGAGACTGGAGCAGGACAAGTCGAGACAACGATGGTTGCGAGTCGAGACTGGAACAGTACAAGCCGAGACAACGATGGTTGCGAGTCGAGACTGGAACAGTACAAGCCGAGACAACGATGGTTGCAAGTCGAGACTGGAACAGTACAAGTCGAGACTGCCAATGGTTGCGAGTCGAAACCTGCAAAACAGATATGAGATAAACACTGTTGACTCGTAATCCCGGACTTTCAGCACTTTTAAAAAATTCAAAGATATCGCAATCTTTGAATTTCCTTTGATCACCAACTCCCGAGAAATCAACTAACAATATTCTGAAATCACACAAACCACAATCAGCAATATCTTTCAATGATTTACATGAAGAACAGTTTGAATGTTTAACAATTTTCACTGCAAAACAAACACCAAAACCGAATTAGTAGCAACTAATGTTCTTGAATCCGATTGATATCAAAACCGAACCAAGAATGGTTTCTTGGCTCTGATACCAATTGTAAAACCCGTTTAGGATCCTTCAATGATATCGATCTTAACTCGTGAAGGTGCGGAAAACAATCACAAGTTGATTCAAGAACAAATAACAATAAGTAAACAATTATATGACTAAAACACAAACCAGAGATCTTGCATTCAAAGTTAAACAATGACTGATACAAGACTCTTGATGGAATCGGCTCCCTTGTGTCGCAACCACAAAACTCACGAACAACCTCAACCATAAGGTCGAGGTTTGTTTAAATACATAATGACTGGGCTAAACCCTAGGCCCTATTGCGACATATAATGAACCAACCCAAACCATACACATCGACCCATACATGTAAACTAAACAAAGACATAAACAACCCTTAAACTATGTAAACCTACATGTATAAACCTTCATGTTCCAACAGCGCAGTTGTCTTTGCATTGAAGATTTGGCGTCACTACCTGTTTGGCACTAAGTGTACAATCTACACTGATCACAGGAGTTTACAACATATCTTCAATCAGAGGGAACTTAATATGCGTCAACGCCGATGGATAGAACTCCTCAACGATTACGACTGTGAGATTCGTTATCACCCAGGCAAGGCAAATGTGGTTGCTGACGCACTCAGCAGAAAGAGTTATATGCTCAGTATCCGAAACGTTCAAGCCCAGCATAATCTCGAAGCCCTTATTCGCGAAGCTCAACATGCTTGCTTTAACGAGCGTACGTTGAAGAAAGAGAGGATCTACCACGATGGAGCTCAGTTAGTAAGCAAATCAGATGGGATATTCTACTATCTAGACCGAATTTGGATCCCTAAGCGGACCGATTTGCGAAAGATTATCATGAATGAAGCCCACAAATCCCGATATTCCATTCATCCCGGTGCCGATAAAATGTACCAGGATCTTCGTTACAAGTACTAGTGGCCGGGTATGAAGCGTGATATCGCTCTTTACGTTGGAAGCTGCTTAATCTGCGCAAGAGTCAAGGCTGAACATCAAAGACCTTTTGGCTTACTCGAACAACCGCCGATACCTATATGGAAGTGGGAGAGTATAGCTATGGATTTCATAACGAAACTCCCGCCCACACCATCAGGTCACGACAGTATTTGGGTTATAGTCGATCGTCTAACAAAATCAGCCCACTTTTTGCCGATACGAGAAGACTATAAGGTGGAACGACTAGCCCAGATCTACACCGACGAGATCATTTGTAATCATGGTACGCCTCGCGACATCATCTCAGACCGTGATGCTCGGTTTACTTCTCGATTGTGGGAAACTTTTCAAGCGGCTCTTGGTTCGTCGCTTAATCTGAGTACTGCATTCCATCCACAAATCGACGGACAGACTGAGAGAACGATCCGTACTCTTGAAGACATGCTCCGGGCGTGTGTTATAGATTTTGGTGGTAGTTGGAACAAACACCTGCCACTAGTCGAATTCTCGTATAATAACAGCTATCATGCCAACATCCAGATGGCACCCTTCGAGGCTTTATATGGAAGGAGATGTCGATCGCCTATTGTGTGGCACGAGATCGGTCACTCGCTACTAACCGGTCCCGAGATTCTACAAGAAACGACTGACAAAATCCACCAAATTCGAGACAACTTGGTGAAAGCTCGAAGTAGACAGAAAAGTTACACCGATAGAAGACGCAAGCCCCTTGAATTTGACGTTGGCGACTATGTACTCCTAAAGGTGTCACCTTGGAAGGGTGTAGTCAGATTCGGCAAGAAAGGGAAACTAGCGCCTCGATATGTTGGACCTTTTAAGATTCTGGAAAGGATCGGAAAAGTCGCCTACAGACTCGAACTACCGGAGGAACTCAGTAACGTCCACCCGACTTTCCATGTGTCTAACCTCCGAAAATGCCTTGCTGATCATGATCTAATCGTACCGCTCGACGATCTTCAGGTCAACGAAACCTTACACTTCGTGGAAAAGCCTGTCGAAATCATGGATCGCCAAACCAAGCAACTCAGGCGCTCACTCATCCCTATCGTGAAGGTCCGATGGGAAGGCAAGCGAGGCGCGGAGTTCACTTGGGAACTCGAAAGCGACATGAAGGCCAAGTACCCGCAGTTGTTTAAATAGATCTGAAGCATCAAATTGGTAAAACGGCTCACGGTGATGTGCAGCTTCGAGCCTAATTTCGGGACAAAATTCCCTAAACAAGGGGAGGCTGTAACACCCCGTGTTTTCGAATGTCAAAGTCAAAGTCAAAGTCCAAGTCAACTTTGACTTCTTTGACTGTTAATGTTTCTTTTTACCTTTTGTATTATGTGGAGTAAGTGTTGTCTAAATAAAATGATCGAATGTTTAATCAATGCGACCGATTTACGACTGTGAATAAGTAGGAAGTAACAATGCGATAAAGTTAATCAATCAATAATCAAGTAATCAAATCAATCATCAAACTCGAACCTCGAATTATGCGAATTTTGGTATTGCTATACGTGTGTGTGTGCCTTATGTGTTACTTGTGCACGTTTACTTTATGTCTTGTGTGGTATTCAATCGAAAATCGAATCGAAACTCGAAAAGCAATCAACTCAATCGAAACCGACATCGAAACGGGAATTATAGATGATTGTATGTTAGATACAGTAGTTGGGACTGAAAGTAATTTGACTAGGAACTCTATCGTATTCGTATCGTCGTCCATCAAAATCGAAATATCGAAAACCGTCGCGAAACACTCAAGAAGGTGTTCCTGATCGAACAGGAATCACCGATCGAACAGGCTAGCCGATCGAACATGTTGTTCGATCGAGCAGCCCAGCCGATCGGAGGTCCTGGCCGATCGGCTACCACTTTCCTCTTTTGGAGCCTATAAATAGCCTTGTCATTGTCACTCTTTCTACTTTTGGAAAGCTCTGACCGAACCAGCCCTTATTCTTCACCTTTTCTCAGATTTCTCTCAACTCCGGTAAGTTTTCACTCTAATTCTTGTACGTTTTTTATCATTACATGATTCTACACCTTTCTATCTCTCAAAACTTGATTTCTAACCGTGAAATCATCAAGATCTAAGTGTTCTTGGGTGATGTCATCATGGTGTTCTTGAGGAACATCATACTTTGGCCTCATTCAACCGTGAATAGCTTAGATCTGACCGATTTCCACATAAACAAACTAAGATTTGTAAGAATCTTAACATTTTCATGGTAAAAAGGATTGAAAGAAGGATTTCCAACTTTCTTTCAACTCTTTTACACTCAAAACCTTAAAACCAATAGAAACGGAGCTCGAACCAACTAACTAATCATTCTAATAGTCAAGAGGTTCAAGATTCGGATTCTATCTACGAGGTTCACCGATTTCAGGTTAAACATCAAACTACCGTTCCGAACAGTTCACCGGCCGGACTTGGGTGATTCCTGTCCGAACCGGTGAAGCAAGAAAGAACCCACGTTCTACGGTTTAACTCGTTGTCAAAATACCTTAAAATCATGACAAATAATCAAACAGCCAAGTGTTAGACGAAAGGCCGACCAGGTCAGAATTGCTGGCCGAACGGCTAGGCTGTTCGAACGAACAACCCATCCGATCGGACATACCAGCCGATCGGCCGGGCCAGCCGATCGGCTAGCACATGGTCCCACACCTTTTCAAACTTCATGAAGTATGCTATTGACGAAGTGATGTTCGATCGAATATGCTACTCGATTGGTAAACATTACTCTTCGGATCATGAGATACTATGCTTCAACACTTAATCGATTTCGCAACTCGTTCGTAGTATGGAATGCCAGCCGATTGAACCGGCTGTTCGATCGAGTGACATCCTGCTGCGAACTACTTCTGAAGATCCTGGCCGATCGATTAAGCCGGCCGATCGAACAGACCGTTCGATTGATCGACCTGTAAGGTAGGAACACTTCAGTGTTCTCAAATACTACAACGAAAACTTCAAAAGTTCAAACCATCATACACAAACACATCAGAGGAAGAAACAATCCACTCGAATGGTCCAGCCGATCGAGCCTACCGGCCGATCGAACAGGACTGTTCGAACGGACTTTCAAGCCGATCGAACAGCCCGTTCGATCGAACCTACTGTTCGATCGACCAGGCTATTCGATCCATTCACACTTGTTTACAATTCCGCATTACTCATTGTTATGCTATCGAACTATTCAGGCTAACCCTACTCTCAGCGCTCCCTTCAATCCATAATCAATCACTGTGAGTATACTCGAATCCCTTTTTGCTTTAGCACTTTTGGGTGTTACATACGTTACTTATCAAAATCACAACCGAACACACTATTCAAACTATTTGAATGCTAACCGATTGCATGTATTACGTGACCAAATATATGCTTGTTGTTATGTTTACACGTGGAATGCTGTCTACCTGCCTTAGCAACGTAGTACTATAGTTTGGACTCAGCGCCCGTTCACACGGGGGTTGTTAAGGACAATTACTTGCATGGATTACGGTGGTAATCATGTATTGCGAACTGTCCCGGACAGTCAACCCGCAGTCGTTGGTATCGATAGGTCCATGTCGATAATTAACATGCATCCTTTCTCTCAGTATACGTGCTGGTTATGCGTAAACTATTCGAACTCTATATGCTATTATCAAACTTGCATGCTCACCTTTACATTATATGTATTGACTTTATTTTAACGTATGTGACAGGTGTTTAGGATGCTTACTTGCTCTATCTGCTGTGAAATCGAGGCTAGGAAAGAGTCTAGAAACCAAGACAATTTATATTTATGTACTTAAATCTGAGTTGTCGAAACATGTTTTATTTGAAGGATATCTATGTCTGTAATAACTAAATTTATCTTATGGGTCACGGTATGGGACGTGATATTTAAACTATTCGGTAACAATAGTTGTTATGGAATTTCTTTGAACAATCTGTTTCGCTCAGTGCCATGCCCGAATGATTTCGCCATCGGTTGGGGTGTGACACTTGTAATCTTCATAATATCTAATTATTCCATATGTATACCTAAGTAACTAAACTTGATAATAACATAATAGTTACTTGTCAAGAATATGTTACATCATCTATGACCATGCCCTTGCTACGACTCTAATGGACCTTTGAATCTGTTGGTGCATATTTGTGACAACAGCTTAGATTTGGTCTTTGGATATCTTGTAATTAGTTAAACGATAAACGGTTAGCGGGTTTAGCTTTGTATTAGTGAGATAATTGAGTTTGGGCTAAACTAAACCCATATTGGGTGATGGGGGCGAATTGGGCCTGTCCAATTCGCAGCCCAAGAGTGTTTAACCTAGCCCAGTTGTAACCCTTGTGTTATATAAACAAGGTTAGACATTAGGGTTTAGTGTAATCAGCCAAAACAGTTTGTGTGATGAATTTCGTGAGAGACAAGAAGCTTGGACGAAATTGGTTGGTTAGGGTTTTGATTGATTGTAATCAGTATTGATAGATAATCAATAAAAACCCGGTTTGATTGAATTGCTGTTTCTGTTCTTCTACTTGTTTCTGTGATATTCTGATCAAGAGGATTCCGCACTCTTGATTGGATTGACGATTCTGTGAAGATCCATACACATCAAGGGGACCTACAATTGGTATCAGAGCATTAGGCTCTTGAAGGCTCGGTTCAGAATTGTTTGCTGCAGAAACAGGAAGATTTTCGAATTTTTGTTAAACCTGAAAAATTAGGGTTTCGAAGTTTTTGGCTGATTAGATTTAAATTTTCGAAATTTTTTGGCTGTTTGGTCTTCTGGTTTGTTTGTTTGGTGTTTTGCAGGATTTCTGGAAATATTCGGTTGATTCTGGAAAAGTTTTCGGCTGATAGACTTGAAGATTCGAAGACTGTTCTTCGTGTTTATTCAATCAGTTCTTGATAATTTTCGGTTTTACATTGCTGATTTGCTTGTTTTGATTTTGCAGAAAGTTGTTAGGAGAATCAGGAAAATAATTAGAATTTTCGAAAAGATTAAGTTTCCATAGTTACTGGCTGGCGAAATAGGCTGATCTGGTGAAATTAACTGATCCGCAAATTTAACCAGCATACTTACCGGCGTAATTAAATCCAAAGGCGACTTTGGTAACCGTGTAATTTTCCACAGCGAAATTATCACGGTTTTCGGCGAATTTTCTGGTCGTCGTAATTAGCGAAATTGACCAGCGAATTTGATGAATTTGGAGCGAAGTTGACCGGCGAATTTGACCTGTGAACTTGTGAACTTGACCTGCGAATTAAAACTAGCGAAATTGACCCTGAACCCAGCGAAATTAGTAGAGAAATTAAGGGGTGGAATTTCAGTTGGCAAGCGTCGATAAAATTTCAGTGTTTTGCAAATAGAATTTGATCCGTAGCTCGTTTGACAGAACCGTTTGCGCCGTTAGATTCCTGGAAAATCCCGAATTCGGTTTTTGACATTATATATCATTGGATTCGTCTTTTCGAGACGATTCTAACGGTGTAATTTGGTTGCCACTGTTTTCGGAAAATTTTGTACGGTTTTATCAGTCTGTTACGTTAAAAATGTCGAACATGTCTAGTTTGAATGAGCTGTTGAGAATGGAGCATGAGGTTGGCACTACCAACAAACCGCCTAAGATGATGAAGGTGGAAAATTATCTGTCATGGAAGGATCGTTTTAAGTCCTTCATTGAATATCAGGATACGCGCATGTGGATATGTATTGAAGATGGGTATACGAACCCTACACACGACTTTGAGGGCAGACCACGTAGAACAGCCTATGTGAACATGCAAGATAATGATAAAAAGATGTATGAGGCTGAAAAGAGAGCCTTGGCTGCAATCAAAATGTCGTTACCTGATAGCATCAAGCATACCTTCAAGAAGTACACTAACTCAAAGGATATGTGGGATGCTTTGGAGAAAAGATACGCGGGAAATGCTGATGTCAAGAAGAACAAGATTGATCTACTGAAGAAGCAGTTTGCTGTTTTCAAATACATGAAGCATGAGTCACTTGAAGACATCATCACTCGTTACTACCATCTGATGTCAGAAATGGAAAATTATGAGATCGATTGCTACACTGACATAGAGAAGAATGACAAGCTGCTCGATGCCTTACCTACCAAGTGGGATATCTACACTCTCATGATCAAGGGAGAAGCTGATTATGAGACAAAAGAGTTAGAAGAAGTCATTGGCAAGCTGAGAGCTTATGAGCTCAGCATAAAGAAGAAAGACACTGGATACGATCAGGTTCAAGATCTAGGGGTTTACATTGGGCTTACATCTTCTTCATCTCACAACGCTTCTAGCGATTCTGCTACTACGTTTCTATCATGTGAGAATGAGCAGGTCACAGTGAATGAGGATGGTGATGTGTGTTTTGTAGCTGCTTCAGGAAGTTCATCAGGAGCAAAGAAGACATCAGCTTCTAAGCAGAGTAGTAGTGCTAAGTCAATGCCAATGAGTGTGAAGTCTGCTGAAGAACATTTGGCTCTACTTGCTTCGTTTGTTGCTTCTTATGAAAACTACATTCAGGGAAAGATTTCTGATCCTGCTACTTTAGATGAAGACTATGATCAGATTGACCCTGATGATCTTGTGGAGATGGATTTGCAATGGCAAATGGCCATGATTTCTAGGCATGTGAAAAGGTTCATGAACAGAACAAGAAGGAAGTTTGTAGGGAGAAGTGTTGGTTTCGACAAGACCAAAGTAAGGTGCTTTAATTGTCAAAGTTATGGGCATTTTGCTAGGGAATGTCAGAAACAAAAGCAAGATAATTCGAGTCAGAGTTCAAACAACAGGAATGCATCAAACAACTCTAGCTCAAAGGCTTTGATCTCTACAGCAAGAGAAGGCTCATATGATTGGAGTATTCATCTAGAAGACAATGAGAATGCCACTCAGGCATTCATGGCAGAGATCGTGCCTATTGATGATGATAAAGCTGCTGTGGGAGATGTTGAAGTGAAAATGGATGCTGAGGTGAAGCCGGAGAATAAAGCTGAAGAAAAGAAGGTTGATCAGACAACAGATGCTGAAGAGGAAAAGCAAAAGTCTGACCATGAAAGGGAAGCTGAAGAAAAGGATAAAAAATACAAGAGAATGGAAGCTCAGCTTGCGGCGCTAATGACTAACCTTGATAAACAAACAGGAGAGGTAAAGTCTAATTCTGTGTGTTTGAAATGCCGTGAACTACAGGGTGAAGTTGACAGGTTGTCCACACAAAACAAAAGTTTGGTAAGTGAGATGTCTAACATTAAAGAATCAAACTTTTTTGCTAAAAGAAATGAAACGTCATACTTGAAGAAAATAAAAGGTTATGAAAGTGAAATTGAAGCTGTAACCTGTAAATTAAATGAAAAACTTCAAGTCATAGACTTAGCTCACGAAATGATGGATGAGAAAACAAAAGAGATTTCTGATAAAAACAAAGAGTTGTCAGATGCACAACTCAAAATTGTTGAACTTGAAAAGAAACTAGGTCAATTCAGGGACTCTACTTTTGTTATGAAACATATGATGGGTGGGTTAAAGAAAAGTAATGACAAGAGTAGTTTGGGATTCCAGGGCTTTAATGAAGTCCCACCTCCTCTTAGTCATGATTATTCATTCCTACCTGATGAAGATGAGCTAACAAAGTTTATGTCAACAGCACCAAGTAGTTCCACAGCAAGTCGAGGTGATGAGTCTGCGTGTAATGATGCTAAGAAGAATGATAACAGCAAACCAATTTTGAAAAAGAAAACTTCACATCCTAAGAATAAGAATCCAACTGTTGTTAAACAGATTAATTTTGTTCAAGGAAGTGACCTGAAAAACGAAACAGCTGTTATTGAAAACGAATCTACTGTAGAGTTTGCTAAAAACAAGAACAAAGAAAATTCTGAAACTAAGCAAACTGAACCAGATTCTTCTAAAGCATCATCATCAAAGCCTGAATCTAGTTCAAAGGCTTCAGATAAGAAGTCTTCGAAAAGGATGTCGTGCTTCAAATGTCACACCAAAGGACATGTATCTAGCTGCTGTCCTAACAAAAAGAGTGAAGCACAAGTGAGTGAAAGGAAGAGAGAGAAGTCACCAGAGCAGAGTGGTGATAAAAAGGAGAGAGAGTCAAATTCTCCAAAGAAACCAGAGAATGTTGCTGCTGGTGAAGATAAGGCTGAAAAAGGAACTCCACAAGTTCCTCGTTTTCAAAGAAATCAACCAAGATTTCAGCCTAGATCTCCACCAGGCAGAAATGCGAGACCTAGAAGCAGTTCACCAAGAATGAACAATTTTAATACAAATAATTTCAGAAGTCACGGTCAATATCAAAATCGATACCAAAATAATGGTGCTCGAAATTTTTATAACAATGGCTTTAGAAATTCCAAAAATAATGCTTCGGAATCAAAATCAAAATTTTCAAAGGTCAAATAGTCCAAATACACATAGGAACCCTCAGGACCAAAGACCTAGTGGAAATCAAAATCAAATTCCAACAGGTCTGAGATCCAAGACTCCAGTTAGGAGTAATGGATATTGGATGAATGTTCCGGTAGTTGGTGAATTTGGACGACCCAAGACCATTAAGGCTTGGGTCCCCCAATCTAACTAATTTCTTAAGTTAGTGTGTGCAGGAGCTGCTAAGGAGGATTATCAACTTATGTTGATAGTGGCTGCTTCAGGCACATGACGGGGGGTGTGAGATTGATGATTTATATATATTAAATGATTTTATTTGAAGTTCAAAGTGCTGAGTCGACACAGAAGATAACCTGGTAGATCTTTATACTAAAGCATTTGACAGGGCTCGCTTTGAACATTTAGTCGAACTCAACGGGATGAGGAATCCTGAATAACTGGTTTTTCATAAGAATTTTTTTGTAAATAGTTTACTGCTTTTCATAAAAATCAAAAACATAAAAAAAATTGAAAAATCAAAACATAAAAAAATAGAAAAATCAAAAATGAGATTTCACTGTGTGAAAAAGGAGAAATGATAGTACATCAGCAAGTTAGACTGTCACACTGAAATTGAACCAAAATTGCTTAAGTGTGATAGCAGCTTCATTATATGTTGTACCAGTAGGCAAAAAGCATGAAATAATCAACTTACCAATGTGATATAAACTTAAATGAACTGAATTTGAGTGGGGAACACATCAGTGGTGTATGGTTTAATGACCTTAATTCTTGCGTTGATATATTGCTAAAATCTGAAGTTTTGGGTCTTTATATTGTTATTTCATCTAGGGATATCTTGGCTGTCTTTCTGTTCAGAACTAAAATTGTACATGACCCCAGGAAAGAAAGTCACTTGGAATTAGCTCACTTCTATTTGAATGTCTGTATGTTGTCCCGATACACACAATTTTGATCTGATTCTGAAATCTTCTCTGAAAAAAGTCGTGTACCTCCTCTGCTGCATCCAGATATATGCTGACCTGGAGGTGCTAGGCAACGACAGCTTCTACTGCATCCAGATACATGCTGACCTAGCTGTACGTTGTCGCGCTATAGATCTAATACACCCGAAAGAGGCCCTCAAGTACCCAAAAGAAACCCAAGAAACCTATATCAAACTGAGTAAAACTCATTTGATCTGTATATTATACCATCTCTGCTAAAGATCTATTCTGTTCTCTTCTCAACCTATTCCCAGTTAAGATTTCAGAACTCTGGATTGGACTTGTGAAATATGTGGTAGGGAAGATACTTGCATGATAGAGTGTGTTGTTTATATTTCCAGGATTTGATTAGTTTTTATTTGGGTGTTCATAGTTAAGCAATCAAAACATGATAACACAGGTTATATGCAGACCTAGACACAGTCAGGATATCTTAAAGGATGGCATCAGTATACTCACCTACTACGATGAATCTTTGTGCATACCTTGATCGCGGGGGTATATCCTGAAGTGGGACACGCTAGTATTTCAGAAAATAAAATTACCTTAACGTATCATACGGTAATGATACTTGAAATGTTCATGCATTTTGTTTAAGTGGATGAACATACTGGTAATTGTCTTGAACTGCTTTTCACTAAAAATTAAACAAAGAATAATCTAACTGTGTGAAACAGTTTGATTGTGCTGATATGATCTTCTTACCAGTAATTCTCACAAAGAATAGAGTGTTTATTGTTTTGTATTTGCTTGCTTTCAGAAAAATATAAAAATCCAAAAATAGTGTCTTTTTCTGTTTAAAATTCTTAATGTACGGAAAACTGTTATTCTTAGAGGAATTGTTACTGATAGGGGGAGACGGTGTTAGAAAGTGAGTTCCAAATCTTAAATCAGACAGGTTCTTGTGTGTTGATCAAAAGTTTTGCGTGTTGGTGATAAGTTGAAAAAGCTTAATCTGTGATACAGTTTAACTATCTCTTGGAAAATAATAATTTATTTAACTTTGTTGAAAAATTCTTATGTTTTCTCGAGATGTTTGTTTTATAGTATACAGATTGAAGCAGTTTGTTGCTGAGAAGTTGCTGTGAAGTGTGAAGATGAGAGTTTGATTGGATGCATGGTAGAACCTCCTTTCTTTATTGCAGACAAGTGTTGAAGAGTTTGAAGATTGCTGTGCAAATGCTAAACTGGAGTTTACTCAAGTGCTAACGTTTTGAAGATTTGGTGATTGGATGCATCAGCTTAGGGGGAGTCTGTTGCTGCTGACAGAGGCTATTGAAGCTGAAGCTATCCAAAGACCAAAGACAGTGCAAGATTACTTGAAGATTGCAAGAAGACTGAAGACGAAGTTTTTTATGAAGCTATTGTCAAGGGGGAGTTTGTTGGTGCATATTTGTGACAACAACTTAGATTTGGTCTTTGGATATCTTGTAATTAGTTAAACGATAAACGGTTAGCGGGTTTAGCTTTGTATTAGTGAGATAATTAAGTTTGGGCTAAACTAAACCCATATTGGGTGATGGGGGCGAATTGGGCCTGTCCAATTCGCAGCCCAAGAGTGTTTAACCTAGCCCAGTTGTAACCCTTGTGTTATATAAACAAGGTTAGACATTAGGGTTTAGTGTAATCAGCCAAAACAGTTTGTGTGAGGAATTTCGTGAGAGACAAGAAGCTTGGACGAAATTGGTTGGTTAGGGTTTTGATTGATTGTAATCAGTATTGATAGATAATCAATAAAAACCCGGTTTGATTGAATTGCTGTTTCTGTTCTTCTACTTGTTTCTGTGATATTCTGATCAAGAGGATTCCGCACTCTTGATCGGATTGACAATTCTGTGAACATCCATACACATCAAGGGGACCTACAGAATCCATGAAATCATACAAACTCTTTTGAGTTTTAATAGTGTCAAGAACAAGAGTTATGTGTACAAGATGATTATTTTCACTTATGTTATTTTCCATACATTTTAGACTCCGAATCTATAATCTTCCGATTTCCCCAAACTCACACACCTGTGTTTTCCTCATGTAGAAGGACTAGGTGCTCGAAACTTATCCATCCATCAAAACCACTCGCGGAATTTCAAGTAGGAAAGCTTGCAAAAACCGTGAGTATACTCGATCCCTTTTACTCTTTACTACTTTGGGATGCAACATGTATATTATACAAAATGACACTTAAACTATTTTAAACATACTCTATCCATGCTTAACATGAAACAATGTGTGATACTTGTTATTCTCGTATGCTATGTAAACTATTTAGTCGTTATATGCTCATTAACTTTGCTAGCCTCCCTTAACAATTATAGCGCTATAGGATTAACGCACCGCCCGTTAGACTTCGGGTATTGTTAAGTTAAACATGTTACCTCCCGCTACTCTATTGGGATTAGACTATTTTAACGCGTTGTATACTTGGGTTTGAACATATTGTACGCCATGTTTGCATACTAGTACTCACATATTATGAATCATGTTGGATATGAGCACTTTTTATTCTATTTATGCTATGCAACAAAACTTCTATACTCGCCTTTGCTTTTGCATTGAACTCTATTTTAATACATGTTGCAGGTTAATTGATGAAGTGATGTTACAAGATGAAACAAGATTTAGGGCGGACTAGATACACACCTAGATTAATCTATCTTTTGTTGTTATGTTACAATTTGAAACAATGTTGTTATTTTTATTTGAATCTTGTATGACAATTAGTCTTGAAATGAAATTTGAATTAAATTAATATTGTCACATAGTGTTATGAAGTCTCTTGCAATCTACGCACTTCATCTCATCTCGATGTTTCCGCCATCGGTTGGGGTGTGACACATGATTCGTTTAAATTACCACGTACTTTTTTGTCGTTACGCGAGCCGAGCCATGGACGTATACGCAACGAACGAAACACATGTAAATATCATATTTCATCTTTTTCTTTTTGGGTTTTCTTTATCGATTGACATGATGTGCGATACCGACTGAATTCTCACCACATCTCAGCCGCAACGCATGGGGTTGAAGGGATTTTTCGAAGGGTTTCTTTTGGTCAGTGTTTTCACAATCGCTTCGGACATGTCACCGGTCCGGTTGAGCATGTTTGACCGTTTCCATTTGGGCCGGCCAATTTGTGCGAGCGATAATTGAACCGGCGGCCGGTGACTGCCGATCAGACCGGAAATTTTGATATCTTTTCATCTTATTGCTAAATACCCATGAAGATTACCTAAATCAGAGTTTCCTTTACAATGTAAAATACATATCGAACGAAATAAAATAAAAGAAATGGATACAGACAACTTGTATCTTCGTATTTCTATTTTAAAATGTTTGTATTCGTATTCTAATTTTAGAAACCTTACATTCGTATTTTAATTTCAATCTCACAATTCGAGGCGTTAATCATAATAAAATTCATATTTTATACATATTTTTTATTCACACAATCGATCATTTAAATACGTATTTATACGCAAACTGACACAATTATACTTATAAGTACTTATACGCACATCCTCAATACTTGAATTATACTTTTATACTTTTTATATATTCAATTACATAATATATACTCAAGAAATATACAAATCATCTTTCCACCTCATCAATCCTCTTCCACCTTCTTTAACCAATCATATTTCACCCTTTTCCACCTCCTTTTCCACCTCCTTTCTCCACCAGTCATCTTTTCAATCCTCTTCCACCTTCTTTAACCAATCATATTTCACCCTTTTCCACCTCCTTTCTCCACCAATCATCTTTTCAATCCTCTTCCACCTTCTTTAACCAATCATATTTCACCTTTTCCACCTTCTCTACCTATAAATACCAACCTCCTTCTACCATTTTCTTCACACCATTCTTCTCTCCATCTCTCTAATTCTCTCAATCTCTCTAAATCAAGAATTCTAAGAATTCTAAAAGGACACTAAGTGTTCCAACCATTCTTCTCTCAACCTCTCTACTTCTCTCAAATCTTCTAAGCAAGGAAGAGAACTCTAAGAGTTCTAAAAGAAAACACTAAGTGTTTAAAAGGAAGCTTTGAAACTCCAACCTCCAACTCTTCACAGAATCACCAAAGGAAACTTTGCAAAACTGTGAGTACACTTGACCCATTTTCCTTTTAATACACTTTGGGTGCAACATGTTTTACTTGTTAAAATGCACGATTCACAAACATGCTTTATTCAATAAATCCTTATACATGCTTTGTTATGCTTAAGTTCATGCTAGAAGTCATACTACTTGTTAACCCCCTTAACAATTATAGCGCTATAGGGGTAGCACACCACCCGACGGGGTTTTGTTAAGTTATATTCATTACGGTCTCGATATTGTTATATTGAGGGATGCTATCATTTATTCTTTACGGTTTCGATATTGCTATATTAAGGGATGCTATTATTTATTCTTTACGGTCTAGATATTGCTATATCGAGGGATGCTAAATTCTTGTGGACACTTGAGTTTGACTTTTAGTTACGCATGATAGTTTGACCTTGTATACCAAATTGCTATGTTGGATTGAAAATAATTTTTATACATATGTCAAGAGTCTAAAACTAGTGTACTCGCCAATACATTGTATTAAACTATGTTTTTTAAAACATGTTGCAGGTTTTGAGATGATATGGATGATGCATGGAACATAGTAGGATGCCTAGATACACATTTAAAATTTTGTATTCTTATTGTATTGTAATTGTTGTATTTCAAGTTGTTGTATTTGATTTCAATCTTTGTAATTGACTCTTTAGTAATGAAATAAATCCATTATTTAAATACTTGTCGCAAATATTAGTGTTATGATGTCTTGAGCAATCTATTTCGTCTCACTCCGATGTTTCCGCCATCGGTTGGGTGTGACACAACTTAAATGGATATGGCCCCATGGTGATTGTACTTCCTGTACTGTATCAAATTCTGCGAATCTTAGAGTTGACCACGAGCCATGTTGACTTGACACGGCCCCGTGTTGGTTTGTCTTTTGCTGTTGTCTTTTTCTGCAGGGAATCTTGACTAGCACGACCCAATGCTTGGTGGGCACGACCCCGTGTCTAAGCTTCTGTTTTTGTTATTTTTGTTGGTTTGGATGTGGATGGGGGTTCGGCGAGTCGTGTCAATCCTTCTTCTTTGTATTTTGTGTTGGTTTCTGCTATTAATTTGTTCCTTTTGTTTGTTTAAGCTCTTTTGATCCTGTAAATTAAAAGTAAACAAAGAAACATGCTTTTGTTCGTTTAAGCTCTCCTGTTTTTGTTATTTTACACCTTGTTTGATGTAATTTATATGTTACATTTTACGCACATCACTAATCCTAAAATCGAATTTTCATCACACGGGTTAAAAATAAAAAGGTTCAACGGTTAAATGGCTAAATGGGTTTGTCAAATGAAAGATTTAGGCTCATAGTTGGCGACTAAGGAATTGATTTTGGGTAGGGATAAAATAAATGGCCATAACGTATAACACAATAAATATCAAACTAAATAAAAACACAATTGATGACAACAGATAAAAGCCACAATTGATGACAACAGATAAAAGACACAATTGATGATAGCAGATAAAAGACACAATGGAGAGCAAATGAATACACAATGAACAACAAACTAAGAACACAATATACAACAAACTAAAACACAATGAACAAGAGATTAAAACAGAATGGACAACATATTAAAATACAATGGGTAACAGATTAAACACAATGACCAGAACCAACAACAAAATGTATACAAAACCCAGATATAACACCATCTTCATTGTGTCATATACTGTGTTAAAGGTTCTTATAAAAACGCAATGGATAGAACGCAAATTAACATTGTGTTATAGGTTTTGACAATTACACAATGTATGAAAACCATACAAAAACGTAATAACCAAAACCCAGTTAAAGACACAATGATCAGAACCTTTAACACAATGCAAAAAAACCCAGTAAAAATGATTTTTTTTAATTTTATTTTTATATGACAATATTATACTCATATTAAAGATAAAAAAACGTTCATTATTATGGTGAAATTTTTTCTTAAAAAAATGTTGTATAAAAAAATTATGGACGTTTTAAATTGATGAGGGGAATTGCCATGTGCCTTGTATGTACAGAGAGAAAATCTATAAATGTAGGATTCCCTTTATACCCTTTCATTATCTTCTTTTTCCCTAAAACTAATCTCAACCCTGCAAATCTAAGATCAATACACTAGAATCCGTTTTACCCTTCTTATTTATTTTATCCTTTGTATTTGATCTAATCCATATTTTATATATTATAATTCGCTATGAAAGAATACATCATAACTGATAATAACTAGGTTAATACCCTGCGGGCGTTGCGCTGCGGACAACACGTGCGGACATCACATTAAAGCGTGCACGAACGTCACACTAAATCGAGCCGAGTCGTTGCGTCTCTGAGCTTTTATTTAGCGCGGATTATAACAAATCCATTGTGTACACATATTAGTAAGAATAACTATTCGTGGCATAATATTTTACATATCATCTAGAAGCGGAAAAATGTGGCCGAAAAATGTGGTGCCAGTGACAGCAAACATGCCAAACGACAACTATTTTGTCAAACCCGGTGCCAATGTGGTGCCGATTATAACAAATCCATTGTGTACACACATTATTTTGTCAAACCTTTAAAATAATTCAAACCGATTGTCAAATGACCATAAATCTCACCAATTTAACTAAAACCCTTTGAATCTTTCAACTTCAATAATCGTATACGAACTCATTAAATCGAATTTAAAAATAAACAAAAATTATTAGCATACTTTTTGTACAATTATAATTAGAACCCCTCGCTCGAGCCACAATTGTCATACCGCATCCTAACCGTCTCCATTTTGCGAGTATTCGGCCCTTCACTACTTAACCCAGATGGGTGCAATATGTATTCACTCCTGGGCCTGCTGTACTCTCTATTGGCCTAGTCTTGTGTGCCCAAAGCCATTTTTCTGAATTTGATCATGGCTTCGTTGTACTGGACCGTGTCATAGTGTGAGCTCCCATTGTAGAAGGACCGGTGTCCTGTCTTGATCCCATTATCAAGATCAGACAATGATGCCGAGGCGAGCAGAGTGGCGGACACACACATCTCACAAATGCACATGACAATGTCCTGCTGCTCTCATCTTGTATTTCTTCCATGACACCGGGCGTTGTGGCCAAGGTGGACTACTCGACAGCCGACAGCCCCTTGGCTCTCCCCAGATGCACGGAAACCCGGCCTCCACCCACCCGAAGACACGACAATGGAATAATCAGTAAAATCTCGCCTCCCATCCAAGTTGAACCGGCGCCACCCGTATTTGTTCTTCACTTGGATGCCGCAGAAAATAAAGAGGAGGGTGGGAATCGAACCTGAGTCACAAAGAACACCAATTCTTTCTCCAACCACTCCACTCATTGGCAATATTTATTGGGTAATTACAATTAAGTAGACATATTTTATTTAATTATAATTACATAAGTATTTTCTAAACATAAAGTTATATGTTGAATTTTATAATTCTTTGTTTTACATTTTATTTATTATTAATTACATATTTAGATCTAACAAATATTAAAGAAATAATAGTTATGTACATTTTAGTTTATTAATAATGCACTTTATTTTCTAATTTTTAAATATTTAAAACAACATAATTTAAATTTTTTAACCTAAAATTAAGAGTACAACTAACTAAGCTAAAACTTGTTGTTTATTTATAATGTTTAAATTCGCTATAAAAAAATTACATCATATCTAGAAAACACGTGTCAGTTCTAATTATTAAAGATGAAGACATGGTGGATTTTTGTGAGACCATTGTTGGCTGGCATATGGCGGATACGAGGTATCAACACTTGGGGATGGTGGCATTAATATCTTAAATTCGATTTTTGAAAATGTAACTCAAGATCATGTGTCTGTTTTATGTATGGATGCATCTGCAGGTTGCTTGGGTTTGCTAAATATTCGAAAACCTTATCTACAGGAAATAAGTCAACTCCTTTCCACTAGACACAACCACCTCACCTATGTAGCACGGATACGGGTACGGGACTGGGGTACGGGGACGATACGGGTACGGGGAACGGCAAAATTCAAAAATACAAGATACGGGTACGGCAAAAAAAATAATATTAAAAATAAAATTATATTAAAAATAAAATTTCCATGTTCCTCCGACGGCACCTTGTTTTTCGATTTTAGTGACATATGTCCAGTTGTCCACAGCGGAGGTTCTTCTACGGTAGATGATGATCCGTGACCGTGTGTGTCTTGAGATGCCATAATCGATGATGAATACTTGAATAGAGTTATAGAGATAACTCGTATTTTGGAATAATTCGATGAATGATTCAATGAATGATAATAGTGTACGTGAATGTTGGAAGAATTTGATGAATGATAATTGATAATACTGTACGTGAATGATGTTGGAAGTTAAAAGGTTTATATTATATAAAAAGGGCGACCATTCATATTTTTGGAAGTTAAAAGGGTTAAAAACCCTAAATAATTTAGGAAACGTTCCCGATACCTTGTTTATGAAGTACCCCATACCGGGTACTTTTTTGCGGAAGTCCCCAGAATCTGGGTACGGTTGGGAAACGTCCCCAAGGCGTCCCCGAGCCGTTTCCGTCCCCGAGCCGTCCCCGGGACGGGTACCCGACGTAGAATGGAGTCCCCGTGCTTCATAGCACCTCACTATGTAGAATCTGCACATTTTCTGCTACGGCATTGGTATGTTCATCGACCGACAAAAAAGGCTTGGCTGGCTTGGCTTAAATGTACACTACTACCATGTTATATTGACACTTTCTGAAATGTGTACGATTATATATTTATATGAGGTGTATATACGGGCCGTATACGTGGAAGAGAATGTTAGAATGTGTTTGATTACACAAATATATTTTTATAACTATTTATGTAATTAAAAAAATAATAGAAACAAAACAAAAATATCCAACCCCCATTCACCATCACCATTACACCTCCTTAAACCGTTATCCCTAGGGCTGCAAATGAATCGAACGAGACATTATTCGTTTTTGTTCATTAAGGAAATAATGTGTTCATGAACACTTAGTCGCTTACAGGACATAATTGTTTGTTCGTGGTTGTTCATTAAGGAAATGAGCGTGTTCACAAACACAAATGAACATAAATAAAATTAGAGAAGGTAGAGGTGGATGGTAGAGGGAGCAGCGCTGGAACGTGAAGTCTTAATCGTGGAATAATGGTCGATGGTATTCGTCGATGTGAATAATACAAAGGAGAGGGAACTGTGCATAAACATAGAGGGAATAGGTTTCCTATGTTAGGGTAATAATATATATAAGATTTAAAGAATATAAAAAGTTTAGATAAAATAAATAAATGTATATAAATCTTTAATGAGCAACATAAACACACCAATACGAATAAATGTAAATGAATGAACGTTTACGAACACAATTGAACGAACAAGACCTCTATTCATGTTCATTCATTTAACTAAACTAATCGAACGGAATTTTTTGTACATGTTCCTTCTTTTATTAAAACTAATGAACGTAAACGAATTTCCTACCGAACAGTTTACTAAGTGTTTGCTAAATGTTCGATTCGTTTAGAGTCCTAGCCATCCCCTTGCCTAAAATTGTGTTGTCCCATGGGTGAGTTAAGGAAACAAAATAGTGCAGTCAATTTCAAAATTTAGTGGATTGCATTGAGGTCTCAGGCTCGTCAGGATATCGTTGAAATATCACGAACGACAATGTAGAGAGGTGTTTTTTCGGGGTTGATAAACAAAACAACGATGTCGCTAAATATAGTCATGGGAAGAAGCGATGGGGATGGTGAGCGAATAGCGATAGTATTAAATTTCAAAGGTGTTACTTTTAAGGGAAAGTTGATCATCAGTGAGGGGAGGGGTTCATTTTTTTTTTCTTTTTATTAACATTTTAAGTAATGATATTAACTAGTCAATTGTGGTTTGTCAAAAGAATAAAACAACCCCTTTATGTAAGTTTAATAGAGACTTTAATAGAAGTTAGGTTAGACTCTAAAGTTGTAAACATGTTACAAAATGACATCTATAAATCTCATGCATGTTAGGACTTTGGAGTCGAAGAACCAAAGTGGCCCTAAAGCCATTATAAGCCATTATAAGATATGTTGTTTATGTTCATACAACCGCCAACTACCTTAGCTTTGATTCTTTAATCTGAAAATTTAATTCAACCGCCTTTCTATCCATCTCCCAATTTAATGTTCCTGCTTGTGTTCATCGTGTGGACACACATAACATCACTTACATGGTAGACAAAATGCCTACGTCATATCCAACTATAACCTTTATTAAAAGTGGTTGAAACTTGTTCGAGATAACGCTAAGAACAGAATACCACCCATTCAAATATATTAAAAATCCACGTAACGTGATTGTTAAATGTTACAACTTAGGCAAATCTCCCACGGTTCTTCTACATGTGTTACTTCAAATACCATTAATTAGTTGACATGACAACTAAACGTGTGAGGTCGAGGAAAATGGCATGATGGGTGAACTCCGGGGAAAGTCTCCACCAAGGTCGTGAAAAAAGCAGTGATGCTCTAACAAACTAAACGAATAGCATTGCTTGGTACGTGGTCAGTGGCGAAGCTTGAGATTTCCGACAGGGGGGTCGAAAACGTATATACCCAAAAATTTCTATAAAACGGGGGTCGAAAACGTATATACCCAAAAATTTCTATAGGAAAACTACATACTCTGCACTTTTGAGCGAAAAGTTTGGGGGGTCGGCCGCCCCCTCCCGCCCCCACTATGCTTTGCCAATGTACGCGGAGTCACGTTATAGCTCAAAAAGTTCATATGTTACAATGACAAGAAATTCCCATTCAGTTTTTTCTTTTTCTTTTTATTTATTATTACTTTTTTTTTTTGGAATTAGCTTGTTTAGGATTGAAACTTGTTTTAGGTGTGTTTCTTCTAAAACTTCTTGGATTTCTAGGAAGTTTGCTACCCTGTAAGCAAATTAGTGAACTAGAGTTCGCTTACATGAGAGCGAGCTGCCTGGAAGGAAAAAAAATTCAATTAGCATCGAGGTATCAATCTCGGACTACTAATACAAAAATACGTACAAACCAAAGGCTTACATACAACCATTAATTTATGGGTTATTGGATTTTATCACCCTTAACTTTTGGTCATTGGCCGCTGCCACTTCCAACTATCACTTTGACGTCTGTCACCCCCAATTTAACAATTAGTGTGTTCTGTCACCAGATCACTAACTTTTGATCCGGCTACTATACTTCTGTGGGTGTCCTAAGATCCCTAAAACATTCCCAAAATCCATATGACACCCCAAAAAGTGTAGTAACATGATCAAAAGTTAGTGATCAGTTAACAACATGGTGACAAAACACACTAAGTGTTAAGTTGGGGGTGACGGGCGTCAAAGTGATAGTTGGGGGTGGCAGCGGCCAATAGCCGATAGTTGGGGGTGATATAATCTAATAACCCTTAATTTATTAATCATAACAAGTTTACAAAGCATGTAAAGCTCGTTTCCAAAACATGAAGCCCTTTAAAATAATACAAGAGAAGCTTCCATAAGTTAACAAAGTGCATAGAAATGTACATCCATACATACATACGTAGTCTACACGAATAATAGTAATTGAAATAGGGGTGTTTGGGATTACGTTTTGAAGTGATTATTTGATTATTGCGTTTGTAAAACATAAATAATCTAAAAAAGTGTTTGGATGAAAAAGTGATTATCAGCATCAAAAACGCAGTTTTGGAGAAGGATGTACCTACATGCTTTTTCAAAACGCAGTTTTGAAAACGCAAAATCTATTTTGAAAATGTATAATCTATTTTGAAAACGCAACACCAAACACCCCCAACTCTTTTCTCATGGATTTTTCTTCTGAGTATAAATATAATCAAGGTGTGCAACAAGGGTCCTTCTCATCAAACACTCTTCTTCACCTATTCCTTCACACACTTCTTCAACCTCAACACCCTACACAAACAAACATGAAACACTTATATGAATACCAACCGATAAAAAGCTATAAGAAAATGTTATTTTTAGTTTGATATATAGGTTCGACGAGGGTTAGCTTACCTTGCTTGGTGTTCTTGTGGTGGTGGTGGTGGCGGGTTCTGGCCGAGCCAACGAGAGGAGGGGAGAGAGGAGGAGGAGGGATAGCATGAGGAAGAGAGTGGTCGCTCTTGACATGGCTGGTGAATGAGGGTCGTAGAGAGAATTGAATGTTATGCAAGACCAAAGGGTTTGGTGTGTATCTCAAATGAGATGGAAGTCTCTAGGCTATATATAGAGAAAAGTATCATATTGAAAAGTACTCTCGTATTAATAATCGAATGAAACTATTCTACACCACATGATTCTTTCAAGTGGTATAGTTTTGACTTTTAATTGTTTTAATGCTAGGAGGGTTTTTCAGCGCGATGCTACGAAAAACATTTATCAACCCCTACATTAATTTGCAAATACTTGATGTGTGTTGTTTTTACTATTCAATTTAGTACAAATACTTGAAGCTTTGATACAACTATTTGATGTATTGTGAAAAAGTATTTGAGTTATTTTAATTATTTTTATCGTTAGTTTTTCTTCTTTTTTTTTAACCCCAATACTTTTACATCTTTTATAATTGAGTAAATTACAAAAAAAAAAAAAAAAAAAAACACGTTTCCTTTGTCTTCAAAAAGTACAAAAAACGTACTCGATGTTTGCAAACCCTTGCACGTTATATTCTTTAGCCATAACTCAGTTAATTTTAATAGTTAAGTCTGAACAACTGAACCCCACATGAGGGTATTTTAGACATTTTACCCCAAATATTAAAACAAATAATCATAAAATAATAAATACATTAATTATTATGTTTATAAAATTATATATATACAAACATAATTTTTCTCTCAATTCTCTCTCTAACTTCCCCACCACCACCACCTATTCCCACCGGCCTCCACCACCTCCCCTTACCAATATCACCCTACTTGCCATCACCACCACCCACCTAACCACAACCACACACCGGACTAAAACCCAAGCAACAGCACACAGACTCCCCTCTAATCACAACCTAATCGCAAACCCACCACCGTTGAGCCCAATCAGATGTCGGCGATTCGGATGTAGAGACATCAGATGTTAAGGCGGTTAGATTGGCGGGGTTAATCATGTAAGGAGTTCGTCGATTTTTGGTTAGTTCTTAATGTGCTAGGGTTTCGTTCCGTCGCTGACGGCGGCGGCGGTGGGTACTGTCATCAGCTAGTATTGGATTATTACACAAAATGTGTCTTATATATATACAGGTAAATAGGGCCGTTCAAATCGTCCGTCGCTCGTTCGACGCTTGTTTGAAAATTGTTCGAAAAATGCTGGTTCGATTTTACGCTCGGTTGTAAACAAGCCGCTCTGCTCGGTTCGGTTTGTAAACGAGCTAAGCATGAGCAAAGGTCTGCTTGGCTCGGTTCGGCTTGAATTATTATTTTTAATTAATATACATATACACATATAAACATGTATATACATATATATACACAAATATAAATTATACATATATATACACATACACATCTATATACACACACATTACATATACATATATACTTGAATATAAATTAAAGAGTTAAATGCTTGGTTGGTCCCTGTGGTTTTCAAAAATTGCAGACTTGGTCCTAGTGGTTTACTAATTACACGCTTGGTCCCAAAAGTTGTCAAAAATGCACTCGGTTGGTCCCTAGCCCTAACATCAGTTAAATTTATTAGTTAAGTCCATATTAAATGACCAAAATACCCTTCACTTTTTCATCAGCCACTTACACCTCTTTATCCCTTCCTATATTCTTCTCTCTGAACATTATCTTCAACATAGACACACAAACAAAAACCCAAAACTTTATCATCTTCCCCAAATTAAAGAAAACCCTAAACACTTGCTCATCCTCAACTGATTACCCCCTTTCTTCTTCACCATAACCCTAACTAACCACACAATACACAGATTTGAGCAATGCAGAGATAGAGAGACAAGATGGTGTTGTGTCGGCCACCACTTCCGGCGGCAAGCTTAGCCGACGCACGGCGGTGGTCTTGTGCACGACGAATTCCCACCTGCAAACACCCCCTAACCTCCTGTCTTCATCAAAAATCAACCTTGCAGCCCCTCCCCCTCTCGATTCCCCCCCTCTCGATTTCACTTCCGGCGGACCAACCGGTCAACCATCGGCGGTGGTTTGGGCGTTTCAGATCTCCCCAATCTCTGTTATTCATCGTTCAGATCTAATCGTTTCACCCCTTGGCTCTTCGTTTTTCCGGCAACCCGTCGCCATCTTATTCAGATCTGCAATTGAGGGTTTGACGAGTTGGTGGTGGCAATCCATCTTTCTCTCTCTCTTGTTTTTCAGATGGTCACTGGAAGGTGTTTGAATCTACACAAAAAGTTGTTCTTTTTTCAGATTTGTCTGCATGTATATACTCAGAAGCAAAAAAGTTTCTTTATGGTAGGATTAAAATGGAATTATTGCGTTAAACTTGATTCACATGGTTCTGTTACATGATTTGGAGTTGAATTTCTTGTGGATTTTGTGGTGGTAGGTTTAATTATTGAAGTGGGATTTTGGTAACTGTATTATAAAAGGGAGAAGAAGGTTTATATATTTTTCTTTATTTTTTTAATTGTTCAGGGATAATAAAGTCATTTTACATGTAGCTAACGGAGAAATTTAACAATTTTAGGCCAGGGGACCAACCGAGTGCATTTTTGACAACTTTTGGGACCACGCGTGTAATTAGTAAACCACTAGGACCAAGTCTGCAATTTTTGCAAACCAGAGGGACCAACCAAGCAATTAACTCTAAATTAAATTTATACTTTTAGATAGTGTTGCACAAGTCGGTCTAGGCGGCCGATTAATAGGCGCCTAGGCGCTAATCGGCTGTTCATCGCCTAAATTTGAGCAAATCGGCCAATAAATCGGTCCAGGTCAAAATCGGTCCTAGTCGGTCAAGTCGGACTAATTGGACCAGAGTTTTTTTGCTTAAAATCAGTCCTAGTCGGTTAAAAGTCGGTTAATTTTTGAATTTCTAAGTACTTGATTTGTTATGTTTAAGTTTAATTGCTTATGTTTGAACCATACTATTTGAAACTTGAAGTATTTATGTGAATTTTGAAGTATTATTTTTGTATTATTGTGTATAGATATATAAATTTGAAAAATTACATATAAAAATTCCCATTCCATTTAATTCCGATTAATCCCTATTAATTCCTAGGAGGTACCTCACCGCCCAACTAGCGCCTAGCTCCTTCTACAACATTGGTTTTAGATATACAACTCTATTAGATTTTTGTCTACTATGTACAAATTTACAACTATATCTATACGTACTAGCCCAATCACGCCAATAAAATAACTAATATCAAATCTAAAAGTTAAACCCTAAAACGACAGTCTACTTATCGCCTCAATGTTTCATGTCGTTAACCTAAGTCGATCGTCTCCTGCTCTCAACGCCATTGTTCGTGCACTATGATCATCGCCTCGTCGACCACAACATTGTTATTCATAAGAAAAATATTATGCCATGAAATGTGCCTGTTTTTAAAGACATAAAAATTTGAGACCCAACATTGTCACTATCTCTCTCAGTAAACTTAAATCGGGCAACACGGTTGTCCAAATCACTCGAACTTCGCTCGACGCTCGCTCAGAATATTTACTGCTCAGAAAATGCTCGTGTGATTTGAGGCTCGGTTTTAAATGAGCTGCTCCGCTCGGTTCGGTTTTTAAACGAGCCAAACATGAGCAAAGGTCCGCTTAGTTCGGCTCAGCTTGTAAACAACCCTATAGGTAAACATGAATAACTGGCAAAAGAAAAAAAAAACAATAAAATGCTAAAATATTGATAAAGATCAACTGTGAAAATACTCCCCACTTATCACCACTCTTTACTAAACAACTTTTAAATTTTTTAAATACAAATAATATTGACATTTTTAGAGCATTGACCTAACATAAAAATATTACTAAACAAAGTACACAAAAATTTAAATATCTACTCTTTATCGTTGTTGAGTAGTCGAATTGAATAATTATATTCCACCGAAATTACCTATTCAAGTTCATGCGAAAGCCATTTACAATAACAAAACATATTTTATTTTGATATAACTACATTTTCAATAAAATTATATTGGAATGTTGACAAATATTTATTTTGATATAACTACATTTTCAATAAAATTATATTGGAATGTTGACAAATATTTTAATACGTATATTTAGAAGTTTAGAAAGAAGTTAACCAACAAAATTTATTAGAGAAAAATCAATTTTGAATATTAAATAAGATATTGTTAAATAATAAAAAAATTAAATTTTGTAGACGGTGAGGTTCCAAGTCCCCCTGATTTTTAAAAAGTGTGTAAACTAGGAGTAGAGTTAGAAAATATGTAAATTGTGTTAAAAAATATTATGAAGAGAAATTGTGTTAAAAATATTGTGAAGAGAAATTATTCTATGCCTCGTTACATCATAAACTATAACGTCATAAATTTGATATACTTGGATGACCTTCAAGGATGTTATCCAAGATTCACCAAGGTGTAATCACTAGATACATCACTTACATGAGGCTCCAAAGTCAGATTTGTTTTCTAATTTATACAAACTTGTTGTTACTTCAATTTCTTCAACTTTTCTTGATCATTTCTTATTCCACAAGACTTGGAACACCTCTAGGAATGTTTCCACAGGTTTATCATAGTAAACCAAGGTGGAACAACACCATTTTGAGGTCCAAACTTTTTGTTTTGGAAGGAACTTGATTAACTTGTACAAAACTTAACTTTTTATGCTTGAATCTTGTACCTAGCAATCTCCTAAACCCATCAATGGTTGAGGAACTTGTAGAGTCGATTCTTACAAGTTTAGAGGTACAAACAACCTCTAAACTTTCTGTTTTATTAGGGTTCAATACAACCCACAAGTATTGAAATCACATAAGTTTGCCATCGTTCATATGGTGAGACTTATATTAGATGCAAGTGTGAACATTGGATGCTTTGGCATTCCTAACTTGATTTCACACCCCACTTGATGTTTTTGATTGATAATCCAAGTAGCTTTCTGGTATCAAACTGATGTAACTCCATCTAGCCTTCGACACTTAATTAACTCTTTCCATGTCGTGGTGGTTCCCCCGGGTTATAGATTACTTGGCTACTTGACATATATTGGTTAGTTCTTTTGTTTATTGTTATTCATGACCCTCAGAATCATCCTCATGATGATTTTGTGTAGTGGTGAATCATATAATGAGGTTAAGTCCTCCATGCTTGACTTACATGATAATACATAATATCTATGATGGACTTAGCTTAGGTTATTATTATAATTATATAAATACATATATATACAAGAACGTGGCTGAATTTATGATGATAATCGGACCATGATTATTCATCATAACTTAGGCTATATTATTTACAATCTAAGTCTCTCGTTAGCGATTCTAATGGGCAAACTAGGACCCATGAAAACACATACAACCTAGTGTCAAAAACGAGTACTTAGAACTAGATAATACTTTTGTGAATACATACTTTTTGTACTTTAACTTCTTAATTCCGAATCCAAACATTCCATAAACTCCAACACCGAACACATTCATTCTCCTATTCTCATTAACTCGGCAATACACGGATAATCGGAAGGCTTTGCTATATTGTGAGTATACTCGACGCCCTTTTACCATTTTTACGCTTTTTGGGTGCAACAAGTTTAGATATACAAAAACACACTCAACATACATTCTTTTATGCAATCATACATACAAAACAATTCAATATATGCTTACTAATATGTTATGCTTGATTCATATTTTCTGGGTTTGTTCGTTTTGTGATAAGCTTGTCATTAACTTCGTACGAGCCTACCCTTAACGTGTATAGTGCTATAGGAGTAACGCACCGCCTGTGAACGTTGGGTTATGTTAAGGCATTCATTCATACTTGTGTTAAACTTTAGTTTGACTTGTTTGTTCACATGCCGATTTATACGTTAATCTTGATAACTAGATTTGCCATGTGGATTGTTCATTTTCTTTTGGGTAAATTACACTTTTCGTCCTCTATATTTGTAGAGAGTTGCAATAGATGACCTTTAACTTTAATAATTACAGTCACAGTCCTTTATTTTCAAAACATGTTACACCTTAGGTCCTTTGACCCTAACCTGGTTAAAACTTTCAGTTAAGTGAGATCATGTGCAAGCTATGTGAGGGCAAAATAGTCATTGAATACAAAAAAAATGTCAAAATTTAAAAATTATAATCTAAACCATCATTATCATCATCATCCCCCTGTAAATTGACATAACTCTTATACAAATAACAATTGACAAATAACAACAGTTAAAAATAAAGGATAAAGAAGAACCATTAGGAATATGCGTAAGGTTGATTCCAGTGGAATAAAAGCCTCCTGATTAGACCTAGACAACTGAGCAACGTCACCAAACACCATGATCTGAATAGGTCCTTTGATACCGACTGATCTAACAGTAGAGGTAATAAAGTGAGTAACTTTATAGACATTAACGTTACATGATACTTCATAGTTCTCGAAGTACAACCAAACAGAAACCTTAACAGTTCTAACATCCTCTGAATTTCTTCTTGAATGTGAATGGTAGGAGGATGGGGAGTCTGGTGATGAGGTTGAGAAATGGGAGATTCCGACGAGTGTTGTTTCAAGTTCGGGATTGAAGAAGAGTGAGGGTGGTGTACGGCGGAAAAGGGAGTGTGAAGTTCTGTCGATATTCCTCCGTCATGCTCCGACAGACTCTGAAATCGAAAGTCCCATCGATGGAGGTTCGGCGTAATACTGAATTCGAACTCCTTGATGGAGAGTTCGAGATATAAGGAGAATGAGAGACTCGAAAGGGGATCTCTTTGAGAAATTGGGCTGGATCTTGATGGTGGCAGGACTATGGAGGTCAATGGTGATTGTGATGATGTCGGTGGTCGACGGTGCAGGTGGTGGCCTAATGATGATGGTTGTAGAAGTTTTATGTAGAGAGAGAGAGTACAAGGTAGAGAGAGTACTGTACAGGGTAGATGGTGATGATTTACGTTTATAATTTTTAAATTTTGACATCTTTTTTAATTAAATGACTGTTTTGCCCTCACATGGGGTGCACATGACCTCATTTAACTGAAAGTTTTAACAAGGTTAGGGTCAAAGGACCTAAGGTGTAACAGGTTTTGCAAATAAAGGACTGTGACTGTAATTATTAAAGTTAAAGGTCATCCATTGCAACATGCAACAAACGTAAAGGACAAAAAGTGTAATTTACCCTTTTCTTTTATACTTATATGCTAGTACACCAAACTTGTATACTCACCAATACTTTTGTCACACCCCAATCGATGGCGGAATCATCGGGGCGCGGCACTGAGCGAAACAGATTGTTCAGAAGTTTCCACAACAACTATCATACAATTCAGTTATATAACACGTCCCATACCGTGTCCCAAACAATAACAAGTTATCATAGAAATCAGCTAAACAATATGGGAACTGTTCCGACAACTCAAGTTTAATTATTACAGACCGAATTTAAATATTGTTTTAAGACTTCTAGACGGCTAACTATAGATCTTACTGACTACAGGTGCCAGTACAAGATCTACAGATAATTATAACCCTGGAGCAGGTATATGGACACTGTCCTAAGGTCACAGGCTCCTAGAAGCTTATTATTGCCTCGCTTCCCTAGCACGCTAGTAGCTTAAACACCTGTCACATACGTTAAAATAAAAGTCAATACATATAATGTAAAGGTGAGTACACAAGTTTGATATAGCATATAAAGTTCGAAAGTTTACGCATAACCAAGCACGTACACAAGGGCAAACGATGCATGTAAATTATCAACATGGGACCATCGATACCAACGACTTCGAGTTGACTGTCCGAGACAGTTCGCAATACATGATTACCACTGTAATCCATGCAGGTAATTGTCCTTAGCAACCCCCGTGTGAACGGGTGCTGAGTCCAAACTATAGTACTACGTTGCTAAAGCAGGTAGATAGCACTCCACGTGTAAACATAATAAACAGCAATCATTTAGACAAGTAATACATGCAAATAGGTTAGCGTTCAAATAGTTTGTGTTGTTTGTGAATTTGATAGATTACGTATGTAACACCCAAAAGTGCTGAAAGCAAAAAGGGATCGAGTATACTCACAGTGGTTGATCGTGGATTGAAGGGAGCACTGAGAATAGGTTAGCCTGAATAGTTCGATAACACAACGATGAGTAACGCGGAAAAAGTAAACAATGTACTTGGATCGAGTAGGCCATTCGATCGGACAGCAGTTCGATCGAGTGGGCTGTTCGATTGGTTTGAAAGTCCGTTCGAACATCCATTCGATCGGCTGGCTGGCTCGATCGGCTGGTTCCTTCAAGTGGATTGTTTCTTCCTTTGATGAGAAGGATGTGTTTGTGTATGATGGTTTGTACTACCTTTCAAGTTGGCCGATCGAACAGCTGTTCGATCGGTTAGCCCAACCGATCGGTTAGCATTGCAGACTTGGCAAGATGTCACTCGATCGGTTAGTATGCTCGATCGGGTGACATTCCAATGTTTCAAAAAGTCTAAGTGTTGAAGTGTAGTATCTCATGATTCGAGTAGTAATGATTACAATCGAGTGGCGTAGTCGATCGAACAGTACCTCGTCAATACTACACTTTGTGAGTTGGTGGGTCTAAGTGCTAGTCGATCGGTTAGCCTAGTCGATCGGCTGGCATAGTCGTTCGGTTGGGCTGTTCGATCGAACAGCCTAGCCGTTCGGCCAGCTTCTCGATTCGGTTAACCTATCACTTAACACTTGGTTATTCCCGTTAATTGTTGATGTTTTAGAGATATTTTGACTACGTGTTGAACCACAAAGCTGAAGTCCCTACTTAGTCTACTGACTCGAGCAGGAATCACCCAAACTCGGTCAGAGACGGTTTGGAACCTAAGTTTAACGTTTAACCCGGAATCGGTATATCTCTCGGTAGAACCCGAATCTTGAACCATGTGTTTGTTTAGATTGATTTGTAAGTCGGTTCAAGTCTCGTTTTCACCTTTTTGAGTGTAAAAGAGTTGAAAGATAGATGAAAACCCATCTTCCAATCCTTTTCCACCGTGAAATGTTAAGATCTTTGGAAGATTTTAAGTTATTGATATGGAAATCGGTTAGATCTAGCTTATTCATGGTTGAATGAAGTCAAGAACATGAAGTTCTTGATGAACACCAAGAACACCATGATGACATCACTTAAGAACACCTAGATCTTGGTGATTTCATGGATGAAATTCAGATTTTGAAAGATAGAAAGATGGAGAATCGATTAATGAACAAAAACGTACAAGGATTAGAGCGAAATACTTACCGGTTTGAGAGAAATCTGAGATTTAGTGAGAAGAAGAGGCTGGTCGGTCAGAGCTTTTCCAAAAGTGGAAAGCTTGACAAGGACAGCCCTATTTATAGGCTTCCAAAAGAGGAAAGGGTTAGCTGATCGAACAGCATCCCTGATCGAGCAGCTGTCCGATCGAACAGTCCTGTTCGATCGGCTAGCCTGTTCGATCAGGTTGCCCTGTTCGATCGGCTTGCCTGGTTTTGAGTGTTTCGCGACGATTTTTGATATTTCGACTTAGAACGATGATTCGAGAATGATAGAATTCCTAATCAAATTACTTTTAGTCTCAACTACTATATCTAACATACAAGCATCCTTACAACCTATTTTCAAAGTCGGTTTCGATTTCCATTGAGTTTGATTCACCTTGAGTCTTGATTGATTTGATTGATTCACCACACACTTTAACATAAAATAAGCATGCACAAGTAACACATAAGGCACACACACACACGTATAAAAGCATTAAAATCCCCACACTTGAGTTCGGTGATTGATTTGCTTAGCTTGATTATTGATTGACTAGCTTTATTGCATTGTTACTTCCTATCATTCACAGTCGGTCGTTGATTCACAGTTCGATTATCGGTCGGTTAGTTTGATTATACAACACTTACTCCAAATAATATGAAAATCAAAATGAAACTAAAATGAAATTACTCTTTATTAATCTTTAATTCCAATAACAGTCAACACTTGACTTTGACTTTTGGAAAACACGGGGTGTTACAGTCTCCCCTCCTTTAGGGAATTTCGTCCCGAAATTAGGCCGAGAACCGTACATCACCGTGTGATCTTACCAATTTGATGCTTCAGATCTATCTGAACAACTGCGGGTACTTGGCCTTCATGTCACTTTCGAGTTCCCAAGTGAACTCCGCGCCTCGTTTGCCTTCCCATCGTACTTTTACAATAGGAACGCGAGAGCGTCTGAGTTGCTTGGTCTGTCGGTCCATGATTTCGACAGGCTTTTCCACGAAGTGTAGCGTCTCATTGACCTGAAGATCGTCGAGTGGTATTATTGCGTCGTGGTCGGCTACGCATTTTCGAAGGTTTGAAATATGGAAGGTCGGGTGGACATTGTTGAGTTCCTCCGGTAATTCGAGTTTGTAGGCAACTTTACCGATTCTTTCCAGAATCTTAAAAGGTCCAACAAATCGAGGCGCAAGTTTCCCTCTTTTGCCGAATCGGACTACTCCCTTCCAAGGCGATACCTTTAGGAGCACGTAGTCGCCAACTGCAAATTCGCGGGGCCTGCGTCGTTTATCGGCGTACATCTTTTGTCTGTCCCGGGCCTTCACCAAATTTTCCCTTATCTGGTGGATCTTGTCAGTCGTTTCTTGCAGAATCTCGGGCCCAGTCAATTGTGAATGACCGACCTCGTGCCATACAATAGGCGAGCGACATCTCCTACCATACAAGGCTTCGAAAGGTGCCATTTCGATGCTGGAGTGATAGCTATTATTGTACGAAAATTCGACCAACGGTAGGTGTTTGCTCCAACTACCACCAAAATCGATAACACACGCACGGAGCATGTCTTCAATAGTACGAATCGTTCTTTCAGTCTGCCCGTCGGTTTGCGGGTGGAATGCGGTACTCAAATTCAGCGTCGTACCAAGAGCTGCTTGAAAAGTTTCCCACAATCTCGATGTAAACCGAGCATCGCGATCAGAAATGATGTCTCGAGGCGTACCATGATTCTTAATGATCTCGTCGGTGTAGATTTGGGCTAGCTTGGCCACCTTATAGTCTTCTCGTATTGGCAGAAAGTGGGCTGATTTGGTTAGACGGTCGACTATAACCCAAATACTGTCGTGACCTGATGGCGTGGTCGGAAGCTTAGTTATGAAATCCATAGCTATGCTTTCCCACTTCCATACGGGTATCGGCGGTTGTTCGAGTAAGCCTGAAGGTCTTTGGTGTTCAGCCTTGACTCTTGCACAAGTTAAGCAGCTACCAACATATAGGGCAATATCCCTTTTCATCCCAGGCCACCAGTACTTGTAGCGAAGGTCCTGGTACATTTTGTCCGCACCGGGATGAATGGAATATCGGGATTTGTGGGCTTCGTTCATGATAATCTTTCGCAAATCTGTCCTCCTCGGAACCCAGATTCGGTCCAGATAATAGAATATCCCGTTGGCTTTACTCACGAGCTGAGTTCCATCGTGATAGATTCGTTCTTTCTTCAACGTACGCTCGTTAAAGCAAGCGTGTTGTGCTTCGCGGATGAGAGCTTCGAGGTTATACTGAGCCTGGATGTTTCGAACACCTATCACGTAATTCTTTCTGCTGAGGGCGTCTGCAACTACATTCGACTTGCCTGGGTGATAACGGATCTCACAGTCGTAATCGTTGAGAAGTTCTACCCATCGGCGTTGACGCATATTGAGTTCTCTCTGGTTAAAGATATGTTGTAAGCTCTTGTGATCGGTGAAGATCGTACACTTTGTACCATACAGGTAGTGTCGCCAAATCTTTAAGGCAAAGACAACTGCGCCTAGCTCGAGGTCATGGGTTGTATAGTTCTTCTCGTGGATTTTGAGCTGTCGAGATGCGTAGGCTATAACCTTGTCTCGTTGCATGAGAACACAGCCAAGTCCAAGGTTTGAAGCATCACAATAGACAACGAAGTCATCGCTTCCGTCCGGCAGTGTAAGAACTGGTGCATGGCACAGCATGTGTTTGAGGGTTTGGAAAGCAGTCTCCTGCGCGGTTCCCCACACAAAAGGCTTGTTTTTATGAGTAAGGGAGGTAAGCGGTACAGCAATCTTTGAGAATCCTTCGATGAATCGCCGGTAGTAACCTGCTAATCCGAGAAAAGAGCGAACTTCTGACGGATTCTTTGGCGTAACCCATCCCTTGACTGCCTCAATCTTTGCAGGATCAACGTGTATACCCCGACTATTCACAATGTGACCCAGAAATTGAACCTCCTCCAACCAGAACTCACACTTGGAGAATTTGGCGTAGAGTTGGTTTCCCTGAAGCAACTCGAGAACCAATCGCAAATGCTGCGCATGTTCGGCCCTCGATCTGGAATAGATCAGGACATCGTCGATAAATACAATGACGAAACGATCTAAGAACGGTTTACACACGCGATTCATCAGATCCATAAAGACCGCGGGTGCGTTGGTCAAACCAAAAGGCATGACAACAAATTCGTAGTGGCCGTATCGGGTTCGAAAAGCGGTTTTGGGTATGTCTTCCTCTTGAATCCGCAACTGATGGTAGCCTGAACGTAGATCGATCTTGGAGAAACACTGAGCACCTTGTAGTTGGTCAAACAGATCATCGATTCTTGGTAAGGGGTATCGGTTCTTGATGGTCAGCTTGTTCAATTCCCGGTAATCGATGCACATTCGGAACGACCCGTCCTTCTTTTTGACGAAAAGGACTGGTGCGCCCCATGGAGAAGTGCTCGGGCGAATGAAGCCTTTTTCAAGTAACTCTTGGAGTTGGTTTGAGAGTTCTCGCATCTCAGATGGAGCGAGTCGATACGGAGCTTTGGCCACTGGGTTGGCTCCTGGAATAAGGTCGATTCGAAAGTCGATATCACGACTAGGAGGTAATCCAGGAAGATCATCAGGGAACACCTGAGGAAATTCTCGGACAACGGGGACATCCTTGACTTCAACTTTCTTTTTCTTGTCCGTCTCTGCTACAACAATGTTGGCCAAGAAGGCTCGATATTCCTTGCGGAGATATTTGCGAGCTTGAAGACAGGACATGAGCTTGAGATCTTTCGCAGTAGTTTCACCGTACACACATAGAATATCACCACTAGCTAACACAAATCGAATCATTTTATCGGAACACACAACTTCAGCATGGTTTTCGCGAAGAAAGTCCATGCCTACTATGACGTCGAAACTTCCGAGCTGCATCGGGATAAGATTGATAGGAAAGATATGGCTGTTGAGCTCGAGGGTACAATCACGGAGCATGGAATTGACGGCGATTGTTCTTCCGGTAGCGACTTCTACTTCGAATGACGACGAAAGATAAGAGCGCTTACGTCTAAGAAGTTTCTCGAATTCAAAGGACACAAAGCAGTTATCGGCTCCAGTATCAAACAAACATGATGCATATATACCATTCACAAGGAACGTACCATTGACCACGTTGTTGTCAGCTTGAGCCTGGCGTGCGTTGATGTTGAAGGTTCTGGCGTGAGCTGCTTGCTGTTGAGGCTGCTGTTGTTGAGCTTCTTGCTTGACTACCCTGTTCGGGCACCGGTTTGCAAAGTGGTTAGGGTCACCACATGCAAAGCAGGTCCGAACATTGGTTGTTGGGGCCTGAGCGGCTTGTTGAGCTTGAGGAGCAGGGAGTAGAGCTTGGTTGGCAGTGACTTGGGCTTGAGCTTGACGGGGACCATAGCGGCAACTCGCAGTGAAATGCCCGTAAACGTTGCAGTGGGCACAGAATCGGCAGGCCACACCCACCGGGTGATGATAGGAACATGTAGCACAGAGTGGGTGGGGGCCGGTGTACGCACGCTTCGCTGGCGGCGCATTGATCACTGGCGCTGAACGCTGTGGCTGTTGCTGCTGGGCTGGTACAGACTGTAGTGGAGCAGCAGTGGTTGCGGCAGCGCAACTTTTGTTCTTCTTTCTTCTTCTTGAAGACTTGGAGGCTTGAGTGGTGGTGTTGTCGGTTGATGCGGCGGTGACTTGATGCAGGGGCTTGACTTGCTTATCCCAGAAACCAGCCTTCACCCGCTTGTCATTAATCTCAGCGGCGAGCAGGTAGGTCTCCTCAATCGTTGCGGGCTTTGAAGCTAGGACAAAATCCGCTACACAGTCAGGAAGAGCGCGGATGTATTTTTTGATGGTCATGTCGGGAGTCTTGACCTGGTCTGGACAGATGATGCTTAACTGCTTGAAGCGAGCAGTGAGACCGGCGTTGTCACCCTTGTCTTGTTTAATACCCCAGAATTCATCCTCCAACTTATGACGCTCATGGGAGGGACAGTATTCTTCGATCATGATTTCCTTCAGCTTCTTCCATGACAGAGCATAGGCTGCGTCGTTTCCGCGCTTGTTTCTTTCAGCAGTCCACCAGTCCAACGCACGGGACTGGAAGACGCCAGTAGCATTGAGAGTCCGGAGATTATCTGGGCATCCACTTTGACGAAAGGTGACTTCTATCGAGTCAAACCAGTGAAACATAGCCGTTGGACCATCCTCGCCGGTGAACTCTTTTGGCCCACATGCCTTAAATTGCTTGAAGCTAAAAGCAGTCTTGCTGGATTCTTTCGGAGCATCAGCTTGTGACATCTCAGATGATTTGCTGGCGTTCTCATAAACCTCACTCACGGCCTTCGCCACGGTCTTAGAGATGATAGCAGCCAGACGTCGATCTCTTTTCTCCTGGCGGGTAAGACGCGAGCGTGATCTAGGTTGTCCAGATGACGACATGGTCTGCAATAGACATCGTCACAGGCTCAACACAACGAATTCGAGTCTCACACGTTCTTAGATCTCTAAAGCTTAGAATCACGTCGCATCTCTCGTCACGTAACACATATAATCACATAAGCACATAATCATAGAGGCACATAAGCACAGAAGCAATTAGGGCACATAAGCAATTAAGCAAATAGAGCACTTAATTTCCTAAACACGTACGCAATTTTATCACAGAGGTAGTCAGAAAACAGAAACCTATAACCACAAGTCGAGTGCCGTTCGTTTTGCGTATCGGATAGCACCACATTGTATCGTCTATCTTAGTCGTATAGCGTAGCATAGCACACTGGTTTCGTTTAGATCACATCAACAGGGATTTGAACCGAGATAGAATAGCAACAAAGGTCACGCAGATTGATAACAAATGGAGTAATCAACGAATCTTAAAACACGTAAACAGGTAAATCACATAAAATCAACGAAGCAACACTCAAAATCGGAAAATGGATTGTCTGCGGCTACTAGACTTTGACTAACCATGGCAATTTAACTATTCACAGTTGACTTGTCGTCACTTTCGACTCTAGGGGACATGTTTCTGCCTCGATTCTTGGGCATTATGCATGCGCATTCTAGGCCATACTCGTGAGTTCAGGTCGTTGGAGTCCGTCAATTGCCTTGGCGAGATAAATTAAGGTCGGAATAACTGCCAAGGTTAGGGTTTCACCCCTAGCTCAGCAATTTCTTCCTTGTTTTAAGAAAATTTAGAGGAAAGTTTTCATCAAATTACGGGTTTCAGCCCTGATTTGGTATAATTCTCCCCCGTTTGTTGATAGAAAATCGCACAAAATAATTGGCAAAAATTTGTAATTTAGGCAGGAATTCGTGGGTTTCACTCCTAGTCCCGTCCAAATTACAAAATTTGGCTCGGAGTTCGGATGTAATGATGGAATAGAAGGAAACAATCATAAAATAAGCACATAAACTTGGTCTCTTGGTTCCTAACTATAGTCTAGGTTTCTAAGACAGCGATCCGGACTAGATCGTGTCTAACCTAATTCCCTATGGTTATGGCTCTGATACCAATCTGTCACACCCCAACCGATGGCGGAATCATCGGGGCGCGGCACTGAGCGAAACAGATTGTTCAGAAGTTTCCACAACAACTATCATACAATTCAGTTATATAACACGTCCCATACCGTGTCCCAAACAATAACAAGTTATCATAGAAATCAGCTAAACAATATGGGAACTGTTCCGACAACTCAAGTTTAATTATTACAGACCGAATTTAAATATTGTTTTAAGACTTCTAGACGGCTAACTATAGATCTTACTGACTACAGGTGCCAGTACAAGATCTACAGATAATTATAACCCTGGAGCAGGTATATGGACACTGTCCTAAGGTCACAGGCTCCTAGAAGCTTATTATTGCCTCGCTTCCCTAGCACGCTAGTAGCTTAAACACCTGTCACATACGTTAAAATAAAAGTCAATACATATAATGTAAAGGTGAGTACACAAGTTTGATATAGCATATAAAGTTCGAAAGTTTACGCATAACCAAGCACGTACACAAGGGCAAACGATGCATGTAAATTATCAACATGGGACCATCGATACCAACGACTTCGAGTTGACTGTCCGAGACAGTTCGCAATACATGATTACCACTGTAATCCATGCAGGTAATTGTCCTTAGCAACCCCCGTGTGAACGGGTGCTGAGTCCAAACTATAGTACTACGTTGCTAAAGCAGGTAGATAGCACTCCACGTGTAAACATAATAAACAGCAATCATTTAGACAAGTAATACATGCAAATAGGTTAGCGTTCAAATAGTTTGTGTTGTTTGTGAATTTGATAGATTACGTATGTAACACCCAAAAGTGCTGAAAGCAAAAAGGGATCGAGTATACTCACAGTGGTTGATCGTGGATTGAAGGGAGCACTGAGAATAGGTTAGCCTGAATAGTTCGATAACACAACGATGAGTAACGCGGAAAAAGTAAACAATGTACTTGGATCGAGTAGGCCATTCGATCGGACAGCAGTTCGATCGAGTGGGCTGTTCGATTGGTTTGAAAGTCCGTTCGAACATCCATTCGATCGGCTGGCTGGCTCGATCGGCTGGTTCCTTCAAGTGGATTGTTTCTTCCTTTGATGAGAAGGATGTGTTTGTGTATGATGGTTTGTACTACCTTTCAAGTTGGCCGATCGAACAGCTGTTCGATCGGTTAGCCCAACCGATCGGTTAGCATTGCAGACTTGGCAAGATGTCACTCGATCGGTTAGTATGCTCGATCGGGTGACATTCCAATGTTTCAAAAAGTCTAAGTGTTGAAGTGTAGTATCTCATGATTCGAGTAGTAATGATTACAATCGAGTGGCGTAGTCGATCGAACAGTACCTCGTCAATACTACACTTTGTGAGTTGGTGGGTCTAAGTGCTAGTCGATCGGTTAGCCTAGTCGATCGGCTGGCATAGTCGTTCGGTTGGGCTGTTCGATCGAACAGCCTAGCCGTTCGGCCAGCTTCTCGATTCGGTTAACCTATCACTTAACACTTGGTTATTCCCGTTAATTGTTGATGTTTTAGAGATATTTTGACTACGTGTTGAACCACAAAGCTGAAGTCCCTACTTAGTCTACTGACTCGAGCAGGAATCACCCAAACTCGGTCAGAGACGGTTTGGAACCTAAGTTTAACGTTTAACCCGGAATCGGTATATCTCTCGGTAGAACCCGAATCTTGAACCATGTGTTTGTTTAGATTGATTTGTAAGTCGGTTCAAGTCTCGTTTTCACCTTTTTGAGTGTAAAAGAGTTGAAAGATAGATGAAAACCCATCTTCCAATCCTTTTCCACCGTGAAATGTTAAGATCTTTGGAAGATTTTAAGTTATTGATATGGAAATCGGTTAGATCTAGCTTATTCATGGTTGAATGAAGTCAAGAACATGAAGTTCTTGATGAACACCAAGAACACCATGATGACATCACTTAAGAACACCTAGATCTTGGTGATTTCATGGATGAAATTCAGATTTTGAAAGATAGAAAGATGGAGAATCGATTAATGAACAAAAACGTACAAGGATTAGAGCGAAATACTTACCGGTTTGAGAGAAATCTGAGATTTAGTGAGAAGAAGAGGCTGGTCGGTCAGAGCTTTTCCAAAAGTGGAAAGCTTGACAAGGACAGCCCTATTTATAGGCTTCCAAAAGAGGAAAGGGTTAGCTGATCGAACAGCATCCCTGATCGAGCAGCTGTCCGATCGAACAGTCCTGTTCGATCGGCTAGCCTGTTCGATCAGGTTGCCCTGTTCGATCGGCTTGCCTGGTTTTGAGTGTTTCGCGACGATTTTTGATATTTCGACTTAGAACGATGATTCGAGAATGATAGAATTCCTAATCAAATTACTTTTAGTCTCAACTACTATATCTAACATACAAGCATCCTTACAACCTATTTTCAAAGTCGGTTTCGATTTCCATTGAGTTTGATTCACCTTGAGTCTTGATTGATTTGATTGATTCACCACACACTTTAACATAAAATAAGCATGCACAAGTAACACATAAGGCACACACACACACGTATAAAAGCATTAAAATCCCCACACTTGAGTTCGGTGATTGATTTGATTAGCTTGATTATTGATTGACTAGCTTTATTGCATTGTTACTTCCTATCATTCACAGTCGGTCGTTGATTCACAGTTCGATTATCGGTCGGTTAGTTTGATTATACAACACTTACTCCAAATAATATGAAAATCAAAATGAAACTAAAATGAAATTACTCTTTATTAATCTTTAATTCCAATAACAGTCAACACTTGACTTTGACTTTTGGAAAACACGGGGTGTTACAACTTTTGTATTGAACTATACTTTAAGACATGTTGCAGGTTTGTGATGATGTTGATAATGCACAGAACTTAGTAGGATGCCTAGAAACACATTTTAAACTTTAAATACTTGTTGTAATGTAATTCATTTGTTTCAACTTATTGTATTCTATTTCAAACGATGTATTGGATTCTTCTAGCAATGAAATGAAATTTATTATTAAATACTTGTCACATTAGTGTTATGAAGTCTCTTGCAATCTCGTTTCCGTCTCACTCCGATGTTTCCGCCATCGGTTGGGGTGTGACATTTTGTATAAGGGTATAATTGTTATGGTGTATATATAGGGCACCAATTGTCGATTTATTGGCTGGTACGATCAGGAAAGATGTCAAAGATGCATTGATATCATACTGGTTTGCTATGGGGGAAGAACACATTGGAAGAAGCAAATTTCAAGTTGGAACAAGCAAACAACTTTCTTCATCAGGCCAACATAGCTATTGAAGGCAAACTTAAGGAAAGTGAAGCAAGAACTAGGAAGTTAAAGAAGTTTTTGGTTCTTAGTTGGATTTTGTTCATATTGTATGTATTGTTTGTTTATGTTAAGTAATATGTAATGCTATGTTAGGACCTGATGTAATGTATGATGTTTTGAAATGTTAATGAAGTTGAAAATTATGATGTACTTCTGAAATGTTATGGTGGTGGTGGGTTAGTTTATTTTGTTGTGTTCGCATTGGTTTTCGTGGTTCTTGTAATAAGAGTGATTCTCAAATGAACCCTACCCTATATGTGTTTGTGTATATATATATATACTAGTGGGAAACCCGCGCGTTGCGGCGGAGTTGACAATACCTGACGGTGACATAATTCAAACCATAAAATGATTAAAAAAACATAAGACTTATTTAATCTTTTTGGGCAGTCTATGTCACATGACTTGCACCAACAATTAATCCAAGGTTTGTTGATTTATATATAAATTACATTCTTGTAACAACATAGATTACTTTCAAAATGCATAAGTGATTGAATATGTACTTGCTAATCAAGCTCAACCATCCAGAGTCTCTGAATAGATACATATAGTCTCTGTGTGTATATTATATATGTTGCTCAAGAACCAGATAACAAAAATTGATAACAGTGGTTCGTAACTATAAAAGAGAGGCTATTTTATTGATCTAATTATACCACGTGTACTTGGTGGATCAGATCATAGCAAAGTCCAACATTCTCACTGATCAACTTGAATAATATGGTTATATATAACAAGGAGATTCTTTTGCAAATATCTAAAGAACCCTAAACATCAAATCAATGTAATAAGCAGGCAACAGCAACATTAATATTGCAGATCAAGTAAGAAACCTGGAATATTTCCGGAGATCAATGTAATCCATTAATAGCCTTAGAAAGGTCCAACTGCCCACTGAAATAACTTGAGGAAACTATAGACAGCTCTTGACGACCTTTCCAATCTTCACAAGGTTTTAAGCTGATCAAATTTTCAACAGCTGCAGCATCAAGGCATAGCATGGTTTTATAGTCTTCATCACCCAAAACGAGAATTGCTTTCGCCTTTTTGTCCCAAGGATTCCATAAAACTGCAAAGTGTAGAACATGATGGTTAAAAATAGTTAATAAACAATGTATGGGTGTTAATTTCTGGCACGGCCAGAAACACGACACGAACCTAACACGAAATTCGTGGGTTTGGCTTTAGTCTAAATGGGTTCGAGTCAGTTTCAGGTTGAACCCGCAAACCAGTTTAGCTAAACGGGTTGGGTTCGTGCCAACCCGGCCGAGTTTGCGGGTTGACCCGTTCAATCCATTTAAATTATACTTTATTTTATTATTATTTTTTTACTATATGTTTCATGTCATGAATTAATTTGGGTGGGTATTTTATGCCATGAGTATAGCATAAAAGAGAAATTGACATAAGATTTTGTAGTTAAAATGTAATCATATTATATACCTTTGTGTTTTTTGTAGTAAATTTTAATTTATTAATTTGCGAAAAGAAAATCGGACTGAACGGGCCTTTTTCGGGTCAACCCACGAATATTCGGGTCGTGTTCAGGTTCATATGTATGACACGATTTTCGGGTTCAGGTCCCGATTGTGTTCATCTAAAATTTTAAGGTTTGGGTCGGGTTGAACCGACCAATCCACAATTATGAACCGTTTAGCACCCCTAAAACAATGTGCATAATTTGGGGTATAACTTTAAAAAATCAATTTCAAAAGTAAAGATAGGAAAAGAAACCTGCATCTACCGTGCCTTCTTTACGTAAGACAAATGTTCTCTTCTTCTCATGGTCAATTATGGCGATCTTAGTAGGTGTACTCAAATAAACACGATCAATCTAATAATAAGATAAACTATCAGACCTTTATATACAGAAAAAACAAACTTCGAATGTAATACATTTGGAGGTAAAAATTAAACCATGTCTTACCTCACCATCAAAAGTAATGGCGTCTGCCTGCTCTCTGTACATTACTCTCTTGGACAGATTATCAAAATAGTCCAGCGTCTCTAAGCCCTCAACACATACTTCACTGCAAAATTATATTTCCTATCTTTTAGAAAAAAAGAAATATGAAGAGTATTAAAAAGGAACCTAATATAAAGTGCTGATAAGTCGGATAATGTCTAGCAGCTATGATAGATGGTCCAACTTTTGGATAAGCAGAGTGGAACACTAATTATAATAAGATGGAGTAGGCAAACCTGACATCAGATACAGAAAAATAATTACACAACGCAAGGGTAAATGTAAAGGCCTTGTTATCTACATTTCTCACGCGAGGGATCATAGTAAGCTTGCCAGCACCGACAATAATGCGGAGCCGCAACTCCATATTGCATTTAAAAGATATAAACAAACTATCCAAGTACCTGTATGGCCATGTTTTCAAATCCTCTTCTGTTGATTTCAGTAAAAGATCTGCAGTCGATTGATTGTTACCTGGGGTTAAAGGAGAAGGGTCATCGTCTAGCGACCATAGCCTGTTCCTGGCAAATCCATGTTGCTCCAGTGTTCCAAAATTTGCAAAATGCAATATGCACAGATGACAGTTAATGAGTACATTATTGAGACAGAGCAGGTAATGAAAGAAGGTTGTTCAGTTCAAAAGGCGTGACATAATAAACTGGCCAATGATATATATAACAAAACCGAAGCATACCAAAAGAATAAAATTGTAGTCAAGCCATTCAAAAAGCACCCAAACTGCAGTAGCACCAAATAAGACGCTGATATCTTTTTGTTCCTCCACAAGAGCACATCAGCAGCTTGAAAACGACAAAAAAATCAATTTAGAATCAATATTTGGGCTTGTTTATTTATTTTCTCATTTCTCTAGCACACCATAAAACTTATCCAAAGGGGTTTTCGTGCTCTTAAAGTTGATTGATTTTCCTTATTTCCGGGCATGTGTGTTTATTTTCTCATTTCTCTAGCCTGATCTTCTATATTTTAAAACGCTACCAACAACAATAACTATACTTATATTACTTAAGTTTTATTTTATAAGCAAGCAAGAATAGGTGAACAAATTATCTTATCTAGTTCAGAAAATTAGCTGTGAGTGTACCACTGCTTTGCCAAGCCCTTCAACCTACAAAAGATTATACACTCATATATATAAGAAAATTGCATATGAATTATCATTAATGAAAGGTTAAGGAAAAAATTTAATTCATAATTTGATTGTATAATTAGCTTTAAAACTAAGTATACAAAGAAAAATTGTACAAAAGTTAATGAAGAAATTTAACCAAAATGGAATTTACCTCAGTTAAGATTCCAAAACTTGAGCAAGTTGCACTTTCCTCAACTTATTTTTTACTACAAAACTCTTTATTTCCAGTTGCCTGCCAATATCAAGATTTTGAAGCTGGATTAATGTTCAATCAGTCTTCATTAATCCAAAAGTCGATGCCAATTTATCAAGAAACCTGGAACATTTTACACAAAAACTATCAAGAAAGTCTTAACAAATGTCAACAAAAGCATGAAATTTTGACGATTTCACTCAAACCCCAGAAAGAATTTGGGAGGAAAGCGGAAAATAGTTGAGGGTTCGTAACTTCGTATACAAATTAAACGAAAAACGAAGTTTTTTTTTAGATTAGGGTTACAGAGAACCCTGTTGTTACAGAGAACCTCGATGTTCGCCGATCGATCTACACCAAAATGGGACACGCACGACGGATCTGACTTGCCGGAGTTCTGCTAGAACCTTAGGTGCTACTGGTAACGTCGTCTGCTTGTCCATCATCATGATCAACCTCTGGTATCAACTCTTCAGAAGACCTAGAAGCCAAACCATTTTCACCCATGATTTTCTTCTTCGTTTTGCTTCCTTGAATTAAGAAATTTGAGAAGAATGCTCTGATGAATGTTGTGCCAAAGAGACAGAGAGGAAAATAAATGGTGTGCGTCAAAAGGAAACAATAATCAATTGTATTAATGTTACGTCCGACCTTGGCTTCCTCCGACTTATCATTGGCGTCTTAATGGCTTTCAATTGCATTCAGTTGCTGTGGTGTGAATGACGATCAGTCGAGGGGGAGAGGGGCAGGATGGGAAGAAAAAGTGTTAAAATTGGGGATTTGTTGTTGCCTTTTGGGCTGCCATCTTAAAATTTGTGTAGGAAATTACTACTTTGTACATGGGAAATGCTTATATATAGTATATAGATATATAATTTCTTGAAAAATAATGTATTTATAATTTAACATGTACAAGTACTTCCCGAGTACTCTCCGCTTATAGGCTGAGTATTCGGTTTCGCAACTCTCTAACCGACCACTCTAAGAGCATCTAGTAACTTTTACAACTACGGTTTTTATAGATAATTTAAAAAAATATAACAGAGTACAAATATATCAGAAACCTTGAGTATAAAAAAAGAAAAAGAACACAAATACCTTTTGTTATTTCTACAATTAAAGGGTAACGGGTCCAACCAAAAAAAGAGTGTGAACGTTGGACTACGTTAAAAGAATTAACAAGAGGCAACCCCACCCTCAAGCTAGAGATGTGATGCCACTTTCAAGAGAAAATAGTAAATGTCTTCATTTTAAATAAGTAATATAATATATTATTTCAGATGGTGTATCCATTTTATATTATATTTGTTTACCAGGAATCCAAGATAACTGTAATTATTTTTGGTAACGTTCAACGAATCCTTCAAATGAGCTATTGGCGAAATTCATCATATTGAGATACACTTGCTTCCGAACCGGAAAAAACCCTCACCTAGGACCGAAGTCCATAAACACTCGCCCGAAGACATAACAGTACAGTAAGGTAACACCCGTTCAGTTTAAGAATTAAGAAGAGAAAACCTGGTAGTCAATGACAAACCAATATAACACATTTTAATATCCCTAACACTATATGAATTATTAACAATTCATATTATTGTTTTTTAGTAAATTGCCACAATCATCCCTGACTTTTAGATCTGTTTGTCAGTTTCATCCAAAATGACTTTTTTTTGCCAAATAGCCCTTCAACTTTGACATTTTTTTGCCATTTTCATCCAAACCGCTAACTTACTTTACTTTTTCTGTTAAGTTGAAGGATATTTGGATAAAACTGGCAAATATAAACCCTAGGTACGATTTTGGCAATTTACTTAAATTCTTTTTAATTTCTTTTATTTAATTAATTTTGTCACATATGTATAAAATAGAATATAGATGCAGTTCTTACAAAAAAATTAATTGTTTTGTCACATAATTTTTATAAATTTTCATCCAACCACTAACTCAGTTATTTTTTTTCTATTAAGGTGAAGGATCTTTTAAATCTTATAAAGTAAGACAAAAATTAATTTTCAATTTATATATATATATATATATATATGTCAGTTTTATAAAAATAAAATCTACTTCAACCTCTAAATTTTATAAAACTAAAATGCTAGTGACCTTATAGAAAAAGGTCAAATAAATAAATCTTATCATATGTACCAAATTTGTAATTCATCTTTTACTCTTTTAAATTCGCTCCTAACAAAAAACAGAAGCCACTGCGCCCACCTTTATCAAACAACGTATCGTTACCAAACCTTAAATTACCCACCAAATAGTAAGTATAATGTCATGAACCAAAAATTTCTTTACTCAAATCACTCGGAATAAATATTAGCTACTTACCCTTATAATCTTAATTAGATAAATATTTTGTTTCTGCCAACATATTTCTTAGGTGCTCAACACATTTAAAATATGTAACGTTTTACAGTTTTTTTCTATCTCTACACCTGATTAAATACTAAAAGTTGCAATCAATTGTTGTGTGCTGCACACTATTGATATTTATTTTATATATTGTTTTCTCTTTATAAAACTGATCTGTATAAAAAAAACTGGATATTAATTTCTGTCTTAATTTATAAAATTTAAAACATCCTTCACCTTAGCAGAAAAAATAAACTGAGTTAGTGGTTTGGATGAAAATTTATAAAATTATGTGACAAAACTATTAATTATTTTTTATAAAAACCGCATGTATATTCTGTTTTATATATACGTGACAAAATTAATTAGATAAAAGAAATTAAAAAGAGTTTGAGTAAATTGCCAAAATCGTCCTTGAGGTTTTATATTTTCCAGTTTCATCCAAATATCTTTCAACTTAACACAAAAAGTAAACTAAGTTAGTGGTTTGGATGAAAATGACAAAAAAATGCTAAAGATGAAGAGGTGTTTAGCACAAAAAAGTCATTTTATATGAAACTGCCAAACAGACCTAAATCTCATGAACAATTTTAGCAATTTACTCTTGTTTTTTTTAACAAATGATCCAGGTTTTTCAACAGAGAATTTATATCCCAACATTCAGTTAAGATCATCTAGGAGGATAAGGATTATCACAACGATCAGTAGGACACATTCGAGAATGCGAATAGGTAGCACATGTCACCTATAATATATGTCAACGATCACGAAGTCACATACAAAAAGAAACTTGGCTAGTTAGAATCAGTTGCGAAATAACGATTTTTTTCAAAAGGGTCCATTTTTTCGGTATTTAAAATTTTCACAACTTAACATTAAAATTTTCTGGTCGATCGTCGTTCAGGTCGGGTCGGTTAGGAGCGAGGAACGTATAACACAAAAAATAATAATAATAATAATTATTACTCATTAGAAAACCCAATAAAAATAGGATGTCATTTGAAACGAAAAAAAAAAAAAAAAACATTGCTAATTTTTATATTCACAGCATAAAGTTTTGGATCTTTGCATCATTATCCTAGAATTCAAGTTTTAAGAAACTAACTCACAAATTCTAAATTCAAATTTATAGAATCATAGCATACACATACAAAGATTTACATGTTATTCAAATTTCCTAACTTTATATTCTTAGTAATAAATCCTTAAACCACTATACAACTAACAAAATTCAAGTTACAAAACTTAAAACAACAAATTAGGTTTATCTGTGTTTTGTATGTTTGCATCTCATTGTTTTGGAAACCATGGTTTTAAATTAGATTAAGGAAAAAAATAGCACACAAAAAATTGAGTTGAACAAGGTTAGAACCCATGAGTTCTTGTTAATAAAGAATGGGTTTACCACTACACCACCTTTAATTTTAATGTTATGGTGTCCACCTAATTAATATTTTAGGGTCTTTTGAAAATTTAACATACCGTATTTACTATTTTTTAAAAATTACTAGTGTTCGGGGACCCCGACCTACTCTATACGGGTCCGCTCCTGGTTAGAATATATATTACATAAATTTCAACAAGTTAAAAAAACAGTATAAAATACCATATTGATGTGTAGCCTATCATGTAAACTCCAAGTGATCATCTATTTACTAGTCTCTTATTGATGGGTTAACTTGTAAGGTCCAAAACCTCGAAGACCTTACAATTGTATTTAAGCATTAAATTATAGTTCTTAAACTATTAAATGTCATACATTTGCAGCGGGAACACATCATATATCCAGTAGATCAAGTGATTCATTTAGAAACCTAATAATCAACTTCATAATGAAAACTAGGACTACTCATGCGAAAAAATGTCATCTTTGGTGTCATCAGTCATATGGAAAAACGGTACACGAGAAGTGCCAACTAAAACCCGCAAAGGTGTCAATGGCGGTTGTTTTCCAAATCCGAGTTTATTTAAGGCTCAAACTATTCGGACACTCTCGCTGCCTATTTGGACAATGGTGCCCAAGACGCCTCGTATAGGCTTATACGAGGCGTCTAGGCACATAATTCAAGAGGGTCTCCAGGGAATGTCAGGCACAAAGTTTAAGAACCCTAGTCGCCTCGTACAGGCCTATACGAGGCGTCCAGGTGTTGGGTGTTTTTTTGGTCGAAAGAAGGGGTGTTTTGGTGGGGTATTTTGATAGTTTTTGGAGGTGATTTTTTTGAGTGAAAAATTTGGTGTTTTTAAAAAAAGTTTTATTTTTTGTACTATAAAAATTTTTACCATTTTCAAGATCTGCTCTTTAAATATATTCGAACGTTTAAATATTATATTGTTTTTAACATTTTACTTTTTTAAATATTATCCTACCATTAAAATATTATCTCGTTTAAATATTATTTAACATTTTGAAAATTATATTATTTCTGTATTATATTCAAAACATATATTGTTTCCGTATTATATCAATTTAATACAACAATCATTAAGTAACCGAATAACTGAAAACAAACGTAAATATGACATATATAAGATAACTTTTGTACATTCATAACAAAAATAAAAACTACAACTGGTCTATTCCTCAGGGTCCGAGTCTGGATCTGGCTGCTGCGGCTGATGTGGTGCTCGAGGTGGTGGGAGCGGTATGGGGGGTAACCCCTCTCTCTCGTCTATCCTGCTCGGCCCGAACCAACCAATCTATTAAATCGTTGAGCATGTGAAGCTTGGCTCGTATCTCCGGATGTACTGCAGCTCTTGGGGCATGACCTGGAATAACGTGACGTGGAAACTGAGGCGCCCCGGGAGGTGGTGGTGGCTGTGGCATCGCTGGACCATCTAAATTCACCGGAGGTCCTGCACGAGCGCTGCAGCAGGATCTGGCGGAGGATACAATAGATCGAACTTCTCTGGTAGGTTCTTCGCTATCCATAAGAGACCTGCGCGAGTTTTAAACCGCTCGCCAAGGACGTCGAACCTCTTAATCAGTCCCATCCCCCACAACATCTGAAAACCCATCTGCGTCGGCATGATGGGCGCCAGTAAATGTGGGTCCTCCTCTGATACGAGGCCCAATGAACGGGCAATGACGGTCACGTAAGTGCCGCCATAAAAAATCCGCGCTCCTGCTGGTGATGGGCGGAGGTGAAGTACTGGGCTAGATCGTGTGCTAGTGCGCATGGCCTCCTGTACAACAAACAATAAAAGAAAAAAAAAGATCTGTGCTCGTACACCACTCACGGCTGTACCCTCGACCTGTAATAGAAGTAGCGATCATCCTATGTATATACCTGTAGATAGTGTTAGCGAAATACAGAAACATAAATTAATAAACAATAATAATAATCACAATAATTACTGTAATAAACGTACGTACCTGTACAATGGGTCATGAATATGTGAAACTCTCCCCTTCGACTTGTCATGCTCCCAAGTATCGACCGCCGCAACCACCTGCCAAAACCCTAAAAGAGTGGGTTTATCAACCACCACTAGCCCCTGCGTATCAACGTCTGTCTCGATCTCCTCCTACAGAGATCTTCTTTCTGTGAAGGCACTCTTGCAGTGCTTCATAATATTCTGTTGTATGTGAAACATGCAAAGAAGTCTGGAGGCGTCTGGAAATACATTAGCACACGCGCTCATAAGAGCTAGGTCTCTATCCGTTACAATCACACATGGCTCCATACATTCATCCAACATTGACTTTATCCTATCAAGCACCCGTACAAAGTTATCACTCCGTTCTTTACACATAACGGCATGCGCGATACAAAACGAATGGTTGGTAGGCGTCATACCAACAATCTGGACAAATGGCATATTGTATATGTTTGTCTTGTACGTTGAATTGATCAGCAAGACGTGGGGGAGTGCACACCACATTTCACTCGAGTAGTGATGAAGAAAAAAGATCTCTGTTGCGACCTCTGTTCCGGGTTCCTCCCGTGTCTCGTAAATAAATTCGTTGTTTATCAGCATGTTTTCTAGTGATTGCATGGGAGTCAATCCGTCTCTTTGTTCGGCTCTAATCTTCGCCACAACGTTTTGAAAGTCTTTCTGAACATGAAACCTGTCGGGGTCCTGCTTCCTTATCGTTTGAAAAATTTTGCGCGGCTCCATGTTTTGAGTTGTCAGTTGCTCAATCAGTTTCTTTTCGCTTGGAGTAAACCTTCGCACAAATGCGTGGGCCGACAAGTCCTCACAAAGTTCGTGGTTATGTTCAATATTTCCCCCTTTTATCTCCCAGGTTTCATACGGATGGTCTCGCACAGCCAGTAGGTAAAACGGGCAACCGGTTTTTTTGCTTCCGGCGTTTCTAACTGTTGCTGTAGTGTGGTGCTCACCACCACTGTCACATTCAAGCCATACCCTCGTGGTCCTTCCCCCGATTTTCTTTGATCGACGGGTTACAATAACGAAACCATCCGCGTTTGCCATTTCTTGTGCCCATTTCTTTAGTTCATCTAAAGAGTTGAAAACCTGTAACATCGACAATAATAACCATATTAATAATAATAATACTAATAACAACAATAATAATAATAATAATAATTAATCTATCTAACGTAACAAAATAAATTGATACCTGCTTTTTTAAGTACGGATTGTCCGGCATGGGGGTGCCTCACCACCATATCCTCCAACGTCCGGATAGTTTTGTTGAACGTAAGGACCGCTCGGGGAAATGAGTTGCTGATGACCACTGTCTCCTTCGTATCCATCATGATATTCTTGTTGACCGTAAGAATATTCACACCCGTATCCATAATCCGGATACCCTTGTTGCGCCGGATAACTTGTTTCACCAGCATGGTATGAGTCATCTACAGGGGATGTTTCATTAATAGGGGGATGTGTGTTCAAATCTAGAAACGGTCTGTTTTGTTTTTCTTATACACTAGACACAACCTCCTCTTGCTCGTTAGAATCGGGAACGCCAGACTCCTCCAAAAAACGGTATCATCATTAGTAAATAATTAATTAAAACAAGTAATTAAAACAGTAAGCTAATAACTGTTACCTGAACGTTTTCGGGCACCCATGAGTCGCCAGAATACTGTCCAAAGACATAGTTGCCGTCCCAGTATGATGACATTTCAGCACTTCACAATGATAAAAACACGAATGCAAACAAGAAAATTTATTTCGAAGAAACAGAAGAACTATACTCGGGTGGATGAATAATGCACTGCATGTCCCTATTTATTTGAAACATAGACGCCTCGTAGAGCCCTAGACGCCCAATATTGCTTTATGTCGCGTGCCAGACACTTAGTCAGATCAGTCCTCAAGACGCCCCGTATAGCTCTAGACGAGACGTCTTGGTCCCTTGTATTGCTTCCTCGTATAGGCCTAGACGCCCGTCTGATGTGACTGATGTGACGTGGTACGAGGTTCAGTGATTGGTCGGATAAAGTAACCATAGACGCCTCGTATAGGCCTGTACGAGGCGTCTTAAACGGTGTGGAAATAGGCAATCGGGTGTGTGAATATGCACACCCTTGTTTAATGCCAATATCCAAACTTTTACATTGAAAATGCATTATAATCAACTCATAACAACATACCAAGCTTCAAACATAAAATACATATACGTGATTCTCACTTTTAAACCGTGATGAACAAAACCTAAGTTTACATATCTAGCTTTCTCTCTCCAAATTGGTGAAGAAATTACAAAATGAGGAGCATGATCCAAGTTCCCTTAGTTCCCTTTCCATAATAGGGTTTTATTTTTATTTTTTTCATACAAAATTATCATTTACAAGTTAGAGCTTTAATTCATAATCCATTTACATGTCCATTTCATTCATTAGAGAATTCGGGTGTTACACCCGTGCCAAACAGGATATGTACGAACATGTCTATAATTGCCCATGTGCGCGCCCGTTCTAGTTGACTTTGCTTGTGCATCCAAGTTTGAGAAAAGTAAAAATACGTGAGAAAAAAAAAAAAAAAAAACAAGTATATAATGCATTTAACTAAACGTGTCATTTACTTAAACACTAACACACATTTTAATTAGTGGGTTATCTCACACTACATACTTAACACTGTTATTGAGATGACATACTAAATAACATCAACAAAAAGTATCATTATTTATTGTTCATGATTTTCTTTGTAAAACTATAAAGCTAAGTCCTTCTTATAAAAAGAAAAGTCATAAAAGTATTTTATCAATCATGTTAACTCGACCAACTAAACGTGTAACACATAGGATGATCAATTATACATGTAATACATATGATATATTAAATGAGTCGTAAACATGCGTGCGAGAGAAAAGTAAAAGATGTTTTATTTCAGTGTCTTTATATATATGGTCTTTGTAGAAATTTCGAAAGCAGTCGCTATCATGTGTTGAGACCAAAAGTCTATGATGCCCCCTTAATTAAATAAGAAGAGACTTTTTTTATATTAAAGTAACTTAAGAAAACCGTCATGTGAGTTTTGTTCTCTTAATATCACTAATTAACTAATTTTTTTATTATAATTTTCCCTTTCACATGAACATCGTTAGCGTCTAGTTGCTAAAGGTCATCACATCCCGGTGATGCACCTATTCACCGGCTGTTTTTTCTCATGGTGTATGGTCGGCTGTGGGTAAGTGGTGTAGGGTGATGACTTTAATGGCGTTCGACTTTAAAGATTTGTTGGGAGTACACGAGCAGGTTAATAATTAATGGTCCCAGAAAGTGATTAGAGGGATTGTGTATATTTCCTGTTGGGCCATCTGGATTATGAGGAATGCTAAGGTGTTAATAATGTAACTCCTAAGGTTGTTGAGACGGTTGCCTTGATTAAGTCTCGGTCGTTCTTATGGCTAAAAAATAGATCCAAGTTTGCTAGGCTTGACTGGAAAGAATGGTCTTGTAACCCTCTGTATATGATGTAAGTGTTTTTGATAGCGGTCCTCGTTTTGAGGCCTGCCCGTGTTTCTAATGAAATTCACTGTTCAAAGAAAAAAAAATCACATACTTCGCATGTTGAAAGTTTTTTGTAACGTAAAAAAAACATGTCTATGTGTTTGTTCATCACCTTTCTGTACCCGAAATTTTTCGTATATTCTTTAATTATATACTTGTTTCTAGAGAAAACGGAGACATGGACATGGAATCCGGATTTTGAATCCTTAGTTTAAAAAAAAAATCACTGATACAACTAACATGAATATGATATACATGAAAATTAGTTAGTACTAATTTTAATTTGAATATATAAATATTATTTCATGTCCATATGATATAGCTCTTCATCACCCTACTCAGTGGCGGATTCAGGAATATTTTTCACTGGGTTCACTTTTTTAGATACTCTAATTTCATGTGACTGAAGATAAAGAATTTCGGGTCGGTTCGATAGTTCGGATCAGGTAAGGTTCACCACATAATAAAAGTAAGATACAATGATTAAAAGAAAATCGTCATTAGAAATTTAAAATCACATAATATAAAATACGATAGTCTTTACAAATAAAAAAAACTACCTAAAATTGTTGACGACGAGTTTTCATCTTTTGAAAACGTTGCATTACACTCTCAACAGAAACTTTTTGTAAGAACTCCTTTTCAATGTAACAAATGCAAGAATCGTCCATGTATCCATCACCCATCCTATTACGTAATTCTGTCTTCACAAGCTTCATTGAAGAAAAACTCCTTTCAACACTAGCCGTTGCAAACCGGTAAAACTAGTGACAACTTTATTAAACGATAGACCAACTGATACTCAATGTGTTTCCTTGTTTCCACCATCCTTTTGGCAAGATCACTAACCCCATTCAGGTTATCAAATCGACTATCTTTTTTTCATATTAGAAATGTAGTGGCCGAGTTCATCGATAAGCTTATCTTTTTCATCAAAAGTAAAATCATACGGATACATTTCGGCCAACTTTAGCAAATTTAGTTTATTAAAGGAACTAAAATTATCACGCGGGCTCAAAGAACTCATACACGTAAGCAAGTTAGTGGTTACCTCGTTAAAACGGTTTCCAAGCTCTTGAATTTGCATGTCGAGAACCGTGTTGAAATTATTGACCACAAAATGATGACGATTGGTGATGTTGGTCTTTCTTCTTCTGTTTTTCGGGTCAACATACTCATCTTCCATGTTAATCATCTCAATATCATACTTGTCACAAAAGGATGTAACATCTTTTAAAAGTGAGTTAAAGCCTTCAAGTCGATACCTTTGTAATTCTTCTTTGGTTGATCTAACTAGCTCAACTGCATTTAAAATATCTTGATTCTTTCTTTGAAGAGCGACACACAATAAGTTAGTAACTCCCAAGATATGTTTCATCAAATGTAAATAAAATACAAACTTGAAACTTTTCATGTATAACTGAAGTCCATTTGCTTGAGTTTTGTGAATTGGTGCCCATGCCGAAGTTTCTATATATTTAAGCACTTCAATAACACAAGGATATAAGGTAAGCAACCGAAGAAGTGTTTTTTCGTGAGAGCTCCAACGTGTATCTCCGGGCCTTGTAAGTGCCATTTCTTGACAACATTTATTAAATCTGTTATTTCCTTAAAAAATCTACAAATTTCAAGATGTTTGTTTGCAAGGGCCACAACAACAAGTTGAAGTTGGTGGGCAAAACAATGAACATAATATGCCGAAGAATTTTCTTTCAAAATCAAAGTTTTCGAACCATTAAACTCACCAGACATGTTGCTTGCATCGTCATATCCTTGGCCTCTAACCCTACCCAAGCTCAAATTGCGGTGAGCAAATAATTCATCAATTGCAGATTTAAGAGATAAAGCGGTTGTTTCCATAACATGAACTACACCAATATATCGCTCCTTCACAAATCCTAATTTATCAACAAATCTCAAAACCACAGCCATTTGTTCCTTTTTAGAAATATCCCTCGATTCATCAACTAATAAAGAAAAGACATCATCACCAAGCTCTTCAAATATCATCTTTAACACTTCTTCTGCAAAACAATTACAAATGTCTTTTTGTATTGATGGAGCAGTCATTTGGCAATTCTTCGGAGCATTACTTAATATGTACTTTCCAATTTCTTCATTTATTTGTGCAAACAATTTTAAAAACTTTATGAAATTTCCTCTATATAAGGATGCTTCAGATTCATCATGACCCCGAAAAGGTAATCCGCCATTCAACAATCCTTTAGCGAGTATAACCGAAGTACTTAATCAGATTCAATATTCTTTGTTTTGTTCGGGTTTTTTTTGAACCACAGGTATAGATTGGGCTTCTTTAAGTAAGTCTTCTCCTTTTTGAACCGCCCTGTTGTGAAAACTATTGCATTTACCAACATGAGTTTCGAATCTTTCTTCTTTCCTATGCCAACATTGTACCCCCTCACTCGCAAATGCATCTTTTTGTCCACTTTCTTTGAATAAGTAACAATATAAGCAATACACTCTATCCGCTTTGACACTATATTCCAACCAATTTCCATGCTTTTCTGTGTACCATTTTGGATTGAACTGTCTTAACTTATCACCGTTACCAATAAGTGTTTGTGGAAAATCTGTTTTTTTCCTCGCTGTTGACATGGACCTCGAAGCAAATATGTTCGTCTAATTTCATCTTTTTGACTAGGGTGATAAGATGAAATTGGTTTCCTTTCGGAAGGATCCCACGAAAGATCATCCAAAACGATTTTCAAGGGTTTACTAGTTGAAGATGACGATTCAATGTTAGGTGGTGGTTGCCTTTGAAAAAAACTTGAAATATTCTTCTGCATAACTGATAATGCCTATATACCAAATTCAAGTTTAAAACATACATCAAAACCTGTTTATTCTCAACTCAAAAACTCAATTTCAGCACCAATATTAACTTAAATAAAACAAACAGATGTATAAGATTCAGTAACAAATTCAGCACCAAGATTCAGTAACAAATTCAGGTTTAAAAACCCCAATTCAAGTTTAAAAACCCCAATTCAAGTTTAATCAGCACCAAGTTTAACTAACAAATTCAGGTTTAAAAACCTCAATTCAAGTTTAAAAACCCCAATTCAGATGTATAACAAACTGAAACTTTCAGGCTTCAACACCAATATTAACTTAATACAAACAGATGTATAAGTGTATAACAAACAATAATCATAAATCACTGATGTAATCAAAATTCTAACCTTAATCAATCGCTGATTCGTATAAGAAAAACAAAGTGTCGGAACTCGGAAGGCGGAGCGGCGGCAACAGACGGCAGGCGGAGCGGCGGAGGCGAAGGCGGAGCGGCGGAGGCGAAGGCGGAGCGGCGGCAGCAGACGGCAGCAATCGGCGGAGAGGTGGAGTTGCTGATGTTGTTGACTTGTTTCTGTAGTCTGTTGTGTTGTGCGGCGTATGTTTGGACGTTTGGTGATATAACCCTAAATGGGTCTTATTACATTAAAGAAAAAAAATTAAAAGAGAAATTAAAAAAAAACGGAACAAAAAGGAGTTGAAACACGGATTCGAACTCGGGTGTATCAGGAAGAAAAGAGCGGACATAACCAGTGGAACCAAGGCTTCTTTTGTTTATGGGTTCCCTTTATAATTTACTTATGGGTTCCTTTTCAGTTTCTTATATATATTTACACTAAAAATTTAAAACCGAATGGGTTCCCGGGAACCCGTACTTTCTACATAAGTCCGCCCCTAACCCTACTTGCAATACTTAATCATCTAAAAGTTGTCACATCCTGACCCGTAACGAATTGGTACGGAGCATGATAATTGTCCAAAACTTATAACAACTATTATAAGTTTAATATTTAAAACATGACCAAATTAAATTGTCACACATAATCATAGCAATGTTAAAAAAAAATTCATAAAATATCTAGAAGATAATTAGTCATGAACAAATATCCAATTTATTACTAAGGCACATCCTAAGTGTCTTCATCGTCGAATCCTCTCAAATTTGTGTATCTGTACCATGCGTTTTTTTGGTCAACATAAAGTTTGTGAATAGATCTAAGTTTAAATAAAATATTTTGCTTTATTATTTTGATTATTTTATTTAAAAAATAAAAAGAATTTAACATGCAACTTCAAGTGTAGTAGATATGTAACGACCGCTTTTTCGTCTTAATAAATTAACTTACAAGGGTAATTGGAGGACTTCAAAATAATAACATTAATGCATACTTTTGACAAAAATTGGGCATGACCCGTCCGTAAAGCGGATATACCCCTGTTTTAAACATAAGAAAGACAAATACCATTCTACGACTTGTTCGACAAGACACGACTAAAAACCTAGACATCAAGCGTTAAAGTATATGTCTACTAACAAGTTGTACAAAATAAAAAATTTGACCCAAAACATTAGTGCAACTAGCGGAAGCGCTTGGTATGACATATCATGAACATGTGCTCGCTCCGTTTCTCCAAGTCGCCTAAATCGAGGATTACCTACATTCAACAACAAGCTTTATAAAGTTAGTCATAAAAATCTATTTCGCTTACAATACTAACATTTTAGTTCCATTCGCTTACATACTTTCATTTCTTTTACGCATTCAACTACCCAATTAATTAGGTAACGACATATACTCTCATAATGAGATTCAAGCATACCACTTACGACCCGGTAACATCGGGTTGATTTCTTTCAACATAAATCTTTCGTTCTACCCGTATTATGGATTGAACTCCATACATTCGGTATTGCATTCACGACCACCCGTTCAAAACGGATGGTACCTTATCCTTACTCGACTTGTTCAACTTGAACCGGTCGACTTGCATAGCTTATCATACCCTTTGTTAGCATAACCAAATCAGCAAGGGATTTGCTATTTCGCATCCACTACAACATAACTTCTAAAACCTTTTTTGACATAAACTCTTACATCTAACCAATCTTTATCCATAAAGGAATTGCACGAATCGTATTATCAAATAATAACATTCAATATCATTCGTAAATATACTAGTAGAGTAAATAAAGTTCAAAAGAACTTACCGCGATCTTGAGATACTTGTGCCTTCGAGTGACTTGCGCCTTCTTCCTTCTTCGTGCCTATATGTCATAATCCCATACTTTAGCTTTCAAAAACATTACTTTCACAATCCTTATAGTACATTATGGTGTCTACTAATCACATACGCCATTAAAATAAAGAAGTTGCATCGACTTAACAAGTATTCATGTAAAAGCCATAACTAAACTCACTTAGGCATTTCATCGAACACATTGTGTGTGTATCACAAGTTTAGCATAATGTACAAGCATCTTAAGCACAATTTCCATAGGTCACTCATTGATTAACATAAACATCCATAATTCCATATCTTGCCATCCTAACTATGAACACATAGTTTTAACAACAATTACTTATCAATATTTCATCAACACGTTGCCTAAATCATTAACACCATGCTAGTTTGAATATAGGGTTTCACAATATCTAATCATCCTATGACATGCAAATGGGTTTTTATTTCAAATCATTAATGCTTACAATTTCAAGCATAATTTCGACTCCCATATGCTATTACATCATGTATTCACATCAAATTTCACATAAAAATCACTGATTTCACATAACACAATTCATCAACTAGCATTAAAACATGAAATTCGACTTACTTGATACTTATAACACTTAAAGGGTCATGATTCCTAACTCATGCATCGAAAATTCAGACTTTTACTCCTTCAATTTTGTGGAAATTTGGAGAACTAGGATTCCCTTGGTCTCTCTCTCTCGTTCGAACGTACCAGCCAGGAAACAAGTTCTGGCCCTTTTTTTTTTTTATCAAAATCTAATTACACATTTTCACTTTTAGTCCTTTAACTATTAAAGTGTGTCCAAATGGTTATTTCTCATACTAACTTGATTCCTTTTATTTACATAAGGAGTTCTAATTTATTATTACTTGTAAAACTTTCGAAATGGTATGAATTTATATTTCACCATTCTTTATTATTAACACTTCCCATTTAGACTATTTCATTATGTCATACGAGATTTGGGGTGTTACAAGATACATCGATAGCAATTCACAATAACAAAAATCACCACAATCAAATCCACTAATGCGGCACAATAATAGACACAATGAGATTCATGTAACATCCATGTTAAAAACACTAAGAATTTTAAGCAAAATCCTTACGCTTATATAGATTATTATGCAATAGTTACATTCGAGAAACCCTCGGGTTATCAAAAATATTTAAGAACATAATTCGGAACATCCAAAGTTTTAAAGTATTTAAACATCATTACTACTAGTTTGCAATATTTGGTTAAACAAAAGTATCGAACAAAAACGAAAGCTTGACATTTTCTTTGTGTTCGGTTCATCATAGAGCTTGACTACCATCCTTACACTTTGAAACCACGTATATATCAAACATCTATATAAACATTAGTAAAACAATGCTTAAAACATAGCTTGGTAACCCAATCATCTCAAAAGAAGTAAAATAAGAATTTTAAGGAAACCCCGGCGTCAGCTACGGTATGTGTACCGTAGCTTACGGTGCACTTCTAACATTTGGGACATAAGGTCTTCACCATAACTTACGGTTAGATACCGTAGGTTACGGTTCAAACCTGCAAACTTTTCTTCATCTATCATAGCCTACGGTGGTATACCGTAGGTTACGGTGCAGCCCTGTTGCTTCTGTTTTCCTGTTTTGCCCTTTTCACAAAACTGGTCGTATCTTTTTACTCGCTTATCCTTTTAACCTCAAATTCGTTTCCACGCGATCGTAAATTGATCCCCCACATTTTAGAATTAAAACCCATCATCCGAAGTAACAAACTCTTATACCTTATGTTATCGGCATAAAATCAATTTGTGTAATTATTTTGACCCGTTAGCAAATTTAACCATTTTATTAACATTCTTATAGTAAGGATCAGTTCCTTATGGATATCAATCATTCTCCAAGTTTACTAATCTTGCATTTACACTTCCACTACCCGGCTTGCGATTTTGCTTTGTTTTTGACCCGTTTAGTTACTTTAACCAAACAAGAAGCTTATTCTCACCATATCATAAATTTACAATATAAAACATGTGTTCCCGTTACCTAGTTTACGCGTTCGCATCGTTTTGGCCGTTCATGTGAATTCCATCACTTATGAACTTCCGATCACACTTTTATTCACTATTTTTCCATTCGGCTCATTCGTGCGAAGTCCATCGCTTATGAATGAACTAAATTTCATGAATATTGCTTTGTTGATCAATACATATAAATTACAAATTCTTAAATGAAATCCTACGAAGCATAAGGCCACGTACCTTAAAGCTTTCCCTTTAGACGAGTGTCCGCACCGGCTTGACTTCCTCACGCTTCACTTGCGCTGCCTATAGTATACAAGCCAAGTGTCATTAGAACCTCTCGGCCATAACTAAGGCATGTAAATTTTCCAAACACATTATCTCATATTTCCATCAACATTTTTGTTCATTGATTAGGTTTGGCAAATTCTTTTAGACATTTCATCAAGCACCTTATGTGCATACTTTTTAGCTAGTCAATTTAGTTCAATATAAACCTTGACTAACCAAGAATCTCAACTCAACAAGTTCAATTACACATCTTATTATTATGCAATTTCAACAAACTTATGTCATTACATAAATTATTCATAGGGCTGTAAATGAACCAAACGAACACGAACAAGGCCATGTTCGTATTCGTTCGTTAAGGAAATTAGCATGTTCGTGAACTGTTCAAGAACGCATACCAAACATAAGTTTATGTTCGTGTTCGTTTGTTAAGGAAATTCAATTTTTCACGAACAGTTCATGAACACTGGCCTCGAACACAAACGAACGCAAACAAATAAAAATGAACGCAGACGAACGTTTAACTTGAAAATAAAAAAAATGAAAACATTGTTATCCTTAAACATTGGATATAAGTACTTAAATACAACCACCAAATGATAAATCAAAACACAAGAAGTTTACCACACCACCAAACGATGAATAAAGTTTAACTAACTTAGACATAATTATCCATAAAAATGTCTTAGAATGTCCAAATTTTAACTAACTTAGAAAAAATAGGGTTTCAAGTTTTCAGTATGTTTGGATAAAAGGTTTATTATTTATTATTTTTTTTTAAGATAATCAAACGAACATATTACCGAATGTTCACGAACGCAGTCGAACGAACGAGACACGTGTTCGTGTTCGTTCGCTAAGCTAACCGAACATAATTTTTTGTTCGTGTTCGTTCGTTAAGCTAATCGAACGAACATAAACGAACTTCCCGCCGAACGGTTCACGAATTGTTCGCTGAACGTTCAGTTCGTTTACAGCCCTAATTATTCATATAAACATGGGGTTTTTCATACTAGAATCAAAACCCACTTCTTCATACAACACATTGGCATTTTAACATATGATTTCTTATAAATTCTTCACCTCATTTCAGTCTATCATACTTTAAAGGCATAATTTATTCATCATGGTTCATGTATTACATGTTTTTACTAATACCCACCTACATAATCATGATTAGTGCTCAAATACTTGATTTATAGCATTATCTACATAATCTTATCACAAGTTTGTTTCTAAACATGAATACACTTCAAGTTCTTACTCTAACATCCACAATTCATACTTTAATTGCATTTGCAAGTGTTTATCAAGATTTTTACTATACCATTTTCAAAATTTCAACATACCTTATGTAAGTCACGTATGGATGATCAATAATCTGGACACATGCATCAAAGATACTCCCAATTCACCCTCCAATTGATCAATTTAGTGATTGAAGAGTTAGGGGTTTTCTCTTGGCCCTGATCATGCACACACACTTAGGAACATAGGTATGTGCTATGTTTTGTTTTAAGTTTTTAATAAACAAGTGTACCCACTTTACCATTTTAGTCCCTCAAGTTCTATTTGTTATAAAAAGGGCTATAACTCATGATTTCATTATTTACAACATGCCATTAACTAGGTTTGTTGTTCCTAGTTATTATTTGTAAAGCTATAATCAAACATATATGTGTATACATTTAATCTAATATTTTTGGGGTGTTACAAGTCCACCCTCCTTAAAAGAGTTTCGTCCCGAAACGTATTTACGTACCGAAAAGAGAAGGGTAGAGCCGTCTCATTTCTTCTTCGGGCTCCCAAGTGGTGTCCGATCCCTTCCGATACTCCCATTTGACCTTTACTTGGTCAATTTCCTTGTTTCTCAACCCTTTGACCTTTCGGTCAAGGATTTCAATTAGTTTAGCGATGTAGCTGAGTTTGTCATTTACTTCTATGTCATCGTAGGGATCGTAGTCCGTTTCATCCGCTAAGCATTTACGAAGGTGGGAAACATGAAATGTGTTATGTATACCGTTTAATTCGTCGGGTAATTCCAAGCGGTATGTTACCCTTCCCACACGATCGATGATCTTGAAAGGCCCAATAAACCACGGGTCCATTTCCTTTTTTTTTCTAAATCGAATGATCCCCTTCCATGGAGATACTTTAAGCATCACTTTATCTCCAATCTGGAATTCGATAGGTCTTCGCCTTTTATCAGCATTAGACTTTTGTCGATCTTGGGTCGCTTTTAAATGGGCTCGGACCGTGTCGATCTTCTTGTTCGTGACCCTAATCACGTCCTTGCGTGCAAGTTCTCTAGGACCCACTTCACCCTAACATACCGGGGTTCGACATCTTCTACCATAAAGCATTTCATATGGCGTCATGCCAATACTCGAATGGTAACTGCTGTTATAAGAAAATTCGAATAGCGGTAGGTATGCATCCCAACTACCGCCGAAGTCAATAATGCATGCTTGAAGCATATCTTCCAATGTTTGAATTGTTCGCTTGCTTTACCCATCGGTTTGAGGGTGGTACGCCGTACTGATCAATAGTTTAGTACCCATTTGTTCTTGAAAATCGCGCCAGAAATTGGAAGTGAACCAAGTATCCCTATCGGACACGATGGATATCAGCACTCCATGGCGTGCTACGATTTCGTTCATATACACCTCCGACATCTTTTCTGAAGTATAGGTCTCACGAATAGGAATAAAGTGAGCGCTTTTTGTCAATCTATCTACCACTACCCATATGGCATCAAACCCGCAAGCCGTTCTGGGTAACTTGGTTAGCAGGTCCATTGTAACATGTTCCCACTTTCAAACCGGTATGTCTAATGGTTGGAGTTTACCATAGGGCTTTTGATGCTCCGCCTTTACTTGTAAACAAGTTAGGCATTTTTTGACATACTTCACCACATATCTTTTCATCCCCGGCCACCAATAATTTTGTTTCAAGTCTCGGTACATCTTGGTCGCCACCGGGTAAATGGAATAACGCGATTTATGAGCTTCGTCTAGCAATAGGTCCTTAACACCACATGTGTTTGGAACCCATATTCTACTAAATAGGGATTTTAACTCGTTATCCCCATCCACTATGTTTTTCACTTGCCCCTTTACTCGTTCTTTTCTCCAGTTTACCTCCTTTACCGCCTCGATTTGTGCTTCTCAAATTTGTTCGAGCAAACCCAAAGTTACCATGAGTTGAATTGATCGCACTTGTATGGGTGTGTATTCCTCTTTTCAGCTTAGCGCATCCGCTACTACACTGGCCTTTCCCGGATGATAATGCATTTGCAATCATAATCTTTTACCGTTTCTAGCCACCGTCTTTGTCTCATATTTAACTCCTTCTGATCGAAGAAGTATTTCAAAATCTTATGATCGGTGAAAATAATGCACTTCATCCTGTATAAGTAGTGCCTCCAAATCTTCAATGCAAAACCACTGCCGCCAATTCGAGGTCGTGAGTCAGATATTTCTTTTTCATGGATCTTTAGTTGTCTAGAGGCATAGGCAATCACCCTGCCCCGTTGCATAAGTACACACCCAAGACCTAGGTGTGATGCATCCGACTACACTACCAAGTCATTGGTGCCATCCGGTAAAGTCAACACCAGAGCACTGGTCAACTTTTCCTTGAGCATTTGGAACACCTTTCTTGTTCATCATTCCAGACAAACTTTTCGTCCTTACGAGTTAGTTTAGTTAATGGCGATTCTATTTTAGAGAAATCTTGAATGAATCGCCTGTAATATCTCGCAAGTCCCAAAAAGCTTCTGATTTCCGATGGGTTTTTCGTTGGATTCCATTTCGACCCTACTTCAATTTTAGTCGAATCTACTAGTATTCCATCGGCGCTTATGATGTGCCAGAGGAATTGTACTTCCCGAAGCCAAAATGTGCACTTCAATAATTTAGCGTAAAGTTTCTCTCGTTTAAGAGTTTCCAACACTTCATGTAAATGACGAGCGTGATTCGTCTCATTTTTTGAGTTTACGAGAATGTCGTCGATGAACACTATCGCAGATTTATCTAACATTGGTTTGCAAACCCGATTCATGAGATCCATGAATGCCACGGGTGCATTTGTTAATTTGAAAGACATGGCGAGAAACTGGTAGTGTCTGTACCGTGTACGGAAGACCGTCTTTCGTACGTCTTCTCCTCTTACCCTTAACTGATGATACCCCGACCTTAAATCGATTTTTGAAAACCAATTCGCGCCTTGCAGTTGATCGAACAGGTCGTCGATTCTTGGAAGCGGGTATCGATTCTTTACCATAATTTTGTTTAATAAATGTAATCAATACACATACGCATGCTTCCGTTCTTCTTCTTTACGAATAATATCGGCGCTCCCCAAGGGGAGACACTGGGTCGAATGAATCCTTTGTCAAGTAAGTCTTGCAACTGCGACATTAATTCTTGAAGTTCCGACAGTGCTAGCCTATACGGTGCCTTGGCTACCGGCTTTGTACCCAGAACTAATTCAATCCCGAACTCCACCTCATGCTCGGGTGGTATTCCCGGTAAATCTTCCGGAAATACGTCTTCGAACTCTCACACGACAGGTACATCTTTAATCTTTGGCGACTCTTTTACCGAATCACGTATGTAAGTAAAGTATGCCTTACACCCATGTTTAATGAGTCTATGGGCTTCCATCATTGTGCATATTATGGGATTGCAATTCTTTTCCCCGTAAACAGTGACATGCCTTCCGCTCGGAGAGGTTAATTATATCTCCTTACGGAAGCATATTACATTGGCATGGTAGCGGATCAGTCAATCCATTCCAATCAAAACTTGGTATTCTCCCGTCGACATAGGTATTAAATCAACCAAGTAATCCTCTTCGTCGACGCTCAATTTGCAATCCCGACATATATCATAGACAACTAAACTTTTGTTATTACCTATTTCTACCTCCATAGGCATATGTAATTTTGTCAATCTAAACGAAGGGTGTTGAATAAATCTGTGTGAAACAAAAGATTTATTTGCACCCGTATCAAATAAAATACGTGCGGAAATACAATTTATGGTAAATGTACCTGAAACCACATCAGGCTTGATCTTTGCCTTAGCCGTGGTTATATGAAAGGATCTTGCCCTTGACTTTGAGATTTTCGGCTTTGTGTCAGTTGCTTCCTTTCTTCCCACCAACTATGGGCACTCTGATTTCTTATGACCCGGTTTGTAACATTTGTAACATACCGACACTTTGCCCGGGTAGATTGAAGCTGCATGTCCCATCTTCCCGCATATAGCACACGTCTTGTTCTTGAAATGACACTCACCCCGATGGGCACGACCACAAGTCTTGCAACTAGGTGATCCCCCTTTTGTATTCGTTTCCTTTAAGGACTTAGTCATCTTTGGTTTCTTTGTGAGGCTTGGGTTTGTGTCTAGCTCCCTCCTTTCACCCCTTTCAACTTGTTTCTTCAATTCGATTTCACGCTTTCGTGCAGCATTGATAATCTCCATGAGATTTTTGTAACTTGAGGGAGTCATAAACTCCCTGTATTCCGCACTCAACACGTTATGGTAGTGATATATCTTTTGTTCTTCGGTTATTACCAATTCGTCACTGAATTTTAACTTGTCAAGGAATATCCCCGTGATCTTGTCGATCGATTCGCCCTTTTGCCTTAGATGCATAAATTCTTCCTTTATTTTGTTGATCACGGCCCTGGGGCTGTGATGCTTGAGGAACGGTTCTTTAAATCCGTCCCAGGTCATGGATCGAGTAGCCTCAACTCCTAGCTCTTTCTTTAAATTATCTCACCAATCTTTAGCTTAGCCTCTTAGTTGGCCGGTTCCGTAAACCACGAAATCGCTCAGATCACAGTGAGTCCATTCAAATACACCCTTAATATCACTTATCCACCTTTGGCAAGCAATTGGATCTACTTCGCCGTTGTAAATTGGGGGTTTACATGCTAAGAACTTATTGTATGAGAAACCTTTCCTTTCCTTGACCTTACCTCTTTCGTTGATAAGATCCCCTTTTAGTTCGTTTATCCTCTCTTCAACAGTCGTGAGTACCATAGTTTGTAGCATTTCCACGAATCCCAGTAGGCTAGCTTCAAAGGGTTTTCCGACTTCTTCGGAAATCTTTTCCTTTATATATTCGGTAATTATAGGTATTGTGTCATCACCGTCCCTACCCGACATCGTTTATCTAAAACGTTTACAATAAATTGGTAAACATTTCATTTCATTATTCTCACATTATTCTATAAGAATTTATTCTTTACATTTGTTTCCACACTCGGTGTATCTTTCATCTTCGGTATGACCAAGTATATAACTTGCCTAAACCGTTTACACTAGGGCATTTTCCGGGTTCGAGCGTATCAATACACCCCTCCCTTGCACTTTAAATCATTATATTTTCTAGTATTTTTTTTAAAATTCATTATATAGTTAATTCTTACCGGATGTCCTGATCAAGCCTCGAACCGAACACATTTTATCTTTAACATTGAGCTCTGATTACCAACTTGTAACATCCATGTTAAAAACACTAAGAATTTAAGCAAAATCCTTACGCTTATATAGATTATATATGCAAGAGTTACTTCGAGAAACCCTCGAGTTATCAAAAACATTTAAGAACATAATTCGGAACATCCAAAGTTTTAAAGTATTTAAACATCATTACTACTAGTTTACAATATTTGGTTAAACAAAAGTATCGAACAAAAACGGAAGCTTGACATTTTCTTTGTGTTCGGTTCATCGTAGAGCTTAACCACCATCCTTACACTTTGAAACCACCTATATATCAAACATCTATATAAACATTAGTAAAACAATGCTTAAAACATAGCTTGGTAACCCAATCATCTCAAAAGAAGTAAAATAAAAATTTTAAGGAAACCCCGCCGTAAGCTACGGTATGTGTACCGTAGCTTACGGTGCACATCTAAAATTAGGGACAGAAGGTCTTCACTGTAACTTACGGTTAGATACCGTAGGTTACGGTTCAAACCTGTAAACGTTTCTTCATCTACCATAGCCTACGGTGGTATACCGTAGGTTACGGTACAGCCCTGCTGCTTCTGTTTTCCTGTTTTGCCCCTTTTCACGAAAATTGTCGTATCTCTTTACTCGCTTATGCTTTTAACCTTAAATTTGTTTCCACACGATCATAAATCGATCCCCATATTTTAGAATTATAATCTATCATCTGAAGTAACAAATTCTTATACCTTATGTTATCGGCATAAAATCAACCCGTGTAATTATTATGACCCGTTAGCAAATTTAACCATTTTATTAACATTCTTATAGCAAGGATCAGTTCCTTATGGATCTCAATCATTCTCCAAGTTTATTAATCTTACATTTACATTTACGTTACCCGGCTTGCGATTTTGCTTTGTTTATGACCCGTTTGGTTACTTTAACCAAACAAGAAGCTTATTCTCTCCATATCATAAATTTACAATATAAAACATGTGTTCCCATTACCCAGTTTACGCGTTCGCATCGTTTTGTCCATTGATGTGAATTCCATCACTTATGAACTTCCGATCACACTTTTATTCACTATTTTTCCATTCGGCTCAATCGTGCAAAGTCCATCGCTTATGAATGAACCAAATTTCATCAATATTGCTTTGTTAATCAACACATATAAATTACAAATTCTTAAATGAAATCCTACGAAGCATAAGGCCACGCACCTTAAAGCTTTCCCTTTAGACGAGTGTCCACACCGGCTTGACTTCCCGACGCTTCACTTGCGTTGCCTATAGTATACAAGCCAAGTGTCATTAGAATCTTTCGACCATAACTAAGGCATGTAAATTTGCCAAACACATTATCTCATGTTTCCATCAACATTTTTGTTCATTGATTAGGTTTGGCAAATTCTTTTAGGCATTTCGTCAAGCACCTTATGTGCATACTTTTTAGCTAGTCAATTTAGTTCAATCTAAACCTTGACCAACCAAGAATCTCAACTCATTAAAGATGGATGACGGATGAGTGGTGGATGATGGTGGTATTGTGGTGGTGGAGTGGTGGTAGGTCTGAGAGAAGTGGTGTGCTAAAGGATGGATTGCAATTGAACCAAGCACCCCTATTTATAGTTGGAAACTGACGGTTTACAAGGCCCCGTGCCCGGTGGGCACAGCCCCATGCCCTCTTCTTCTCTGTCTTCATTTAATGAGTTGTGTCAATCCATATTCTTGCATGGCCCCGTGTGTCAACGGCATGGCCCGTGGCCATTATACTTGTTGTACTATCCAAGACTTGCATATCTGGGAGTTGACCACGACCCGTGTCCATTGGAACATGGCCTCGTCTCTCTTGTATGCTTCTGTTTGTGTTTTTCTTTATGGAATCTTGAGTGGGGCCTGACCCCATGCCTTGCTGGCACGGCTCCGTGCTTGTCTTCTGAATTGTTGTTTTTGGTCTTGGGGTGAAGCTCGGAGGGTCGGTATGATGTATTAACTTCCTTTCTTTTGTATTTATGCTGGATTTTGCCATTAATTTGTTCCTTTTGTACATCTAAGTTCTTTTAATCCTGAAAATCAAAAGTATACAAAGAAACACACTTTTTCCAATATTAATACTAGAAAGGGTTGATTTTATACCTTATTTTATATAATTTATAATATGTTGCATTTGGTGCATACCAGTCATTGTATTCTTTTGTGATCTAGATTATGTGTTATTTATTATGTTTATATATATATATATATATATATATCAGTTTAGGATCCTGTAAAAAGGACCTTTTTCATGAGAAGTGTGAGAAGGCATTGGAATTGACATGTAGGCATCATGTTTTGGACTTAGGCATGATGTTTTGGTTTGTTTTGACAAGGAAAACACCATACATAACAATTTAAGACACAATATAATGAATTCTATGCTTAAAACTTAAAACACCATGCCAAGAACGTTAAGTAGTGTGTTTTAAGTGTTAAGTAGTGTGTTTAGTTATATTTTAAGTTTTATGCCTACAATTCATTGCATTGTGTCTTAAATTGTTGTGTTTGGTGTTTTTCTTGCCAAAACAACCCAAAACAATATGGCTAAGTCCAAAACATGATGCCTACATGTCAATTTCTATGCCTTCTCACACTTCTCACGAAAACAGTTCTTTTTACAGGAACCTCACCCTATATATATATATATATATATAGTTATGTTATTGGCATATATCGAATATAGCGCACTGAACTACCGATTGTGTCGCGCTGAAAGGTGACGCACCGAAAAACTGAATGTGATTATGTGACGCACTGAATGTGAACTGACTACGCATTAAACTACTGAATGTGACTAACTGAATATGTGTTATATATATATATATATGTATTGTTTGATACATAGATATTGTTAAGAAAATGTATATTGCATTGTTGTTGTTCCACTGAGTAAACCCCGTTTACTCAGGCGTACATTTTCCTTCTTATGTACGTTAGGTTGCAAAAATATTCGGGAAGACTTGGATGGATGGTTCAAGGGAATAAAAACGCATATGGATTTTCATAAAATTTTAAAATGTTCCGTACAATGTTTTTGACTTATTTGAAATAATGTAAAGTTTTACAATTTATGGAATAATGTTCTAACCTCTGATGTACTGTATAAGTGATACGTCAGCCCAAACTGGGTTTGGGTGTTACAACCATTGCGTTACCCACATCAGAAATTTCCACACAAACCACTTCTATTCCTAACCCCAAATCCCCAAGAAAAGCCAAAAAGAAGGTGTCTTTGGGGGTTGAGATGCCAGATATTTCTGTTGTAACACAAATGTAGCAAACATTTATTGTTACTTTCATACAACAGATACAAACATCTCCACCTAGCCATACTCCTCACCTATCCTCACAAAAGGATAGCGTTGTAAGCACAGGGGAACCAAATCAAGAGGATATGATTCACTTGAATATCTCTTCTCAAGCCCTTCTCCAAGAGTTGCTTATCTTTTTACTCAACCACCCACAAAAACAATACCACCAACATTTCAATCACTGCTTGATGGAATTGATAAAACTGACTTGTGTGAACTTAGTTCCTCTCAACAACAAATCACTAAGAGTTTACCACAACAAGTGACTAGGGAAACTTCAGAAATCTTTGCTAACTCACAAGCTGAGGAGATTACACCTCCCGTGTCTCAAGAGACACTTGTAGGTGTTTCAAGTGAGGCAGCTACTACAGTTGTAGAGATAACAGTCTCACAACTGGATGGTAGTTACATAGCTAAGACCTCCTTGAAGGCAACAATTGTTGAGTCTACAATTGTACATTTATAACACTTGGAAGTCCCGGTACCAAGAAAAGGGGCACTTGGTTCAAAACCAAGTTTAACCACCTCTGGTGGGAAACCAAATGATCCTATTGATTTAGGTGATGGGTTAAATTATCAAGAATTGAGAGAGAGTATCCAAGCTAGCGTCTTCAGTTGATGAGATCAAAGAAATGATGAAGACCTTGATGCAAAACTCAAGACCTCCACCATCAAATGCAGATATTGCAAAAGAAATATGAGTGTATGCACAAATGTACCTTCACCATCAAAAACAAGCTGCAGAAGAAAAAAATATATGCAAATGGAGCTGATACGAACAATAGTGGATGCAAAGTACAAGGATACTCAAGTAGAGGTTAGGGCCATTAAAGACTATATCATTGAAACCACTAGTACAACTCTTATTCTCTCCCAAATACCAAGATGATGCCAAAAAGGGGGAGAGTGATTGCATGAGAAAACTCCCTCCTCTAATGAAGAAACCTGAGAAAATGCCAGATACTTCTAAAGCCAAAAAGACCAAAAAGGAAGCCATCGAAAAAGAAAAGAAGAAAGATACCAGGGAAGCAATTATGCAGATAACAGTGCAAGATATTATTAAAATGAAGATAATTCAAGACAATCAAGGATCTTCAACAAAGGTTCCCAAAAGCACTACATCAACAAAACCACCACCAACTATCCAAACAACTGTTCCCTCTGCCCAAACATGTATATATATATATATATATATATATATATATATATATATAGAGTGAGAGAGTAGGTGGAAAGTAAACATTTAACATATTTCAATAGATGACTAAGATATCGCTCATTTGTATCTCCTCCATTGCATGAATCATAGTCACTCACTCTTTTCGTTTTTCCAACCGCTAAAAAATGTGATGACATACCTATGATTCTACATGAACTACTGATATGTTTGAAACAAGGATATCAAGAGATACTAGCGACCTCTCAAAGTCTGTAACCAAATCACCAAATAAGCTGTACTAGAAGCACATAGTGTACCAAGCGTTTCTTGATGTTTGAAACAAGGATATCAAGAGATATTAGCAACCTCTCAAAGTCTGTAACCAAATAACCAAATAGGCTATACTAGGAATACATAGTGTGCCCAAGCGTTTCTTGATGTACAATAAACACGTAATAATAGACCCATGGGCATAGGATTGATGGGGCAGGGAGGGGCGCCCGACCCCCTGAACTTTTCGCGCAGTAGTGTTACGTATGTATTTTTTGTATAGAAATTTTTAGGTATATACGTTTTTGACCCCCGGTTTAAAAAAATTTAGGCATATACGTTTTCGACCCACTGTTTTATAAAAAAATTATTTATATAGCCCAAATAAAATATTTAATAAAAAAACCCAAAATCAGTTCTATTGAGTATAAATCAGATTGTTATGTTTATTATAGCCCAAAAATCATTATATAAAGCCCAAATTAAAAGCCCAACCTAACATTGTATCAAAAAAACCCAAATCGGTGGATTTGGGGATTACGAACAATCAAAAAAAAAAAAAAACCAGTGCCATTTAGCTGAGAACAGAAGAACAGAAGGGGCTGGACGGCTGGTGGTGTTGTTCGACTTCGAGGAGACGAGGAACAGAAGAATAGAAGGGTTGCGCTGCTTGTGGTCTTGTTCGACTTCTTCAGTCTTCAAGGTATGTGTTTTTTTATGTTTAGGTTTAATTTAGGGCTTCAATTTATGTGATTTAGGTTGAAATTAGGGGTGAAATTTGTCTGATTTTTTGCCCAAAACTTGTTGAATCTTTTTGTAACTATTAGAGTTTGAAATTTTGGAGAACCGGGTACCCACCTTCCTCTCTCCTTTTTAGTGTTTTGGTGTCTTTGTTCATTTGTTTGTTAAACAATGTTTACGTTTTAATGTTTGAGAACGTCTTTTATTTGATATTAATGTTTGACCCGACCCAAATCGAATCACCGACGTCCGACCCGAACATACACCTCGAAACTACGAGATAGAAATTTTTTTTAGGTCCGTTACCTTCCGACCCCCCAATTTTTTTTCCAAGCTTCGCCACTGAATAGACCGGCCAAAAACACATACATTCAATATTCAACACTAATGATCACGAATATCTTGATAGAACTAACAAACAAATAAGAAATGAAATACACAATGGAGCTTTCAAGGTGTATAAAGGGACATCGTTTCACACAAAACCATGCTAACCAACCCATGTATTTTGGTCAAACATCACACAAGGATAATGCAACCAAATCCGATTTTGTGAGGTGTGATGCTTGGTTAAATGAACAAATATATGAACGAATATCAAATGAAATCAACGATGAACACCGAGATTTATATGAGGAAAAAGCCCTTGATCTTTAGAAGATCTCCGACATAAAAAACCTCGGGTGATGGAAACTACCGATCACCAACTATATTGCATAAAAAGATTACAACTTTGGAAGATATTGAGCTTGTTACAATGAATTCTAGTGTGTGTGTGTTTGAGAGCAAGTAGCAGAGGTGTTGGTGTCGAAATAAGATGTGTTTTTTTAGCTCAATACCCCCTAATTAAGCTAACAAAAAGTCCTATTTTCTAGGAAGACCATGTCTACTCTATAACCGTTAATGGAAAATGGCACATGTAGCATAAAGAACGAATATTCCCCTAAATTCTAGCTGAGAGTTAGCCCACTACGTCCATTATCTGCATATAAACATTAAAAACATGACAATTGTTAGAAATCATAAGTTCTGCTAAGGATCGTGGATCTTCAGACTCTGGATCCTCAGACTCCCTGCATAATTCGTTAAGGATCCGTGATCCATGCCCAGTCTCAGGATAGATGATCCTTAGCATAAAATTCATGCCCTAACAATTGCCCCCAATATGGCAGTTGTGATAAGGATTCACAGCTGTCATATTTCCGTTAGAAGCGGACTAGCCGTTGCTGCTGGTAACTAGTCGTTACACTGCATGTCGTCACGGATAAGACTGCTATAATCATCATAGCAAAATATAGAGTTAGAGATAACTCCTCAAGTGCCTTTACAGATCAGAAGATCCTTCTGTTTGTGGAGAATGAATCCTTCTACACCGTTCGCTATTAACCTTCCTGCATTTTAATTTCTGCATAGACACTTTAATTGTTAGATAGCCCTGTCTGGCCTGGGTGGATGGTCCACGGTTTTTCTGGTGAAATCCAGGCCAGATGATTTTGATACATAATGAATGGGTAACAACATTAAACTTTTTTTTGGCTACATCTGTTGTTTCTTCCCTCTTTATTTTTCATGTATGCTTTCTATTTTCAAAGATATCATCGCCAAACAACTGGAAAGTTATTGGAAATCTGATGATAATGTTAAAGTTTTAACAGAAAACTTGAAGTGTTCATACAAATGTGGATTAATGATCCTTAACCAAAAAGAATAAGAGACAACTTGCAGCTTAGAAAAAGTTCGAACATAACATACCAGAGAATCCAAGTTAGGATTCTATATCCTTGTAAATTATTACTGAATAAACAAACTGTGAAAAGTAAAGTTTCAAGGATCTAGGATCCTTATTGTCAGAACTTGTATAACTTCAAAGCTCCAAGATCCTGTAAGAAAAATAAACTTGGGACCAAGACAAATAATTGGGAATGAACCCATAATAACTGGGGACAAGCCCAAATAAACTAGGGACAAGCCCAACAAACTGGGGACAAGCCCAAATAAACTGGGGACAAGCCCAACAAACTGGGGGCAAGCCCAAATAACTGGGGACAAGCCCAATAAACGGGTGTAAACTGGAGTATGGCCCTCACTGGCGACTATCCAAACTTAGTGACATGAAAATGCCAAAACCTTAGCTTACATGAAAACGTTAGAAACCTTAGGAACGGATATATGGTACGTCTACCATTATACGTAGGATCCTGAATACAGCCAGTACAATGAAATTGTCAGCCCCTAAAGCGGGTACTGGTCGCATTGCCTTGAACTGCACCAGGATCATCGTGCGCTACTGGCGAAGCTGGGGACAGACCCAAAAACTGGGGACAAGCCCAACAAACTGGAGACAAGCCCAAAAACTGGGGACAAGCCCAAAAACTGGGGACAAGCCCATAAACTTTGGAGAGTTGGCCAACCACTTTGAACTTCTGTAAAATGCTAACACCTCTGCAAAAGCTTAAACTTTATGAAAATAGATGTTAAATGGTTAACATCTTTGACTGATGATAAGTAATAAGAATAAAATGAATGAAAATGAAAGTAATGTGTTACCAAATGTAGAATCATATATCCTTTGAGGATCCCGGATTCTTAATCAGAATACTGGTATCGCTGAAGATCCCTGATCCTTCTTACTTAAAGTACTTCTTTAGATGAACAACTTTCCAAGCTCTTGGTAAGAGGTCACCATCCATTGTTAACAAACGATATGCCCCCTTTCCTGCTTCGGCTTCAATTAAGTAGGGACCTTCCATTTTGATGCTAATTTGCCATCAGCCGAATTCGTAGTGTTCTGGAATGCTTTCCTTAGCTCACCAACTTGAAACTTTCTTGTCACACCCCAACCAATGGCGGAAACATCGGGATGAGACGAAGTGTGAAGATTGCTAGAGACATCATAACGCTATTTGTGACAATATTTAGAAAATCCAAATTTCATTTCATAACTTCAAATAGTCAACATTACAAGAAATTCAAATACAACGAGTTTAACGAAACAACATGATAACATAACAAAATTTGATACAACATATTAAACCCTAACGTCTATATGTGTATCTAGGCATCAACGCTATTTCTTTTCTTAGCATCGTCCTCATCAACCTGTAACATGTTTAAAATAATTCAATGCAAAAGCAAAGGCGAGTATACAAGTTTGGTACATACATAGCATAAGATAAAAGTGTGAACAATTCCTCATAGCAAGCATGCGATTCAAGACAAACATTAAATATGGCATGTGTATAACATATCAAACCAAGAAAACGCAACTTGCTCATGACATAACCAAAGTTTCAGTAGAGGCGGGTCGTTAATCCTATAGCGCTACATATGTCAAGGTTTGGCTCGTACGAAGTTAATGATAAGTTCAACACATAAGAATCACCCAAATTTAAAGTATCAAGTCATCACATATACAAGCATGTTATAGGAATGTTCATGTGTTTAGACAAAAGTTCATGTGTAAGTTTCAATAGGTAAACATGTTACACCCCAAAAGTGGTAAAAGTAAAAAAAGGGGGAAAGTACGAGTATACTCACATTGGTTGCGTTGCGATTTCTTGTAAGTAACGCACGAGTAAGATTGGATAAAATCCAAAAGAACAGACGAAATGGTTATCCTAGATATTGAAATAACGATCTCGTTAATATTTGTAAGTTAAATATGATTTCTAATGTTTAAGATTTACGAATTGATTGTTTAACGTTATAACTTATCTCGTTATTTAACATTCAATGTTATAAAAGAATTAAAATAATTTGTTAATTATTTAGATTAACATTAAATTTAATGGTTTTAAAAAGGGATCAAAATGTAAAAAAAATGTCAAAGCTTAATTATAATAGGAAAGGATTATTATATAAAAAAAATAATTAAATAAAATAAAGAAAAAGAAATAAACCGTATAAGTTTAAGAAAAAAAAGAAAGAAAGATTCTTAAAAAAGACATATACCAAAAATTTGGGCATCAACACCCATCATCTTCTTTAACAAGAATACGTATCGGCTGTTTGCATATACACATAAGTTTATGTGTTTGAACATCATATATAACCAGAATGTATTAACAGGGTTCAAATACATGAGGTTAAATGGAGATTTAGCATGTCCACAGAGTAGAGAAAGAATGAAAAATATACCAAAAACGAGATAACACCCGCGGGTTTCCGATCTCCGGCGACGACAGGATTGTTCAGACGGTTACGGCGAACACGAGTTCCGACGTCTTCGAGCTCCGTTCCGATGCGAGCTTCCGGCCACTTGCAGGTTTTCCCGCGAGAGCTCCGAGTTCAAGCAACGCGCCCGTGATTCGAAAAGGTTGTGGTGATGTCGAGATGTGTTAAACAAGATTGGGGAGGGGCTGTAGGTGTAGGAGAAGGAGGAGAACCCGTCGTCGGCAGCCGGCCGGAGTTGCGGCGCCGGTGACCAGAAAATCGGGAGAGAAGAAAGGTTTGGGGGTCTGGTTTGGGATGCAGCTGAAGTGATAAAAGAAGTTAGGGTTTAGTCAGTTGGGCATTAATTATAAGTTGTTGGTAGATAGAGCAATAAATAAATAAAAGAAAGACAACGCCTAAGGCTGTTGAAAGTTGGCGCAAGTTTAGGCCATTTTTAGCTGTATATAATTTCTTTTATTTTACCATTAACATCCCCATGTTTCCTAAAAAAACATATTATAAGTTATTAGTGCAACAATACATTTAGTGTACAAAAAAATGGTCCAATTGAGTCCGGCCGTAAGTTTGGATCAACTTTTCTATTATTTTTATCAACAACTTTTTTTTTGATATCTATTGGCATGTTATAATATATTATGTGATATTAGTATAAATATATTGGCTGTGTGGCTAGATTGGCTGCAACACCATCTCTATTTCCCTTTTTTTTTGTTTAGTCAATTTCAACACTATGTTTAATTATTATATGGTATAATATGTAACACTAATATATTAATATATGATCAAGTAAATTATTAAACACATCTATATATTAATGCTATGTATAACTAGCATCTTTCAATGTTTTAAACAAGTGTAAATACGTGGATTATGTATGGCACATTATAAGTGATATCATGTATAATAACACCGGTATTAAATAGGTGTGAAAGGATAGTTTATAAATTTGTAAACGTGTATTCAAGTATTTGCACGTATAGGGTATCTAGAATCACGTATACACGGTAATTTATTGTAAGTTACGCATGTGTTCACAAGAGTACGAGTATGTATCAAATGTACATAATGATTAAATATTTAAGCATGCAAAAATAAAAGAAGTATAATTCGCATGAAATAATTATTTTTATATTACGATAGAAGTCTCGGATTACAATGATACGAAACAAAATACAATTACAAATGAAACGAGTTTCTTAAAATTGATTACGATGAAAGAATGGTTATAAGAACACAAGATTTCCAAAGATAGAATTTCACGTAAGGTTTCTAAATGTAGGAAGTTTGAAAACGCGGGGCGTTACAGTCTCCCCTCCTTTAGGAAATTTCATCCCGAAATTTATTCAAGAGGAAGGCTTGAAAGAGTTTTTGGCATAAAGGTGATCATTAAGAATTGAAACTTGGGAAGTTTGAAAGTTTTGAAAAGTACCAAATTTTGGAGAACGTCAAGGTAGATTTGCAAGGGGAAGTTTTTAAGGATAGTATAAAAATCATACTTTCGTAAAACCTGTTTATTGAGAGGAACGAAAAGGTTTGTTACTTTAAATAAAGCAAGAGAGGTATACTAAGTATAGTTTCACAAGAATCAAGAATAGGGAGGCTATTTTATAGGTAACGAGGTAAGTTAGGACTCAAATGTTTAAACAAGCTGGATTGCGAACGAGTTTTGTATAAAATAATACGAGTATAGAATGAACGAATGACTCTTAAAGAGTACAAGTATGTGAATAGCATAAGTGTTGGATAGATGAACGTAGTGTGTTAAGGATGAAGTCTCGTCATGAATAATCGGATATAATGCGTTTGTGAGTTGCGTGAAGTTGTATTAGGTCCAAAAGGTCTGCAACACACTGAATTTCTCATGGCACGTTTTACGAAAGTTTGGTAACATGGTGAAAACACTTATATATAGGAAGTACCAGCGGCGTATCCACCATGTTTTAACCACATTACGTCCGTTTCGTTACTTGGGGTCATGTTACGTTCCGTGTCTTACCATACACGGTAGTACACTCTATGGTTCTCATACGCCTATCACTATAATCCCGTGTGCACCCGCGATTATACTGATCGTCGCATGATCCACATAGCTTGTACTAGTTATGTATGAATCAAGGTATACATGAATTTGAAAATAAGAATGTGTACGTAGAAGAATGTCGTATGTAAGCATGTTTATGTTTAAGCATGTATGGGACCCACGTAAGCGAATCCCTCGGATTACGCTCGCGTATAGGTACGAATGTACGAATCATGAGTAAGGATGAAAGTATGAGCATAAGTTCAAGTATGAATACGCATGTATGTATGAGCATAAACATAAAACGTGTAAGTTGTATGTGTACAAGTAGAAGCGTAAAACGTATAAGTAGTATGTGTATGAGTACAAGCATAAAACGTATGAACATAGGTGTAGGTATGAAAAATAAATATTGCGTATATGGTGTACGTTGAGACATTGCGGAGGAAAAAAAAGTTAAGTATGTAGATACGGACGATATAAATGATGTTATCGCGAGATATCTGTGACAACCCTCACAAAACCAGGTATCCGTACGACTTAATTAATTATTAATTGTTGCCTAATTACTGTGCTTGACTGAGATTTCTGCTACTTGATTGTTGATACTTATACATGTCTGCATCATACTATAATTTTCCTGTCACTACATTACTTATTTACTGAACCTTAGTGACAAACATGATGCACAAAAGCACAGTAGCACTAAACGGATACACAGTGAACATGCTGATATAGCCAGCATCAGGCAAACACTGCCTCTAAAGGCCTGAATGAGCCAAAATATTTTTACTACACCCAGAGTGTGTGTAGGGATACAAGGGTTGTATGATTACGTCTCTAGGGATAAGATACAGAGATTTGGATGTGCCTAAAACATACTTTTAGCACGAAACACAGCACTTTTATCAACACACTAGCTTCTAGCTAATTAATAAAGTGCCAAAATATGAGGAATTATTCCCGACACCTTGCAGAATAAATTGTGTCGCTAAAAATATTAGTTATGACGCTTAACGGATATCTTAAGCACTTTAACGGATTACTATCCGACCGAACAACCGGACAATACCCGGAACATAAAAATATTGCCAAAATTAATATTGGTACTTTTCTGAGCCAGTTAGGGTCCCTGATTACCCTAACACCCGCTATTTAATGCATTAAGCAACTAACGAGGTTAGTACCTTAAAGTAACGCACTTAACCAAACTGAACCGTAACTGAACGATTGAAAACGAACCGAGCACCATTACATCCTAAAGGAATCGGCCAACTAGTGGGACCCGGGGAGTACACCTTTATTATTTTATATTAGATTACGCGATAACCGAGAACGAGAACCTCTATAAATACCTCACTCTCTCTCTCACACAAACACACACTTCACCTCACCACCACTCCCTCTCCCTTGCCCCCTCCTCTCGGCCGAGATCACCACCACCCTCACATCCGTTTTTCGGTTCAAGTCTTGACATTCCAAGCATATACAAGTGTTGGTGGTTACGTACAACGGAGCTCGGAACAAACGGAACGCGGAGGACCTCTACCGTTTGCTATTATCCACGCAGTTTTCGACTAGTTTCTTCCCTAGCCCCGAGCTAGAGGTATAACGTTTAAAACTCATTTTTGATCATGTCTAAAGTGGTTAAAAAGATATTTGTCGGTTGAATGTCGGTAACCCGCTTAATGGAACTTTAAAGTCTACTAAAACGTGTAAATCGTTGGATAAAAGCTCAAAACGCGTGTAAATGTCGTAGTATTTGAATATGTTGGTTTTTATGGCCCGATCTATGATGTGGTGGCTCTCATCATCGTTTAACCCGACTTTGTTAGGATCACGTATCTTGACATACACTGGTTTCTTTGGTACAAGGGTTAAAAGGTGAAACTCCACCACACGGGAAACATGAACTTGTGTAAAAATGTTTTAATGTGAAAAATAGTATTTAAAACAAGCCGATCTACGTATGTACAAGTGGTATATTCGTAGGACCGGGTGTCGAGAAAATCATGTTTTAATAAAAATGGATAAAGTGTTAACAAATACGATTTTTATAAACTACAAGTGTAGAAACACTTGTAGAATAAAAGATCCGACAAAATAACAATGTTTACAAAAATTGTCGGGAAGTTGTAAGAAGTAAGTTGTTCTAAAAACGAGGTTTTTGCAAGACTAAGTTATGCTATATATAGATCCACTAAAAATAACGAGATCTACACCGTAGTTTTTGTAAAAGCTACAAGTTCATGAAACAACGCGGTTTTTCATACTAGTCTTCTATTTGAAGTGTTGAAAATTGATTTGGTTGATTTGATAAATTGTTGAGATGATTTGTAAAAGAAAATGATACGCTTGAAAGCGTGGCCACCTCCAGTTACAGGGGAAACTCTGGCGAAATTTTCTAAAAATCTAACACTTAGAATTATTTAACAAGTGTTAGACTACTTTGACATGTTTTCAAAAATATATTTTCGCCACAACTTTATTTATAAATAATCGGAGGTGGGATTTTCACAAAACTAAAAGTGATAAATATTTATTCGGTAAATATATTTTGTCACCTCACTGTTTATGATTATTTTGTGAAAATGTATAAATATTATTTTTAGAGTAAAAATAATATTTACTAACCTTGTCAAGCCCGAACTAATACAAACGCCTTCACGGCAAACATATAAGTTACAACGGTAATTTCTATTACCACATAATCACCAAAACGTAACTTACGCTTTATTCGGAAGTATTCATAAGCGCGTGTGTTGTCAATATATTATTTTGGGAAAATATTATGAGAAAAAGGAAATATATTATTTTTGAGAAAAATAAATATATTTTGAAATAAGAAATAAAATATATTAAGTGGGACTTAATAAAATAATATAAATACACATGTATTTAATTCCCCCATCCTTGGGAAGGAGTATGCGTATCAAACATATATACGAAACGGTTGACTAACTGTTTCCCAAAAATATAATCTATGAAGCTAAAGCACGGCCATCCGTCTAATAGAATTAGCACATGTAGGTCGTTGCACAGCACTTGGATATTGGATTGCTTGATTTTGTGACGCGTTCACTGTGAGTTCATGTCCCCCTTTTCTCTTAACTGTTTTCAGTTTTATAAACTGCGGGGGTGAAATACATGTTACAATGATTATGGATATGTTATACATGGTATGGTTAGCATAAGGAGGGTTATTACTTAGATCATGTGAGTGGGTAGGCAGAAACTTGAGGCCATTAATCCTCGTTGAGGACCGAGGGACAGGAGCGGTAGATCTATCTGGGTGTAGCGAGCCCAGCCCCAGGTCCAGCTGAACGGACCTCGGGGTGACTTAGTGCCCGACGCATAAATCCGCTAGGTTTGAGTCATCCCTACTTGCACTTCACACATATCAGTGGACTTGCAACCCATTGGTGATCTCTTTTGTTTCCTTATTTGCTACATACCAGGGTTTTTGATAAAGATAAAGGTTTATTTACTCATTTTCGCATGAACTCGCTCAACATTATTGTTGATTTTTCAACTTACATGTATTTCAGGGAATTAAGGATCTGGCACGGTTTAGCAGGATTTCCCGCTGCATTTAGATTCAGAGTCATCCGGGTTCAAGGTTTATGGCTCTTTCCTGGACAAGCCATAGCCTCTGAACCATGTTTATTTATGTTGCATTATAGTAATGGTTGTTGGGTGTTTACCCGTTTAGACAATGTTTGACAATTTTATCTTCAATGGATGACTTTGCATGATTTTAAATTCATATAGCTTGTTATGGTTAAGCTATGGTATTAAGAAGTCACACCAAATTAACCACGCTTCCGCAAAGCCAGGGTGTGACAGCTTGGTATCAGAGCTCTGATCATAGCGAACTAGGGTTCATTTTGAGTCTAGACTATGATCACTAGGGCTCTCACGAAAATATTTTTCTGCATACCACTTAAGTCCAGATCCAAAACTTTTTATAAACAAATGTTGAGCATATTTTATTATTTTAGGCTCAGTCTGGGAGGCTGAGGCTCGGTCTGGGAGGTCGAGGCTCGATCCAATCGATCGAGGTGGTTGTCTAGTGGGACTAGGGAGTCAGTCTGGGAGGCTGGGAAAAGTTGGCTAGTGGGACTAGGAAGGACAGTCTGGGAGGCTGGGAGGCTAGTGGGACTAGGAGGAATATGTGATTATTATGTGGTAACTTGTGTGATTACCTGATTTACTGATATTTGTACATACTTATGATTGTATTACAGACTCATGGACACCTCAGATACTGGAGACTCGGACACTACTGGACCCCGACCCATGGAGTCAGACGAGAGTATGTCATCAGAGCACGAGGTGCACACCTCGGATTTTACTAGTACAGACGACGACGACTTTCAGCCGTTCGCGCTACCTGACGGCGTCGATGAGCCCATCGTTGGTGGTCCTGCTGCGGATCTTCCTCTCGCTGTGATTCCCGCCCCGATTCCTCTTGCATCCTACCCAGCTTATGAGCTTATGCTTGATGCCGAGGCTGGTGATGATATTGATCTTTTCGATGACGAGCTATACGAGGACGAGGTTCCTGACCCAGCTCTTTTGCCCGCTGGCGGTCTTTTGATGATCGCCGGTGCTCCTGTCGGAGACTCGCCTGTTCATTCTCCAGCTCCAGACTCCTTTGAGTCTGTGGCATCTGCTCCATCACATGTGGCGAGCACGCAGCTTTTCGTTCATGACTCGGATCCTGACCAGGCGTCATCTGCCGCCCCTATGCCGAGCTTTGTTTTTGAGCATGACGATATCGAGGATTCTGACCCTGTATTTTCCCCTGGATTCGATCCAGACCGTGATATTGAGTTCGTTCATATGGACCAGCCTGTAGAGGACCCCGTTGACCCTGCCGACCCTTTCGATCCTATCGATCCGGACTTTGACTTCGATATGGCGTTCGACGATCCCGAGCCTGCAGTAGCTCCAGAGCAGGCCGCTGTTTTCGATCCCGCACATGAGCATGGTTTGGCGCATGCTGATGTTCCTGTTGATCCTATTTTGGCAGGTCAGCCACTTGGCGATATTCCTGTTGATGATATTCCTTTGTTAGATGCTGACCATGTTGATGATCCTCTTGTTGACCCTCCGATCGCTGACGTTCCAGTTGACCCTCATGTCGATCATATTGATCCTGTTGTTGCTCACGTTGATCCTGTTTTAGCTCCTGTTGATCCCTTACCTATTGAGCCCGAGCATGCTCTGTTTGCAGAGCACATGGATCCCCCTGACGAGGAGGCTCAGCACGGTTAGATACCGGCTGACGAGGATGTTCCGCCGCTTCCTCCTCACCGCACTGATGCTCACCATCCTGAGTTCTCGTTTCAGATACCTTCTGTCATACCTCCAGCGGGGCCTGGAGAGGGCTCTTCCGCCCATCCATTTGGCCATGTATCGATGCCCATGCCTGTCATGCCTCAGATATCTCCTGTTTCAGCATCCACTTCATCTTTTCCTGTTATGCCTTTTGGCACTGCCAGCGAGCCTTCTTTCTGGTCTTCGCTACCCGTTGATCCACCTCATATGGGGCATACCCTAGAGGACCTGTTGATGTCATTTGTTCACCAGCATGATTCCCATTCTCAGCGTTTGCAGGAGCTCGAGAGAGCTCAGATGCCTCCTTGTTCTGGTCCGTCATCCTCAGCTGCTCAGCCATTTCGGTCTTTTCCTCCTGACATTGCCGCTCGACTTTCGATCCTAGAGCAGCAGATTGCATCCGTGATCCGCACCCAGCAGGCCTTGGAGGAGGATTGGCTTCTCTTTCGCCGCCTACATTATCCTCCACCACCACCACCATTCTAGAGATCATCGACGTTACCAGGGTAGACACCGGTGAGACAGCCGCGATTGTTATGCACAGCTTTTGAAGACCATTTGACTACACAGATTTTTGTTGATACATGTGATGTACTGATTGTATGTAACACTGATATGATGTATTTTGTACAGGGGAAATGTAACCCCTATGTGATTGATGGATGTACTAACACACTTACTATGCTTATGGTCTTGATATATATGCAATCGCCGCATTCTCATCATATCTGATTTACTTGATTGATTATTTTTATATTTGGACATGGGATGTTGGACATGGGATGTTGTGTGTGATATATTGATAACATGAGATGTTATATGCTATTACTATTACTATATACGTATGATTTCTATGGCCTAATCGACGTACGCATCTTTAGAGAATGGCACCAAGACGTCAACCGCAGCCGATGCCCACGACTCAAGAAGAACTGCAAGGAATCATTGCTGCCGCGATTGCTCAGTATGCTGCATCGCAGGGAGGACCCAGCTGGAGTAGCTCCAACGGCAATGGCAACCAGAATCCCACTCATGGTAACCCTAAGTCTTTAAGACGTACCATGGTCTAATTGGATTCCTGTAGCAATTACTAATGCAGTCCCTATATTGAAACGAATGTGCAGGGTGCACCTTCAAGCAGTTTCTGGACTGTAAGCCCACAAACTTCGACGGCACGGGTGGTGCTGTAGCCTTCGTTCGTTGGGCAGAGAAGACTGATTCCACCATCCGTATGAGCAAATGTGCGATCGACCAGCAGGTCACTTACATTTCAGGGCTGTTTCTAGATGGAGCCCTATCTTGGTGGAACCTTCAAGTGCAAACTCTAGGCGAAGCTGCCGCCTACGCCCTGTCTTGGGCCGAATTGAAAGAGCTTATGCGGAGGAAGTACTGCTCTCGCGCGGAGATTCAAAAGCTTGAAACTGAGTTTTGGCACTTAAAGATGGAAGGGTCGAAGATAGCGGAATACGTTCAGAGATTCCACGATCTGTCTCACGTGGTTCCTTATATGGTAACACCCGAGTTTAAGAGGGTTGAGCGCTTCATCTGGGGACTGGCTCCTCAGATAATCAGTATGGTGACTTCTTCCAAACCTGCAACCATCACAGAAGCCATTGATCTCAGTGTGGCTCTTACTGAAGAAGCGATTCGGTTAAACAAGTTCGATGAGATTGAACCCAAGAGAAAGGAGACTCATGTGGAGTCATCTAGTGGTAGTAAGCGGAAGTTTTCAAGTTTCAAGCAAAGCACCGGGACGGTGGTCAAGAAGGGAGAATCGAATGCACCAACTCAAGATTCAGTTGGTGGTGGAAAGAAGAGCAGGGGATACATGGGTGCACAGCCCAAGTGCAACTCATGTCAAAAACATCACTCTGGTCGCTGCAGTCTAAGGGTTTGTGAGTCTTGTGGGAAGACTGGTCATACAAAGGATTTCTGTTGGGCAAATGCTGGCCGGGGAGGTCAGGGAGGAAATGGGAATAGAAACAACCGTGGTGGTAATGGGAACCGCCCACAAGGAAATCAGGGAAGAGATGGAAACCGTGCTAACCAAGCAGGAACCGTGAACCGAAACCAGGGAAACCACCAGGCTGGGAACAATGGTGGAAACGGGCAGAGGCCCGGGTGTTTTAATTGTGGAGATCAAGGGCACTTCAAGAGGAACTGCCCGGAATTGACCCAAGCTCGTGGAAGAGTTTTCAACATGGAGGCCAGGGAAGCGCGCCAGGATCCCAATGTCGTTACTGGTACGTTCCCTGTAAACCAACGCTATGCGTCTGTTTTGTTTGATACTGGTGCCGATTATAGCTTTGTATCGCTAGAGTTTAGAAACATGCTTGGTTTAGCCGCTAGTAAGTTAGATATTCCTTATTCGATCGAGCTAGCTAATGGGAAGTTAGTAGAAGCCAATGAAGTGATTAGAGGTTGCGTAATCGAGTTAGGAGAGCGTGAGTTTGCTCTCGATCTACTACCAGTCCAGTTGGGAAGCTTCGACGTGGTAGTAGGGATGGATTGGTTAGCAAGTAACAAAGCAGAGATTGTTTGTCACGAGAAGATTATCCGTATTTCGACCGACGATGGTGAGACCATTGTTGTTCATGGAGAGAAGCGTGAGACGCCGTTGCGGATTATCAGCTGTCTGAAAGCAAGGAAGTGTCTGAAGAAAGGATGTGTTGCTTTTCTAGCACACATCGTGGATAAAAAGGCTGCTGAGCCGAAGATCGAAGACATCCCTGTCGTAAGGGAATATCCGGAAGTCTTTCCAGAAGATTTGCCTGGCTTGCCGCCTCAGAGGCAAGTGGAATTTCGCATCGACTTAGTTCCAGGCGCCGCGCCTGTGGCTAAGGCACCTTATAGACTTGCCCCGTCTGAGATGCAAGAACTGTCAACGCAACTTCAAGAGTTGTTAGATAAGGGTTTTATCCGACCAAGCTTCTCGCCTTGGGGAGCTCCAGTTTTGTTTGTGAAGAAGAAGGATGGTAGTTTCCGTATGTGCATTGACTACAGAGAATTGAACAAGTTGACGATCAAGAATAGGTATCCTTTGCCAAGGATTGATGATCTGTTCGACCAACTTCAAGGTTCAAGTTTCTACTCCAAGATCGATCTTCGATCTGGATACCATCAACTCCGGATACAGGAAGAAAGTATCCCGAAGACAGCCTTCAGAACTCGATATGGGCACTACGAGTTCCTTGTCATGCCGTTTGGTTTAACAAACGCACCTGCAGTGTTCATGGATTTGATGAACCGAGTTTGTAAGCCGTATCTGGATAAGTTCGTGATTGTGTTCATCGACGACATCTTGATCTACTCAAAGACGAAGGCAGAGCACGAGCAACACCTCAGAACTATTTTAGAGCTACTGAAGAAGGAGCAGTTGTATGCCAAATTCTCTAAGTGTGAGTTTTGGCTGAGAGACGTGCAATTCCTTGGGCACGTGGTAAATGAAAGTGGAATTCATGTGGATCCAACCAAGATCGAGGCGATCAAGAATTGGGAAGCGCCTAAGACGCCAACCGAGATCCGGCAATTCTTGGGTTTGGCTGGTTATTATCGAAGATTTATTGAGGATTTTTCAAAGATCGCTCAGCCGTTGACGCTCCTCACGCAAAAGGATAAAAAGTTTGATTGGGGAATCAAACAGGATGAAGCATTTCAGTTGTTGAAGGATAAGCTTTGCAACGCGCCAATCTTAGCTCTACCGGAAGGTACCGACGATTTTGTGGTATACTGCGACGCTTCACGTCAAGGATTGGGTTGTGTGTTGATGCAACGTAAAAAGGTTATCGCCTACGCATCACGCCAACTGAAAGTGCATGAAAAGAACTATACCACGCATGATTTGGAGCTAGGCGCAGTGGTTTTTGCTTTGAAGATTTGGAGACACTACCTTTACGGTACGAAGTGTACGATCTTTACAGATCACAAAAGCCTCCAGCATATATTCAACCAGAAGGAGTTGAATATGAGGCAAAGGCGATGGGTTGAGTTGTTGAACGATTACGACTGCGAGATCAAGTATCATTCGGGGAAGGCGAATGTGGTCGCCGATGCCCTAAGTCGCAAGGAGAGAATCAAGCCCATAAGGGTTAGGGCTATGGAAATGATTATCCAAACCGATCTTTCCTCGCGCATTCGAGCAGCGCAAAAAGAAGCTCTCAAGGAGGAGAACCTTGAGAAAGAATATCTCCGTGGGATGGAGAAGATATTGATTCCAAACAAGGAAGGAACGTTATGTTTTGAGAAAAGGATTTGGGTTCCTTTGTTTGGTGATTTAAGAGAGGTTATTTTTGATGAAGCTCACAAGTCACGGTACTCTATCCACCCGGGAGCGGATAAGATGTACCAAGATCTTAAGGATTATTATTGGTGGCCTAGGATGAAAGGCGATGTTGCTATCTACGTGAGCCAATGTTTGACTTGCGCTAAAGTTAAGGCAGAATATCAGAAGCCTTCGGGACTTCTGCAACAACCAAAAATTCCCCAATGGAAGTGGGAAGAAATATCCATGGATTTTGTTACAAAGCTGCCAAGAACGCCTAAGGGCCATGACACTATCTGGGTGATAGTGGATCGCTTGACGAAATCAGCACATTTCTTGCCTATTCGCGAGAAGGATCATACAAGCAAATTGGCTGAAATTTACATGAGAGAGATTGTCACTCGCCATGGAGTACCACTCTCGATTATTTCTGATAGAGATGGAAGGTTCGTATCGAGGATATGGCAATCCTTCCAGGAAGCTTTTGGCTCGAAGCTGAATATGAGCACCACTTTTCACCCACAGACCGACGGCCAAAGTGAGCGGACGATTCAGACATTGGAAGACATGCTGAGAGCATGTGTGATGGATTTAGGCGGTAGCTGGGATAAGCATTTACCCCTGGTTGAGTTTTCATACAACAACAGCTACCACACCAGTATTGGTGCCGCGCCATTCGAAGCTTTATATGGACGCAAGTGCAGGTCGCCGCTCTGTTGGTCTGACGCAGGTGATAGACAATTGGTAGGTCCCGATGTAGTTCAGGAAACTACGGATAAGATCGCGCAAATCCGAGATCGCATTAGCGCGGCTCGCGACCGCCAGAAGACCTACGCTGATCTGAAGAGGAAACCTCAAGAGTTTGAGGTTGGGGATATGGTTTTGTTGAAAGTATCACCCTGGAAGGGTGTAGCACGCTTTGGGAAGCGTGGGAAGCTGAATCCACGCTACATTGGTCCATTTAAGGTTTTGAAGAAAATTGGAACAGTAGCATACAAGTTGGATCTACCTGCCGAGCTGAATAACGTTCACGATACATTTCATGTATCCAATCTAAAGAGGAGTCCAACTCAAGTTAACGTTGCCATTCCTACCGACGAGATTCACATTGATGACACGCTCCACTTCGTTGAAGAACCTGTTGAGGTCACGGATTGGAAAGTTAACAAGACCCGCCGGAGCAGTGTCAAGCTCGTCAAAGTTCGCTGGAATGCTAGACATGGTCCTGAATTCACCTGGGAGCGTGAAGACCGAATGAAAGAGAAATACCCCCACCTGTTTCCTAAGAACCCTGCTTCTTCAAGCAGAACCTAAATTTCGGGACGAAATTTATTTAACGGGGGGAGAATGTGACAACCCTCACAAAACCAGGTATCCGTACGACTTAATTAATTATTAATTGTTGCCTAATTACTGTGCTTGACTGAGATTTCTGCTACTTGATTGTTGATACTTATACATGTCTGCATCATACTATAATTTTCCTGTCACTACATTACTTATTTACTGAACCTTAGTGACAAACATGATGCACAAAAGCACAGTAGCACTAAACGGATACACAGTGAACATGCTGATATAGCCAGCATCAGGCAAACACTGCCTCTAAAGGCCTGAATGAGCCAAAATATTTTTACTACACCCAGAGTGTGTGTAGGGATACAAGGGTTGTATGATTACGTCTCTAGGGATAAGATACAGAGATTTGGATGTGCCTAAAACATACTTTTAGCACGAAACACAGCACTTTTATCAACACACTAGCTTCTAGCTAATTAATAAAGTGCCAAAATATGAGGAATTATTCCCGACACCTTGCAGAATAAATTGTGTCGCTAAAAATATTAGTTATGACGCTTAACGGATATCTTAAGCACTTTAACGGATTACTATCCGACCGAACAACCGGACAATACCCGGAACATAAAAATATTGCCAAAATTAATATTGGTACTTTTCTGAGCCAGTTAGGGTCCCTGATTACCCTAACACCCGCTATTTAATGCATTAAGCAACTAACGAGGTTAGTACCTTAAAGTAACGCACTTAACCAAACTGAACCGTAACTGAACGATTGAAAACGAACCGAGCACCATTACATCCTAAAGGAATCGGCCAACTAGTGGGACCCGGGGAGTACACCTTTATTATTTTATATTAGATTACGCGATAACCGAGAACGAGAACCTCTATAAATACCTCACTCTCTCTCTCACACAAACACACACTTCACCTCACCACCACTCCCTCTCCCTTGCCCCCTCCTCTCGGCCGAGATCACCACCACCCTCACATCCGTTTTTCGGTTCAAGTCTTGACATTCCAAGCATATACAAGTGTTGGTGGTTACGTACAACGGAGCTCGGAACAAACGGAACGCGGAGGACCTCTACCGTTTGCTATTATCCACGCAGTTTTCGACTAGTTTCTTCCCTAGCCCCGAGCTAGAGGTATAACGTTTAAAACTCATTTTTGATCATGTCTAAAGTGGTTAAAAAGATATTTGTCGGTTGAATGTCGGTAACCCGCTTAATGGAACTTTAAAGTCTACTAAAACGTGTAAATCGTTGGATAAAAGCTCAAAACGCGTGTAAATGTCGTAGTATTTGAATATGTTGGTTTTTATGGCCCGATCTATGATGTGGTGGCTCTCATCATCGTTTAACCCGACTTTGTTAGGATCACGTATCTTGACATACACTGGTTTCTTTGGTACAAGGGTTAAAAGGTGAAACTCCACCACACGGGAAACATGAACTTGTGTAAAAATGTTTTAATGTGAAAAATAGTATTTAAAACAAGCCGATCTACGTATGTACAAGTGGTATATTCGTAGGACCGGGTGTCGAGAAAATCATGTTTTAATAAAAATGGATAAAGTGTTAACAAATACGATTTTTATAAACTACAAGTGTAGAAACACTTGTAGAATAAAAGATCCGACAAAATAACAATGTTTACAAAAATTGTCGGGAAGTTGTAAGAAGTAAGTTGTTCTAAAAACGAGGTTTTTGCAAGACTAAGTTATGCTATATATAGATCCACTAAAAATAACGAGATCTACACCGTAGTTTTTGTAAAAGCTACAAGTTCATGAAACAACGCGGTTTTTCATACTAGTCTTCTATTTGAAGTGTTGAAAATTGATTTGGTTGATTTGATAAATTGTTGAGATGATTTGTAAAAGAAAATGATACGCTTGAAAGCGTGGCCACCTCCAGTTACAGGGGAAACTCTGGCGAAATTTTCTAAAAATCTAACACTTAGAATTATTTAACAAGTGTTAGACTACTTTGACATGTTTTCAAAAATATATTTTCGCCACAACTTTATTTATAAATAATCGGAGGTGGGATTTTCACAAAACTAAAAGTGATAAATATTTATTCGGTAAATATATTTTGTCACCTCACTGTTTATGATTATTTTGTGAAAATGTATAAATATTATTTTTAGAGTAAAAATAATATTTACTAACCTTGTCAAGCCCGAACTAATACAAACGCCTTCACGGCAAACATATAAGTTACAACGGTAATTTCTATTACCACATAATCACCAAAACGTAACTTACGCTTTATTCGGAAGTATTCATAAGCGCGTGTGTTGTCAATATATTATTTTGGGAAAATATTATGAGAAAAAGGAAATATATTATTTTTGAGAAAAATAAATATATTTTGAAATAAGAAATAAAATATATTAAGTGGGACTTAATAAAATAATATAAATACACATGTATTTAATTCCCCCATCCTTGGGAAGGAGTATGCGTATCAAACATATATACGAAACGGTTGACTAACTGTTTCCCAAAAATATAATCTATGAAGCTAAAGCACGGCCATCCGTCTAATAGAATTAGCACATGTAGGTCGTTGCACAGCACTTGGATATTGGATTGCTTGATTTTGTGACGCGTTCACTGTGAGTTCATGTCCCCCTTTTCTCTTAACTGTTTTCAGTTTTATAAACTGCGGGGGTGAAATACATGTTACAATGATTATGGATATGTTATACATGGTATGGTTAGCATAAGGAGGGTTATTACTTAGATCATGTGAGTGGGTAGGCAGAAACTTGAGGCCATTAATCCTCGTTGAGGACCGAGGGACAGGAGCGGTAGATCTATCTGGGTGTAGCGAGCCCAGCCCCAGGTCCAGCTGAACGGACCTCGGGGTGACTTAGTGCCCGACGCATAAATCCGCTAGGTTTGAGTCATCCCTACTTGCACTTCACACATATCAGTGGACTTGCAACCCATTGGTGATCTCTTTTGTTTCCTTATTTGCTACATACCAGGGTTTTTGATAAAGATAAAGGTTTATTTACTCATTTTCGCATGAACTCGCTCAACATTATTGTTGATTTTTCAACTTACATGTATTTCAGGGAATTAAGGATCTGGCACGGTTTAGCAGGATTTCCCGCTGCATTTAGATTCAGAGTCATCCGGGTTCAAGGTTTATGGCTCTTTCCTGGACAAGCCATAGCCTCTGAACCATGTTTATTTATGTTGCATTATAGTAATGGTTGTTGGGTGTTTACCCGTTTAGACAATGTTTGACAATTTTATCTTCAATGGATGACTTTGCATGATTTTAAATTCATATAGCTTGTTATGGTTAAGCTATGGTATTAAGAAGTCACACCAAATTAACCACGCTTCCGCAAAGCCAGGGTGTGACAATATCGACTAAAATGTGTATGATGATGTGCATGTATAGTTGTTTAAACAGAACGTTGAGTTTGTCGAATCAAAATTAGATTGAGCTTGGTTTGAAAGGTAGAATATAGTTTGTATATGTAAAGGAACATAAAGTACTCATTGGTCATGCTTAACGTATTTTGTAATGATTGAAATGCTACTTTTGTTTAAAAAAAAGGAGTTCACGTATGTTGAAAGTTGTCGGTCCCCATGAAGTCTTCTAGCCCACGTGTTTTGAAATTTGGATGACGAGTTAAGCGTTGGAGAGAAGGTTTTTTTTTTTTTTTTTTTTTTTTTTTTTTTTATAACGGGTTTGTTTCATTTGCATCAAAACATGAAAGTTTTGGACTTTGAAAGTTCTTGTGAAAACGTCGACCCTTAGAAAAGAAATTTAGTAAAAGGACTTAGTGATTGTTTAAAAAAATAAATTTAACAAATGATTTATTGATGTTGAAAAGAGTATTTGGTAAAACGATCATATAACATCCATGAGATCTTATAAGTAATTGAGAAAGGTTAGGTTGATTTCGATTAAGAATGGAAGTCTCTAGTATGATGATATAATGTGAACGTGTTTCAGTTAATAAATCAGATGTGAAGTTCATGGGCAAGAGATTCATTAGACCGATTAAATTGATAGGTAGCATTTCGTAAGGTTTGGAAATTCGTGTAGTAAAACGGTAAAGACATGATTAAGAATCTCGTGTATATGATTTGAGTGAAAATGGATGGTAGAATAAGATGTATGTTTGATAAACAATGTATTTTGAAATCGGTATAAGTAGGTATTTTGAATAATGATAAATGATTTAGGTATAAAACATGATCGGGTTTGCATAATAAAATATTTTGAAAGAGAAGTTTTGGGTAACGGTCACCTAAGTAAGGGAATCACCCCTAACTCGTTGGTGAGGTCGTTTTAAGGGAAGAGGGGTGGAGTCAATCGTCAAGGTAAGGAAGTCACTCCAATCTCGATGATACCTCTCCACTAGTTGTTACAAGGAATATGAATTTAAATTATATGAAAATCATGCATATATAAATGTATCGAAAAGGTTCGATATGTTGTGCGTGTGAAAAGAGAAATCAAAGGTAAACTCGAGGTTGAAAGATTGCATCGTATAAAATGAACAATAGAAACACATGTTTGACCAAAGTTTGGAGTGTTCCAAATGGAACTTTGACTAACCAAAGTGGTCGAAAAGTCTTTTGAATTTGAGGAGCATGCTTTGGCCTAATAGGTAAAATACTCTCGCCGACAAGTCGGTTAACGGTATTTACCCTTCCGGTTACTACATGTCCCAAATCAATCGAATTTCGAGACTTGGCGGGATTTATGAAAAATCAAGGAGTGGAACTAGTCGACAAGGTGCGGGTTTCACCCCTATCTTGACGATTTCGTATCCTAAATGTGGTTGGTACTCGTCGGGTCAAAATTTAAATTTCGACATGTTGACGAGGGTCCACTAGAATTTGAAATTTGAGATTTGCCATTTAGATGTGGATTTCACTCCTAGCTCAATGGCGATATCTCGTGTAAAAAAAAAAAGAATAGGTAGATTGAGAGTCGTTCACCAAATTGTGGGTTTCACGCCTATTTTGGTGAATTCGTCTCATTTGTACAATATGAGTGTTGTCGGATTTAGAATAATCGAGTAAAATGCATGAGGGAAGTGTATGTCGAAGGAGATACACAAACAAGTATAAACACATAAGAAAGCATATCAAGGATGATACTTAAATAATGAAATAAAACAAGTATTAACACATAGAGAAATATGTCAAGAATAACACATAAAGAATCGAACAACGAAACAAGTGTTAACACATAATAAAACAAGCATTAATACGTAAGAATAACATGTCGAATATTACACATGAGTAACATACATGTTTAAAAGAGCATAAATAAGTAACAAATAAAGTATCATGTAGTAGTCCAAGCAAAGCATACGAATAAGGTTCTAAAACTATAGACTAGGCTAAAGCATTCCTACTTTCCCTAATTCCCTATAGTTATGGCTCTGATACCAATCTGTCACACCCCAACCAATGGCGGAAACATCGGGATGAGACGAAGTGTGAAGATTGTTAGAGACATCATAACGCTATTTGTGACAATATTTAGAAAATCCAAATTTCATTTCATTTCATAACTTCAAATAGTCAACATTACAAGAAATTCAAATACAATGAGTTTAACGAAACAACATGATAACATAACAAAATTTGATACAACATATTAAACCCTAACGTCTATATGTGTATCTAGGCATCAACGCTATTTCTTTTCTTAGCATCGTCCTCATCAACCTGTAACATGTTTAAAATAATTCAATGCAAAAGCAAAGGCGAGTATACAAGTTTGGTACATACATAGCATAAGATAAAAGTGTGAACAATTCCTCATAGCAAGCATGCGATTCAAGACAAACATTAAATATGGCATGTGTATAACATATCAAACCAAGAAAACGCAACTTGCTCATGACATAACCAAAGTTTCAGTAGAGGCGGGTCGTTAATCCTATAGCGCTACATATGTCAAGGTTTGGCTCGTACGAAGTTAATGATAAGTTCAACACATAAGAATCACCCAAATTTAAAGTATCAAGTCATCACATATACAAGCATGTTATAGGAATGTTCATGTGTTTAGACAAAAGTTCATGTGTAAGTTTCAATAGGTAAACATGTTACACCCCAAAAGTGGTAAAAGTAAAAAAAGGGGGAAAGTACGAGTATACTCACATTGGTTGCGTTGCGATTTCTTGTAAGTAACGCACGAGTAAGATTGGATAAAATCCAAAAGAACGGACGAAATGGTTATCCTAGATATTGAAATAACGATCTCGTTAATATTTGTAAGTTAATATGATTTCTAATGTTTAAGATTTACGAATTGATTGTTTAACGTTATAACTTATCTCGTTATTTAACATTCAATGTTATAAAAGAATTAAAATAATTTGTTAATTATTTAGATTAACATTAAATTTAATGGTTTTAAAAAGGGATCAAAATGTAAAAAAAATGTCAAAGCTTAATTATAATAGGAAAGGATTATTATATAAAAAAATAATTAAATAAAATAAAGAAAAAGAAATAAACCGTATAAGTTTAAGAAAAAAAAGAAAGAAAGATTCTTAAAAAGGACATATACCAAAAATTTGGGCATCAACACCCATCATCTTCTTTAACAAGAATACGTATCGGCTGTTTGCATATACACATAAGTTTATGTGTTTGAACATCATATATAACCAGAATGTATTAACAGGGTTCAAATACATGAGGTTAAATGGAGATTTAGCATGTCCACAGAGTAGAGAAAGAATGAAAAATATACCAAAAACGAGATAACACCCGCGGGTTTCCGATCTCCGGCGACGACAGGATTGTTCAGACGGTTACGGCGAACACGAGTTCCGACGTCTTCGAGCTCCGTTCCGATGCGAGCTTCCGGCCACTTGCAGGTTTTCCCGCGAGAGCTCCGAGTTCAAGCAACGCGCCCGTGATTCGAAAAGGTTGTGGTGATGTCGAGATGTGTTAAACAAGATTGGGGAGGGGCTGTAGGTGTAGGAGAAGGAGGAGAACCCGTCGTCGGCAGCCGGCCGGAGTTGCGGCGCCGGTGACCAGAAAATCGGGAGAGAAGAAAGGTTTGGGGGTCTGGTTTGGGATGCAGCTGAAGTGATAAAAGAAGTTAGGGTTTAGTCAGTTGGGCTTTAATTATAAGTTGTTGGTAGATAGAGCAATAAATAAATAAAAGAAAGACAACGCCTAAGGCTGTTGAAAGTTGGCGCAAGTATAGGCCATTTTTAGCTGTATATAATTTCTTTTATTTTACCATTAACATCCCCATGTTTCCTAAAAAAACATATTATAAGTTATTAGTGCAACAATACATTTAGTGTACAAAAAAATGGTCCAATTGAGTCCGGCCGTAAGTTTGGATCAACTTTTCTATTATTTTTATCAACAACTTTTTTTTTGATATCTATTGGCATGTTATAATATATTATGTGATATTAGTATAAATATATTGGCTGTGTGGCTAGATTGGCTGCAACACCATCTCTATTTCCCTTTTTTTTTGTTTAGTCAATTTCAACACTATGTTTAATTATTATATGGTATAATATGTAACACTAATATATTAATATATGATCAAGTAAATTATTAAACACATCTACATATTAATGCTATGTATAACTAGCATCTTTCAATGTTTTAAACAAGTGTAAATACGTGGATTATGTATGGCACATTATAAGTGATATCATGTATAATAACACCGGTATTAAATAGGTGTGAAAGGATAGTTTATAAATTTGTAAACGTGTATTCAAGTATTTGCACGTATAGGGTATCTAGAATCACGTATACACGGTAATTTATTGTAAGTTACGCATGTGTTCACAAGAGTACGAGTATGTATCAAATGTACATAATGATTAAATATTTAAGCATGCAAAAATAAACGAAGTATAATTCGCATGAAATAATTATTTTTATATTACGATAGAAGTCTCGGATTACAATGATACGAAACAAAATACAATTACAAATGAAACGAGTTTCTTAAAATTGATTACGATGAAAGAATGGTTATAAGAACACAAGATTTCCAAAGATAGAATTTCACGTAAGGTTTCTAAATGTAGGAAGTTTGAAAACGCGGGGCGTTACATTTCTGACCCTGACATTCTTGTTGTAAGCTCCAGCCATTCTTTGTTGATAACTGGCCATCTGTCACAAAAGTTAGTAGTTCTACTCCCAATAAATTGAGATCTATTATCACATACAATTTCAGAAGGAATTCCAAATCTAGTAATAATGTTTCGCTTAATGAAGGATATAACTTCCTTTTCTCTGACTTGAGCAAAAGCTTCTACTTCTATGCATTTAAAGAAGTAGTTTGTCATGGCTAGCATAAATACTTTTCCTCCTAGTGCTTTGGGAAGTTTGCCAACTATATCCATTCCCCATCTCATGAATGGCCAAGAAGAGGATATAGGATGCAGGAGCTCTGCTGGTTGATGAAGGATATTACTATATCTTTGACATGCATCACATTTCGTTGCATAATCAACAGCATCCCTCTTCATGGTAGGCCAATAGTATCATGTTCTAAGGATCCTTGAGAATAGTGCTCTGCCTCCAGTGTGGTTTCCACAGTCCCCTTCATGAAAATCCTTTAGAACTTCTTGGATTTCAGGATCCTTGATGCACCTTAGATATGGACCTGCAAGAGATCGTTTATATAACATGTTATTTAATAATGTGAATTGAGATACCTTAGTCTTGAAGGCTCTAGGATTTTCTCCAACAGGAATTTCACCATTCTGTATATATATCTCAAGATTTGAAGGATCCAGAATCCTGAATTTGACTGTGCACCATCATTGGGTACAATTGCAGAATCTTCCACTATCTTCATGGCTACGTGATCCTCAATTGCAGGAGTTAAAACATGGATGATGAGTATTTTCACATCCTCTGGAATCTTCAGTGATGATCCAAGATTAGCTAGAGCATCAGCTTCTGCAATTTCTTCCATGGGTACCTGTGATAGACTAAAAAAAGCAAAAGAATCTGCCAGTTTCCTGACTATTTCTAAGTACTTGATTAGCTTTTCACCATTGACAGTGTAAGAACCGTTATAATGATTAGTAATTAACAGAGAATCTACATATACTTGAAGATACCTCATCCTCATATTGTTAGCTAATTGCAAACCTACTATCAAGGCCTCATACTCTGCCTCATTATTAGTGGTTTGGAATTCACATGCAATGGATTGGGGTATAATGTCCTCCTGTGGCGATTTTAGTAGTGTGCTTTGTCTAGTTCATTTATGTAGGATCGTTTTCACGACCAAACGAGTCGTTCAGAAGAGATCTCGTTCAATACGAAAGGCGGAAACAGACGTATCGGAGATATTTCAGCTGTATGCATGCTAGAATCATTTAAACTATCTCTTGTATTGATTAGAAGACTTTACACGACCTGGAGACACCTCGGCAGAGCTTCGCTACCAGAATTCAAATGTTACAAATGAAATGAACAAGCTCACTATTTATAGAGGATCCAGTTCGTGTGGAATGGACTCACGCGGCTTGACCATTGTCATTTCGTACGAAATGGACAATGCCATTTCGTACGAAATGGACAATGCCATTTCGTATGAACTGGACTTCCCTCTCTAAAACCCTACTTTCTAGCAAACTGAGCTCTGTTCTTTCTAATCTATCTACAAGACTCGATACAAGACGAAGTCAACAGACTCCCCCTTGGATGTTGACGAAGTCTTTGGTCTTCAGTACATCTTCTGTCTTGATCAGTTTTCTTGCTCTCTCCAAAGTATCTGACATTGTAAGCATCTTCAATCTCTATCTTTCTCCCTCTCTCTTCCAAGATCTCAATCTAACTCTATCTTCTCTTGATAAGATCTCTTGATTCCTTAAGTTCTTCAGTATCAGCAGCTTGCGTGGACACAGTTCCAAGATCAGAAACTGGCTCTTTGCATCTTCAGACTCCCTCTTGGTTGTTGATCCACAATCTTCAGCATTAGTTATAACAACCCTCGGTAAAACCGACACCCTCATAATAATTCTGACACCCTAATATATTTTTAAAATGTCTCAACATGTCTTTATATGCACCCGTATATGAAAACCGAGCCCCAAAATAGATTATAGTATATATATAATAAATTAAAAACACTAAAAATTAAGCTGAGGCGGGCCGCGTAGGGCCTCACCTCAACCTAAGGCGGGCCGCATTAATAGGTAAATGGACTCCACTGAAATCTTAAGTTCATGCGAGCCGCGTACGTATTCGTTTAAGTTCATGCGGGCCGCGAGCGATCTGGAATGTGGCGCAGCCCTGGGCTGCCACGTGGCCCAACACACGGCGAAGCTATACGATGACCGGGCCAAGCTACGCAGTTGACCAGAGTCAATGCGGGTCGCGTAAGCCCTGCCCATATCCCACGCGGGCCGCGAGGAAGTCCGAATTCAGCCCTATAAATAGCACGCATCGGGTCTTCAGTCCGTCGTTCAAAATCTTTCTTTCTTTCTTAATTTTCTGTAGTGGCGTTACTATACCCGGGCATTATACCCCCTAAAATAGCGAGGTTCTGCTACGATGTAAGTATTATAACCCCTGGAGACGTATTAGATATGCTGCCCGATTGATCTAGAGTTCCGTAACGGCTGTCGTGGTTCTGCCCGACGTAGTCGTTGGAATGCCGTCTCGGGGAGGGTATTACTAATGTTAAAATGGGTTATTATACTAACACACGTGCATTTGTGTAAATTATAGATATTCATCAGGAAACCCTAAAGAATAACCTAAGACAGCAATGTGAGTAATCCTCTTTTTGTTAAATGTTTTTACAAAACCTTTCATACTTTTCCATGCGAATAGCAGTTATTGAGTATTTGTAAGAATAAAATTATCGTGGGTATGTTGGGGTTTTGTATACAAAATTTGTTACAACCTGGTTAAGGAGTAACATTTCCACAAGTCGGGTTCGACAGTACCAACGAGTGATAATTGATATAACTTGGAAACAAATGTAATTGCGGGATCGCCCTCAATACTGTTCACTGTGAATTTTATTTAAACCTGATTAAACTGGGATTCACTCACCAGTATTTCCCACTGACAAAACCTTTTTAAAACGCGTTTCAGGTAACAATATGTGAAAGCCAAATAGAAGCCAGCTGGACAGCACTGAAGGCTTGGAAAAGTGGCAATAAAGTTACCTAAGAATAAAAGAGATGTTTTTAATAAATAAATAGGATTTATTCCTATGAAACGTGTGTATTGAAAAATTGGGTTTTACCCATATGTTTAATATTATTAAACGAGGTGGTTTACCCTGATTTAACATTTCCTAACTACGGTCCTGATGAAAATTTCCGCTGCCAAATTGGATAAATAAACGTGATACCACCGAAACTGGCTCGCGGCCGCCCGTTCCCGGGGAATAGGGATCGGGGGTTGTGACAGAAGGTGGTATCAGAGCTATGCCACTGATTCAGCCACAGAAGTGTTCCGCTGACATCAAAAATTCAAAGTGTTAGGAAATAAATTATGGAAATACGTGTATAATTGTATTTCTTGCTATGTGTTATCTGACTGTTTGTTAGTTTACAGTATAAGCGACCAAGGACCTTCTGACGCCTATCGTCAACTGTCAGGTTCGCCTACGAGCGAAGGCACCTCCTCTTCTCAGCCTGCCCTCTTGGGGTATTCTGCTGACACAGAAGAAGGAATCTTTGTGTTTAAGGCTCAGTCTGAAGAGCCATTTCCTCAGAAAAAGAGGGGATGGTTCAGTAGGGAAGCTCACGAGCGTAGGAAAAGAATGAAAAAGTTGCAGGAACAACGAGTGTTAGCCGCAACAAAAAGAGAGACTGATGCTTATAATCAGGATATGCTCAATAGGGGTATCGCTAATATCCATATTTTAGCAACCACTGCTGCTGACCCAAACCTGGAACAAATGCTAGCACCCCAACCACAAAATCCTGATCAACCCATGGAAGTAGAAAACCAGATAGAAATTCCTGATTACAACCCGGAGGAGATACCTAGGGTACCTGCACCAGATCCTTTAGACCCAAACAACTACGACCCCTGGTGGGACGATGTTAGGGACTACGTGCAACAAAACCCAATACAGGAAAATGTGCAAATGCCCAACTTAGGAGCTTACCCAGGGTTAGATCCTCAAGATCCCTACAACATTAGTGATGCATATGTTAGGGAAATTTTAGAGAATCCATACCCGTACCAAGCCCCTATGCCTCCGTATCAGGAACCCGTACCACAAATTCCAAACCTAATCCTAGAACCTGCACCCCCAATGAGTGCAGAAAATGTCCAAGAACTTAGGACTTTTGGGGAGGAAATTTTAGAAAGCAGTGAGAGAATGTGACAGGTGGGAGAACGCCTCGTATGGAAATACGATGAGCGTAATATGGATTTTTGGATGAATCCATATCAGTGAAGGTGATGGCAGGAACGGTAGTAATAATAATAATAATAATAATAATAATAAAATAGTATATGTGGGTATGTGTAAAAAAAAAAAAAACTACGGATGCCTACTATTAGTATTGTAGCTCTACATTTCAGTCGGTATTGTAATTTAAATTTCAGTACTAGTGTGTAATGATGCATACTATATAAATAGAGTAAAAGTCGCAATGCTCGACGTTTTTGGTTAAAAGTGCGTGTCATGTGATTGGCTATACTCAAATATTAATTGTGTTATTAATATTTGGTAATTGTTTAAAATTCAGATGGCCGACGAGGAAAATCAGGATAATCTGAATAACGATAACCAGAGTAACATTAACGTGGTTAATGAGAATCTGGACAACAATAACAATGGAAACCAAATGGATAATAGTGCCGTTCAACACATAGTGGCACAAGGAATTATAGATGCAATGCCATTTATTATTCAAGCAGTTCAAGAAGCAAATAATAAAAGTAAGCATAGCAGTAAACGACCAAGTGAACCGGAACACAGCGTGAACAATGGACCCGTACTTCAAGCGCCCATTCCCAAAAGAAGAAGAACCATGCCATATGGTTGTTCTTACAAGGAATTCTGGTCCTGTAAACCAATAGAATTCTCGGGCAATGAAGGACCCATTGCAGCCTTACGCTGGATAGAGAAAACTGAGGCCGTTCTGAAAATAAGCAAGTGTGCTGAAGAAGATAAGATAATGTTTGCTTCAAATCTGTTTAAAAACGCAGCCTTAGAATGGTGGAACACTATCCTCCAGTCAAGAGGAAGTGATAGGATTTATAACATGGAATGGGAGGAATTTAAGAACATGGTAGAAAGGAAATTCTGCCCTCCTAATGAAAAGGAACAAATAGCAAATAAATTTCTGAATCTTAGAATGGTCGGGGTAGACAGTAAAGGTTACACTACCACATTCTTTGAATATGCTAGGATAGTACCTACCCTTGCATCACCTGAACCAGTGTTAATCTCCCGTTACATCTGGGGATTAATTGGAGAGATTAGACATGTAGTCAAGGCAGCTAGACCCCAAACTATAGAAGAAGCTGTAGAACTAGCCAATACCTTGACTGATGAACTAGTGAGAACTAGAGAAGAAGACCAGAGGAGAAACCTAACCCAAAAGCTTACTCAAGAATTCCGTTCGGGGAATTCCAACCGTAGGAATATAGGTTCTACCTCTGCACTATACTGCAGTAACTGCAAGAAGAAGCATTCTGGAAAATGCTCTACTTACTGTAATTACTGTAAGGCCCCAGGACACAAGGAAGAAAATTGCAGGAGAAAAGCCAGTAATGGAATGTGCTACAACTGTGGAGAAAAAGGTCATATTATGACAAACTGTCCAAAATTGGCTCAAGCTGCAAACAACAAGAATCCTAAAAATGCTAGAGCATTCGTTCTAACTACAGACGAAGCTAGACTAATTCCAGACGTCATTGCTGGTACGTTTTTAGTTAATGATATTTTTGCTAAAGTATTATTTGACTCTGGTGCCAACCAAAGTTTTATTAATACTTCATTTTGCAAACTCCTAAATCAATCATTAACTAAACTACCACAAGAATGTCTAGTAGAAACAGCAAATGGAGAAACCGTTAAAATTTCTGAAATCTTGCAAGGAGCAAGAATATAAAATTTTAATCAAAAGTTTATTGCAAACCTTTACCCAATGAATCTAGTAGGATTTGATGTCATATTAGGAATGGATTGGTTAATAGCCAATAAAGCCAATATCTTATGTGATCAAAAGTCAATTCAAATAAAATCACCAAGAGGTGAAAAGATCACAATTAAAGGAGATAAACCATCTAGATCCACTAAATTCATCTCTGTGATGAAAACTGCAAGTTATATAAGGAAAGGATCTACAGTGTATTTGATTTCTATAATCACTAATACGAAAGGAAAAGAATTAAAAGACATTCCAGTAGTGTCCCAGTTTTCAGATGTCTTTCCAGAAGAATTGCCAGGACTACCGCCAGACAGGAAAGTTGAATTCAGAATTCACCTGCTACCAGGGACAGCACCAATTGCCAAAGCACCTTACCGTTTGGCACCCGCTGAAATGCAAGAACTGAAGAAACAATTAGAGAATTGTTGGAGAAGGGATTTATACAGCCAAGCTCATCACCATGGGGAGCACCGTTTTTATTCGTTAAAAAGAAGGACGGATCGATGCGTATGTGCATTGACTACCGTGAATTGAACAAAGTCACGATTAAGAATCGGTATCCATTACCGAGGATCGATGATTTGTTCGATCAACTTCAGGGAGCTCGATTTTTCTCTAAAATCGATTTAAGATCAGGATATCATCAATTAAAGGTACAGGAAGAGGACATTCCTAAAACCGCATTCAGAACAAGGTATGGTCATTATGAATTTACTGTCATGCCATTTGGTTTAACCAATGTCCCAGCTGCATTTATGGACATGATGAACCAAATATGTAAGCCATATTTGGATAAATTCATAATTGTCTTCATAGATGATATTCTAATTTACTCTAAGAGTAAAGAGGAGCATGCAAAGCACTTGCAATTGCTTTTAAGTTTATTGAGAAAGGAGAAACTTTATGCTAAGTTTTCAAAGTGCGAGTTTTGGTTAGAACAGGTACAATTTCTCGGACATTTAGTTAATCATGAAGGAATTCATGTAGATCCAACAAAGATTGAGGCAATTACCAAATGGAAAACCCCAGAGTCACCAACTGAGGTTAGAAGTTTCTTAGGATTGGCCGGTTATTATAGAAGATTTATCCGAGATTTTTCTAGAATAGCCATTCCTTTAACCAAGTTAACCTGTAAATCTGTTAAGTTTGAATGGGGACCAAAACAAGAAGAAGCCTTTAGAATTCTTAAGCAAAGATTAACCCATACACCCATACTAGCGTTACCAGAAGGAACTGAAGCTTTGTAGTCTTTTGTGACGCTTCTAAGTTAGGATATGGATGTGTATTAATGCAACGCCAAAAGGTTATAGCTTACGCCTCTAGACAGCTTAAGAATCATGAAGAAAATTATTCAACCCATGACTTGGAACTAGGAGCTATAATTTTTGCCCTTAAAATTTGGAGACATTATCTTTATGGTAGTAAGTTTACTGTTTTTACAGATCATAAGAGTTTAAGGTATGTTTTTGGGCAAAAAGAGTTGAATATGAGACAAAGACGCTGGATGGAATTACTTAGTGATTATGATTGTGATATCCAGTATCATGCAGGAAAAGCAAATGTAGTGGCAGATGCTTTAAGTTGAAAGTATCGTGAAAAGCCAAAAAGGGTACGTTCTCTTAAATTAAATCTTCAAGTAGATTTAAATGATCAGATTAGGAAAGTTCAAGAATCAGTAATCAAGGAAGATACTAAAAAAATAAAAGGAATGATTAAAGAATTAGAACAAGGAACAGATGGAATTTGGAGGTTCCATAAAAAGAGAATGTGGATACCTAAATTAGGAAATTTACGTCACCGTATATTAGAAGAAGCTCATAAGTCTAAATATACGATGCATCCAGGAAGTGATAAAATGTACCAGGATTTAAGAAAAAAATTTCTGGTGGATAGGAATGAAAAAGGATGTAGCAGCCTATGTTTCTAAATGTTTAACTTGCTCACAAGTTAAAGCTGAACATCAGAAACCCTCAGGATTATTGCAACAATTAGAAATGCCAGTTTGGAAATGGGAATTGATAACAATGGATTTTGTTACCAAATTACCCAAAACAAGAAAAGGTAATGATACAATCTGGGTGATTGTAGATAGGCTAACCAAGTCAGCTCATTTCTTACCAATGAAGGAAACCTTTAGTATGGAACAATTAGCCAAATTGTATGTAAAAGAAATCGTTTCTTTACATGGCATTCCTTTATCAATTATTTCCAATAGAGATAGCCGTTTTACTTCGCATTTTTGGTCAAGTTTCCAAAAAGCAATGGGAACCAAGTTGAATTTAAGCACGGCTTATCATCCTCAAACAGACGGGCAAAGTGAAAGAACAATTCAGACAATGGAGGACATGCTTAGAGCTTGTGTAATTGATTTTGGAGGTAATTGGGACGAACACTTACCTTTAATAGAATTTTCTTATAACAACAGTTATCACACAAGTATCAATGCTGCACCATTCGAAGCACTTTATGGACAAAAGTGCAGAACCCCAGTCTGTTGGGCAGAAATTGGGGAAAAACAATTATCTGGACCTGAGATAGTACAAGAAACAACTGACAAAATCATTCAAGTCAAGGAACGACTGAAAGCAGCGCGTGATCGACAAAAGAGCTATGCTGATAACAGACGCAAACCATTAGAATTTCAAGTAGGAGATAGAGTATTGTTAAAAGTCTCTCCTTGGAAAGGAGTGGTAAGATTCATCAAAAGAGGAAAGCTAAGTCCCAGGTATATTGGACCTTTTAAGATTATTAAAAGAATAGGATCTGTAGCCTATCAGCTACAACTGCCAGAGGAAATGGCAGGAATACATGATGTATTTCACGTATCTAATCTCAAAAAGTGTCTAGTTGATGAATCACTCGTAGTACCTCTCAAGGATATAAAGGTTAATGAACAACTCAAATTTGTAGAGAGGCCTCTACAAATTGAAGATAGGAAAATTAAGAATCTCAAACATAAGAGATTAGTTCTAGTCAAAGTAAAGTGGGACTCCAAAAGAGGACCTGAATACACATGGGAGCTTGAATCAGAAATGCAAAAGAAATATCCACACTTGTTCCAGTAGATCTCGAGGACGAGCTCTAAAACAAGGTTGGGAGGATATAACAACCCTCGGTAAAACCGACACCCTCATAATAATTCTGACACCCTAATATATTTTTAAAATGTCTCAACATGTCTTTATATGCACCCGTATATGAAAACCGAGCCCCAAAATAGATAATAATATATATAATAAATTAAAAACACTAAAAATTAAGCTGAGGCGGGCCGCGTAGGGGCTCACCTCAACCTAAGGCGGGCCGCATTAATAGGTAAATGGACTTCGCTGAAATCTTAAGTTCATGCGGGCCGCGTACGTATTCGTTTAAGTTCATGCGGGCCGCGAGCGATCTGGAATGTGGCGCAGCCCTGGGCCGCCACGTGGCCCAACACACGGCGAAGCTATACGATGACCGGGCCAAGCTACGCAGTTGACCGGAGTCAATGCGGGCCGCGTAAGCCCTGCCCATATCCCACGCGGGCCGCGAGGAAGTCCGAATTCAGCCCTATAAATAGCACGCATCGGGTCTTCAGTCCGTCGTTCAAAATCTTTCTTTCTTTCTTAATTTTCTGTAGTGGCGTTACTATACCCGAGCATTATACCCCCTAAAATAGCGAGGTTCTGCTACGATGTAAGTATTATAACCCCTGGAGACGTATTAGATACGCTGCCCGATTGATCTAGGGTTCCGTAACGGCTGTTGTGGTTCTGCCCGACGTAGTCGTTGGAATGCCGTCTCGGGGAGGGTATTACTAATGTTAAAATGGGTTATTATACTAACACATGTGCATTTGTGTAAATTATAGATATTCACCAGGAAACCCTAAAGAAAAACCTAAGACAGCAATGTGAGTAATCCTCTTTTTGTAAAATGTTTTTACAAAACCTTACATACTTTTCCATACGAATAGCAGTTATTGAGTGTTTGTAAGAATAAAATTATCGTGGGTATGTTGGGGTTTTGTATATAAAATTTGTTACAACCTGGTTAAGGAGTAACATTTCCACAAGTCGGGTTCGACAGTACCAACGGGTGATGATTGATATAACTTGGAAACAAATGTAATTGCGGGATCGCCCTCAATACTGTTCACTGTGAATTTTATTTAAACCTGATTAAACTGGGATTCACTCACCAGTATTTCCCACTGACAAAACCTTTTTAAAACGCGTTTCAGGTAACAATATGTGAAAGCCAAATAGAAGCCAGCTGGACAGCACTGAAGGCTTGGAAAAGTGGCAATAAAGTTACCTAAGAATAAAAGAGATGTTTTTAATAAATAAATAGGATTTATTCCTATGAAACGTGTGTATTGAAATATTGGGTTTTACCCATATGTTTAATATTATTAAACGAGGTGGTTTACCCTGATTTAACATTTCCTAACTACGGTCCTGATGAAAATTTCCGCTGCCAAATTGGATAAATAAACGTGATACCACCGAAACAGGCTCGCGGCCGCCCGTTCCCGGGGAATAGGGATCGGGGGTTGTGACATTAGTAGACAAGATTCGAACCTGGCTTTAATGTCTTCATACTCCCCCTTTCGATAAACTGGGATCGCAGTCTGGAATTCACAGTCTTTGGATCAGAAATTTGGCTCAAACTCTGCTCATGCTTTGCAGCTTTCACATGTTCAGAAACATTTCCTGGCTCTCCGTAGCAACAGGATCCGGAATCTGGCTCAAGTCTGCATATCTTCATGCTGAAAGTCCACAGGAATCGTAACCTGGCTTTCGCATAGCTTTTAGGAGTCGTAACCTGACTGCTTCTACCTGCACAAACTCTACCTCAAAATAAATTTCACAAATTTAAAAATTTGACAAATTTAGAGACCACTTGTAGATCTCAATCTCAAAATGATTTTACGTTTATAATCTTTGATGACCACTTGAAAAAATATCATTATTTTTCATTTCTAAACACACTCACCCAAGCCTGTTGTTCATCATGTTTAGCACTTGGAATTTTGAAAATCAGCTTTTCAACATCAGTTGTCAAAAATAAAATGAAATAAAATCTTTTTGGATTTTTTTGTTTTTAACGGAAAGCAGTAAAGAAATGTTTATAGACAATATTTTTGTGGGTTTGTGTAAGAGGATCATATTAGTTTTTGAGACAAATCACTAACACCGTTAAGCTTTAAACATTTTAAGTTCTAAACGATTCACGTAGATTGTCAGTATACTGATCCACTTAAATTTTCACACAAAGTTCAAGTGTTTCGAGATACGAGATTAGTATTTTAAGAACTTGAACTTATTCGCGTGTACCACCTCAGAATATACTCCTGTATCCAGACTTCTATATTCAGTCTTACAGGTGAATGTACACTAATGATATCTGTAAACGAGTAGTGGAGACCATGAGAGCTCAGGTTAGAACTTCCGTTCAGACAAAGAGATGATGGCTCGTCTTTAGGTGTGTCCCGTTTTGGGGATCTTTTCTTCAACAGCACATGATTAGCATTTTTCAATGTTTCATCATTTTTTATGCTGAGGGTGAGCTTTAAGATTAAAGCAGTGCAGAATATTATACAAGGACTAGGCTATTGCTTCCGCAAAATCAGAAGTCCTAGTATAATACCCAGATATCATCACGCACAAAGACCTAGTATGTCAGAAATAGAAAGCCTTTCAAACAAGATTTCAGGGGTTACCTATATATCCGAGAGATGTTCCCCAAGAAATAAGTAATTATTTATATTTTATCTTGAAAACAATCTACTGAATGTATAAAAACCTACTGGCATATCATCAGTGAGATCGTTTATGACATTTGACTTTCCAATTCTTTAGCGTGCTGTGATAGTCCACTGATGTACTATCATTTCCTCCTTTTCACAACAAAACTCGTTTTAAATTTTATCATGTTTTTGGCTTTTTCAAAATTTCTAATGTTTTTGGATTTTCTGAAATTTCTTACTCCCCCTAAAATACAAAACCATTTAAAGAAAATTTGACAAACCGATGAGAATTGCTTCAAATCTCCATTCACTTGGCGTAAACAATCAGAACTTCCCCTGACAACAAACTATTTTCCCATTATGATTTCAAAACACTTAAGTTTGTTTTAATATAAATGGTTTTTCCAGAAAATTAGTTTTGTTGATTTCACAAACCACTTCTAGGTTAGGGGTTATATTCATCATTTTGTTCATTTTTAACCACTTGTAGGTTTACTTTTCTTTCACCACTTGAATGAAAGTTAAATCAAGTTCAACTTAATGACCTTGATTAACCACTTGTAGGTACAAACACTTGTATGTTCACTTATCAACAATACCATTTGCAAATTGAAATATGACAATTTTGAATTTTGAGAAAGATGCTGATTCATGCTCCACGATTACCAACTTGGGAGCTCCAGCAAGTCCAGATTTTACTCTTGATAGGTTCTATCCCATGACAATACGTACATGGGTGAACCATCTTCATCTGGTTTACTCTTTTTCAATTCATAAAATTCTTTAACCCCTTTTACCTTTCTATTAATCATTTTTCCAAAAATATGCTTCACTTTGGGGTTAAAGGCTTTATCAACATCAAATTCTTTCTTTTCAGAAAAGAATTGATTTAAAATCTCAACTTTGCAAACTTTTTGTTTATAATTTTCAGTTCGCAATGGTGGAAAGTTTGTGTCATCCATTGGCGGAACTGAATTTTCTTCTTTTAATTCAACTGGTGGCTCTTCTGACTTTGACGAGTCATATTCATCGTCAGAAAATAGCTCCTCTGATTTTGACGAATCAGAATCATTGCTAGAACTATCATCAGATTTCTTAACAACCCACTTTTGGCTGTTAAGCTTTGCTTTTGTTTTGTAAAAACTTTTTGAACACTCACCAACTTCAAATTTTGAATTTTTGAAAACTTTAAATTGTTCGGTTGGTGGTTCTATATCAACAACTTTCTCTTTGAGTTTTTCAGAGACTACCTGTTTTGTGTTGGTTGCCTTTGGACAGTTCACGGCAATATGACCAACTTTCTGACATTGATAACAGGTCCTCGTCTCCTTTTTCTGAGCAGCTCCATTCTTCATTCCTTCTTGCTTCTTAGCAAGGAATTCTTTGTTCGATTGCTTCCAGAATGAACTCTTTTCCTCTTCTTCCGAACTTGATCCTGAAACAAATACAATTTTTGGTTTTTAAGTTTTCTCATTTTTATGATTTTCTGGTGGAATAAAACCTAAACCTTTCTTTTTGAAATTACCATTATGGTTTGGTTTCTTTCGAAAATCCGAACCAGAACTGTAACCCTTTTTCTTGTTTAACTTTTGTTGAACTCTTGAAGCGTATTTTTTAGGTTTTTCAGTATGATTTACATCTTTTATTTCAGAAATATTAATTTCTGTTAATTTGAAAACCTTTTTAATCTTTTCAATTTGAACACTTCTTATTGGAAATTCTTCATCAGAATATAATTTGTCAGAATCATTCAAAGTATATGATACTTTGAATGTTTTGTCATTCAAATTATTTTGTGATAACAGAAAATCTTTATTGTAAACCCGTTTGCCCTTTTTGACTGTTGGACTTGAAGTGTCGGACTAAGACTTTGACTTTGACTCCTCCGTTTCATCTTTATCCAACACCTGATCGACCACTTTCTTTATTAACTCAGACTCATGATCAGTGTCAGATGATGTGAAAGTAACATCAATGTTGTCTAGCAAGTTATCTGAAGATTCAGATTCCCACTTTAGATTGGTTGCCTTTTTGACTCTTTCTGAATTTGGATTTCTTGGAGAATATCCATTTTCAAGTGGAGGCGGACACTTGGTATAGTTAGTACTGTGTTTCTTACCAGAATCCTTCACTTCAGATGTCTCTTCTTCAAATGCCTTCATGCCTTTGACTGTTGGGTATATCCTGCCAATCACATAAGAAGCACATGAGTAACTTCTCTATAATCTATCAACCCTTTCAGTTTCTATTCTCTGGGTTTCCAATTTTCGTTCAAGTTCAGCACATTTCTCAATGTAACGATTGATGCCTTTCTGCTTCGTCATGAACGCTCCTTGGAGTGTCTTCATAGCTGTTGCTTGCTCAATGCTTGACTCGTTATATTGATTCATAACTTTGTTTAACACATCATACGATTCTTTCAGTCTGTTCATGTTATGAATCAATGTGTTGTTTTGCTTTTTCATAGTTTCACAATTTTCACATTTCTCAAGTATCTTTCCAGCAATAGCTTCCTTTTCAATCTCGAAAGCTGGAATTTCTTTGACCTGCTTCTTTATCACTCGGACAACTTCATCATCATAATTATCTCTCTCGGCTAGAAATCTTAAATGCTCTTTCATTCTGCTTGCATAATAATCATCATCACTGTCATCTTGTTTTTTTAACTTGCTTCTTTATCACTCGAGCATTTTCAACCTCACTGTCATCTTTCTCATCTCGTAATTTTTCATATTCTTTCATTCTCCTTGCATAATAATCATCAATACTATCTTCAACAATTTGAGCAACAAAAGCTTTAGGCTTTAAGAAATCTCCATCTGGACAATATTTATCCCAACAAAAACCTTCTGGCAATCTTTCATCCTCTTGATCTATTATACCATAACAAGCTCTTTTTGATGACTCCTCGATCATCTTCTTAGCATGTGCAGTTTGTGGTTGTGACAGGCCTATTTATAGGTGATGTGACAGGCCTATTTATAGGTGAAGGAGAAAAGAAGAGAAAATGTGGTTTGGTTCGGATGGCTGTCCGATCAGATGGCTGTCCGATCGGGTGGTCATCCGATAGGGTGACAATCCTATCAGATAGCAGTCCGATCGGATGGCCATCCTGGCCAACCCAACTTTTCCGTATTCCAGTTCTTGATTGTTTTGTGAGTTAGATTAGGCGTTGCATTGCGTATAGTTTATATATGGTATCTATATTACATTACCAACCAAAAGTTTCCAAGTTTCATAGATTCCGCCAGTGACAAGGCTCCAGTCTCTCGTTCAATCAAGTTTCACGAGTCTAAGGAGTCAAGAACCAATTTAAGTTTTAAGGGTCAAGAGTCATAGTTTCTCAAGCATCAAGAATCAAGAGTCCAAGTATCAAGAATCAACAATAAGAATCTAGTTTCCATAGTATCGGGAATCAAGTGTCTAGATTAGGCATCAAGAGTCAAGTATCTAGATTTAAGTATCAAGAGTCAAGTATCTAGATTAAGTATCAAGTCTCATAGTTTAGGTGTCAAGAATCAAGCATCTAGAATAAAGAGTCAAGCATCATAGTATTAACAAGATTCACACCAAAAGTATCAAAACATCAACTCCTTAAAACCACAGAGGCTAAAATTGACAAATTATTAGAAGTTCAAGGACTGTTCTTGCCAAGTGACTCAAGTTCAGGGACGCTAGGCATTACAATCTGCCCTCCTTTAGGAGATTTCGTCCCCGAAATCTTAGAAGAAGACTGTTTGAAGAGATGCGTGTACTTGGCCTTCATATCACTTTTCAATTTCCAAGTGAATTCGGCACCACGCTTTCCTTCCCATCGAACCTTAACAATGGGAATTTTGTTGTGTCTCAGACGCTTGACAGTTTGATCCATGATTTCGACCGGTTTCTCCACAAATTGAACAGCTTCATTTATTTGCAAGTCTTCAAGAGGAACTTGCAGTCCTTCTTCGGCTAGGCATTTCCGTAGGTTAGATACGTGGAAGACTAGATGCACATTGTTTAGCTCTAGTTGCAACTCGAGTTTGTATGCTACCTTGCCAATCCTTTCACGTATTACGAAAGGGCCCACATAGCGAGGAGCAAGCTTTCCCTTCTTCCCAAAACGAACTACTCCCTTCCAGGGAGATACCTTGAGTAGAACTCGGTCACCAACAACAAATTCCAGAGGCTTCCGCCTATTATCAGCATAGCTCTTTTGTCTGCTCCTTGCCTTGATCAAGTTATCACGGATCTGGAGAATCTTATCCGTTGTCTCTTGAACAATCTCAGGGCAGTGAACTGCTTTTCCCCAACCTCATGCCAGCTGAGAGGAGATCGGCATTTTCGCCCATATAAAGCTTCGAAAGGAGCCATCTGGATACTGGAATGGTAGCTATTGTTGTACGAGAATTCTATCAACGGTAAATGTACATCCCAGTTACCACCAAAGTCGATGACACAAGAACGGAGCATGTCCTCTAGGGTTTGAATAGTGCGCTCGGTCTGTCCATCCGTCTGAGGATGAAAGGCCGTGCTAAGATTCAAGTGCGAACCCATAGCGGACTGAAATGTTTGCCAAAGACGCGAAGTAAAACGACCATCACGGTCCGAGATTATGTCAAGAGGTATACCATGACGGCATATAATCTCATCAGTATAGACTCGAGCAAGTTTCTCCACTCTGTAATCCTCACGAATAGGAAGAAAATGAGCGGATTTGGTCAAACGATCTATACACCCAGATACTATCGTGACCTTTAGAGGTACGGGGTGGTTTGGTAAATAAAGTCCATAGCAATGCTATCCCATTTCCAGACAGGGATTTTGGGTTGTTCCAAGAGTCCAGAGGGACGCTGATGTTCAGCCTTTACCTTTGAGCAGGTAAGGCACTTAGACACGTATATAGCAATGTCCCTCCTCATGCCAGGCCACCAATAAGTCGTACGTAGATCCTGGTACATCTTATCGGCGCCTGGATGGATAGAGTAATGGGATTTGTGAGCTTCAGTCATAATGAGCTCACGGAGATTATCGCGATCTGGCACCCAGATGCGATTTAAATAGTACTGCAGTCTATTAGGTTTTGTTTCAAGCTAGTCAATCCTAGCACCGTGGACTCCTTCTTCTAGACTTCCTTCATTTGCTAATGAATACTGGGCGTCACGAATACATGCATGGAGATCATTAGAGATACAAATAGCCTTGAAATGGGTCTTACGATTGAGAGCGTCGACTACAACATTCGCCTTGCCAGGATGATAGCGAATTTCACAGTCATAGTCATTAAGTAGTTCCAGCCAACGTCTCTGTCGCATGTTTAGCTCTTTTTGGTCGAAGATATGCTGAAGGCTCCTATGGTCGGTGAAGACCACACACTTAGTACCATAAAGGTAGTGTCGCCAGATCTTTAACACAAAAATAACCGCACCAAGCTCCAGATCGTGAGTAGTGTAGTTTTTCTCGTGTACCTTGAGCTGACGAGAGGCATAAGCAATAACCTTGTCCCGTTGCATGAGCACACATCCCAATCCACGGTTCAAGGCATCACAATATACCACAAAATCGTCGTTGCCATCAGGTAGAGTTAACACAGGAGCATTACACAAAAGATTCTTAAGGGTTTGAAAGGAGTTCTCTTGCTCGGGACCCTAAACAAAAGGTTTCTGCTTTTGGGTTAGCGTAGTAAGAGGAACAACGATTTTTGAAAAATCCGCAATGAACCGGCGGTAATAGCCCGCCAATCCTAGGAAAGAACGAATCTCAGACACGGATTTAGGCGTACACCAATTCTTCACTGCCTTGATTTTCGAAGGATCAACATGAATACCCTGTCTACTAACAATATGACCAAGAAATTTCACTTCGTCAATCCAAAACTCACACTTAGAAAACTTAGCATACAAACGTTCACCACGTAAAAGTTCAAGCATAAGACGTAGATGGCGAGCATGATCAGTTTTAGACTTAGAATAAATAAGAATGTCATCAATAAAGACGATCACAAAACGATCCAAATAAGGTTTGCAAACGCGGTTCATAAGGTCCATGAACACTACATGTGCGTTAGTTAGGCCAAAAGGCATAACCACGAACTCGTAGTGCCCATATCGGGTACGAAACGCAATCTTAGGAATATCATCTTCGAGGACACATAGTTGATGATATCCGGAACTTAAGTCAATCTTTGAGAAACACGATGCGCCTTGTAGTTGATCAAATAGGTCATCGATGCGAGGAAGCGGATAACGATTCTTCATGGTAAGCTTATTCAGCTCACGATAATCGATACGCATACGAAACGAGCCATCCTTCTTCTTGACAAATAAAACAGGAGCACCCCACGGAGAGGTACTTGGACGAATAAAACCTTTATCGAGTAGTTCTTGCAGTTGGCTAGATAATTCTTGCATCTCAGAAGGTGCAAGACGATAGGGAGCCCTGGCGACAGGAGTTGCACCAGGTACGAGATCAATACGAAAATCAATGGCTCTAGGAGGAGGAAGACCGGGTAAATCCTCAGGAAAGACGTCAGGGAAATCACACACAGCTGGAACATCGTTTATGTTCTTCCCCTTGCCCTTTTGTTCCACCACATGGGCCAAGAAGGCATGGTTCTGTTTACGTAAGCTTCTGCTCGCTTGTATGCATGACATCAATCTCAGTCCTTTTGAAGGTCGGTCTCCATAGACGATTAAAGTATCACCAGAGGGAAGAGGAAGACGAACAAGTTTCTCGTGACAAAGAATCTCGGCATGATTCTTACGCAAGCAATCGATACCGATAGTAACGTCAAAGCTACCCAAACGCATGGGTATGAGATCAATAGAAAACACGTGATCGTTAAGAGTCAGGGAACAATCACGCACGGTAGAATTAACAAGAATCGACGTACCATTGGCGACCTCAACCGAGATCGACTCAGGTAACTTGGAACGTGTACAGTTTATCAAAGATTCAAATTCCGCGGATACAAAGCTCTTATCGGCACCAGTATCAAATAGAATCGAAGCATAAAGGTTATTAACAAGGAACATACCATTGACAACGTCATTGTCATTACGAGCCTGATTCACATTAAGGTTGAATGCTCGTCCACGAGCGGCTGGCTGCTGGTCCTGGTTCAGCTGAGGACACTGGTTACGGAGGGGGGTAGTATCTCCACTTGTAGCATGCACGAACAGCGTTGACTGGCCTTGGGTTCTACAGAGGAGCTGGAGGTGCAGGTAGAGCTGCCCGAGCTGGGGTTTGCTGAGCTGGCTGGGCTGCGTTAGCTTGACGACAGTAGGGAGTCGTGTGACCATAGCAATTACAGTTGGTGCACAGACGACATGCAAAAGTAGCAGGATGATGGTAGCTGCAAGTTGCACACTTGGGATGAGGCCTAGTGTATTGCTTCTTAGCTTCAGGAGCAGCAGGGTTAGCAGCAGTGGTAGCAGGAGCAGGTTTAGCAGCAGGGTTTGCAGCAGGAGTAATAACATTACATCCAGAACCCTGGGATTTCCTTTTCTTGTTCTTGCTGCTGCCTGGCTGCTGAGTAACTTGCTTCGTAGAATTAGAGGGAGCAGGAGTAGCGAACTGTTTATCACGCACACGGTTGTTGTTCAAACTTGATGCCAAACGATAGACTTCTTCAATAGTTTCCAGTTGAGCTGCTTCGATAGAATCACGCATAGCAGGAGGTAGACCATTGATGTACTTGGTTATCATTCTCTTGGGAGTCGAAACCAAGTGAGGAACGATAAGACTCAGCTGCTTAAAACGGGTAGTATATGCCAGGTTATCATCACCAACCTGCTTCAGGTGCCAAAACTCTTCTTCAAGCTTCAGTTTTTCATGAGGAGGGCAAAACTCGAGCATCATGAGTTCTCGCACCTCGGCCCATGGAAGAGCATAGGCTTCTTCATTTGAACGGATGTTTCTCTCATTTGACCACCACTCCAATGCTCTTCCTTAGAACATCCCAGTTGCACTCCTAGTCCTTAAGTGATCTGGGCACTCGCTATTAATGAAGGTAACCTCGATGTTGTCGAACCACTCGAGCTTAGCAGTCACCCCATCACTGCCCGTGAAAGACTTGGGGTTGCAAGAGATGAAATGTTTATAGTTGAACCTTGCCGGCTTCTGCTTCTCAGCCTTGGAGTCCACAGAGGATGGGGGGTGTTTGATCCTTGGAGCTCAGAGACGATCTTTGGCATGACTCGAGCAATCTGGTCGGCCATAAACGACATCATCTTTTTCTGAGACTTCTCCCTAGATTTCCTGAGAGAGCCGGATAGCTTTCGAGAAGACATCCTAAAGATCCAATAAGAGGATCGTATGAGTCTAGATTCACGAGATCTCACAATATAAATTACACACACGATAGATTAAAGAATCTAGATTGAATTTCCACAAAAAAAAAAAAAAACTCACGACCTTTACGTGGCACGTTGTACGAAGTTTGGTCAATCATGCCAAAAAACGCTTATATATAGGAAGTACCAGCGGCATATCCACCACGCTTCGGACACATCGCCTTGCCTCGTACTCGGTGTCATGCTATGTGACATAATTGTCACACGTAACAACTTACTCATCATCATCATTGACACATAGTGCTCAAATAGTTTCACATAGACTACTCAAATAGATCACTCAAATAGATCCACATAGTTCATTCTCGGTTTACTTGATTAACTCATAGAATAATCCCATATATTAGCATAGATTACTCATTAGATTAACATAGATTTACTCAGTAGATTAACACCGTAGAGTATCACCGATCATGCTAGAGTACACGTAGGTTCCTCACAGGTTCACATTCATAGCTTTAGAGTCAACATAGTTTGGATAGATTCTCCATAGATTCCACGAGCAAAGTTTCCAAAGATCACATACACTTTCCTCATTGGTCTGCAAACACTAATCTCGTATGGCACTTGGTACGAAAGTTGGTAACATGCCGGAAGCACTTATATATAGGAAGTACAAGCGGCGTATCCACCATGCTTCGGACATGCCACTTCTGTCTTGTACTTTCATGTCATCTTAGTGTTTCATCCCCCACAGTAACACATCATACCACAATAGTCAATCAAGATTACCACATAGATTACACATAGAATAAGACTTCATAAATTTAGTTTGATCTTGAGATTAGAATTAATGTTTTGGGTTGCGGACGACGTGCAAATTTGTGTAAAAGTATTTCAAAATAAACGAAGACTCAAGTTTAAAACCACATAGATACAACCACTTTCAAGAATTCGAGATAATCATAAAAACAAGGTAGGCTTTTTAAAACATACGATTGTTCCGGGTAGAGGAACGACGACTAGCCAAAGTGATTCGAACCCCTTTCGAATTGAGGTAACGCGTCTTGACTTACTTAGACAAATACGTCATCGATGTTAGGCCTACGATATTCGTCCTTTTGGTCATTTCGCGTACTCAATTGATCGGAAGTCACGAGACTTTGACGAGACATAAAAATCATCAAGGAGTGGGACTAGTTATCAAGGTCTAAGTTTCACCTCTAACTTAACAACATCGTGCCCTGAATGGTGTGGACACTTATCCGCAGATAAGGCCTACTGGAATAGTGTGGAGATTTCCCATCAAGGTTTGGATGCCACTCCTATCCCGTAGGCAAATCTCGTGCTAAATATAAACATTGTGTAACAGTGTCTTCATAGTATAAAGTGTACATTATAGCAGCCTTAGGAAAGGCATGTAAGTTAAATAGGAACATGTGTTGCTAGGAAGCAGATACGGTAGATTGCATAAGTCTTAAACAACAATTAAGAATCAAGTTCCTAAAACTATAGACTAGGGCAACTATTCCTACTTATCCTGATTCCCTATAGTTATGGCTCTGATACCAATCTGTCACACCCCAACCGATGGCAGAAATATCGGGGTGCGAGCACTAAGCGTTTAGATTGCTCATGAGAATCCATAACACTATTTGTTTCAATAGAACTTAGATCAAATTCATCATAACATTGTCTTAAAGCAAACACAACCAACAAAAGTATCGAATACAGGCCATAACAAATATTGTTCAATCGTTCAAAAGATTCTAAGTTAACTAGGTGACGTTTCTAAGCATCTCCTAGCTGAATTCCATGCATCCCAAGCATCCTATCAGCCTGCAACATGCATTAAAATATCAATACAAAAGTATTGGCGAGTATACAATTTTGATAATAGTATAATAGATTAAAACATCTCATATCCATAGTGTAAACAATAAACAGTTTCAGTCGTGCTAGTGTCGCAGTCCAAGCATTGATAGCCCAAGTATCCCGATGCTTTAGTGTTTACCCAAGACTCAAGGCAAACTAGAATCCTCCTAACAATACCCCCCGAGAGTAATGGAAGAGGTGCATCTCCTATAGCGCTACTATTGTTAAGGTGGAACTACACACTCTGGATTAAACGTCACGTAGCACAAAGAGTCAAGAATCAAGAATCACAAGTTTCACATAGGATAGAGTATAAGTTTCAAAGATTCGAGCTTAAGTTTCATAGAATACATGTTACACCCCAAAAGTTTAAAGTAAAAGGGGATCGAGTATACTCACACTGATTGCTTAACAGTCGCAACGGTTATCGGATCAAAGGGAGCTCTTTTAGGATTAGCCTGATTAGATTGCAGTAGGGTAAGAGTCGGGTAGCGTTTTAAGATTGAATAAGATGTTAAAACAGTCACCGGGTCGAAGGGCTTTCCGATCGGACAGCTGTCCGATCGGATAGCCGGTCGATCGGATGACACGTGTGATGTAAAGTGACAATGGTTGCCCGATCGGATGGCTACCCGATCGGGTTGCCATCCGTTCGGTTGTGATTTGCATGAAAGGGACCAGGATGGCTTGTCCGATCGGATGGTAATCCAATCGGATTACCACTCGATCCGAGTACTGTTGAACTGGTCATTCCAATCGGATGGTTGTCCGATCGGATGGCTGTCCGATCGAGTGGCCATTCGATCAAACTTCCAAGTTTTTGTTTGGTTACCAAGGGTTTTGAGAGCTTCAAGACAATTGTCACCTGATAGGGTGGCTATCCGATCGGATTGTTGTCCAATCGGGTTGCCGTTCGATCGGGTGACCCTTGTTCTTGTTTGTCAAAAAGTTTCTAAGTTTGAAAATTTATGGTGACGTCTTTGTCTAGACTGAGGCAATCAGTTACTCATCATTTTATAGACATTCAGATCGGCCGGGAATCACCCCAGTCCGACCCGTTTGTCCGTTGGTGACGGGTTTATGCCGGAATCCATCTCGTGATCGTCTTAATCAGTGAACAATCCGTTCCTAAACCAACTCCAGACCACCGATCGAGTCTACAGTCCGTTCTGGCACGTTATCACCGAAGTAAATCAGAAATTGAGGAAAGAAATGAGGAAACTTAAGTTTTATATGAAAAGTATAGGTTTTAGCTTAGATTTTAGTGTAAAAAAATGTATGAAGTACCTTAGATCTGAGCTAGATCTTGTTTAGAATGACATCACATGTAGTTTGTACAACCGCCATGATGACGTCACCCTCAAGAACTCAGATCTGAGAGATTTCACGGTGAAAAGTGTGATTTCAAGTGAGAATCACGTAGAGAATGATGTGTAGATCATGGAACTACAAAGATGTAGCTTGAAACGTACCGGATTTGATGAGAAAATGAAGTAATAACGTGTGCGCGTGTTCTTGGTCGAGCAGAGCTGTCACATCACTGAAAAGGTGATGTGACAGGCCTATTTATATGTAGGATCGAATGTTGACCCGAACGAGTCGTTCAGAGGTTAACTCTTGCAATTCAGATGCGGAATAATAAGAAAAGCAAGTAGATATAGCTTGTTCTTCCTCCTAACTGCTTGTATTATTGATATCAAACGTTTTACAGCTCGATCGTCACACCGGCAGAGCTTCGGCGTGGAATCCAACAAATTACTACTCTGGTTCGCTCTTGACACACCTATATATAGTGTTTTGGAACCGCTCATGTGGACATGTGACACATGAGCGGTCCAGCATTGACCATAAAAGCGACCCAAGATTGACACAAAAGCGATCCAGGACTCCTATGACCGTATAAGCGATCCTAGCTCCTAAAACCTATACAGACTCCTGTTTTCTCGTATTTCGTGCCCTATGCTATACAATACAATGTAAGACTTGATCCTAGATACTTAGACAGAATCAACAGATGTAGTGCACCAACAGACTCCCCCTCAGATGTTGATGGAGTCGCCAACACACCTTGACTGTAAACTTGTGTCTTCACATCTGCAGTCTAGATCAGTCTCTGGGCTTTCTCTTTCTCTCTATCTTCAGACTCCCCCTCTCGATTTACTGGTATTCTTTTTTTCTTCAGTAACATCTTCAGGATCGTTGTCTGATCTACACAGGCCTTCGGAATTGAATAACCTGGCTCTAAAAACACTTTAATTCTCTTGATCAGATCTCTTGATTCCTTAAGTTCATCAGCATCAACAACAGACGTGATTTTCAGGATTGAAACTAGGCTCTTCTTTAACAGAAATCTTTAACAATTGAAACCTGGTTACCTGCACAATCTTAACCCAGAAATAAATTTTCTAGATTCATCACATATCAAAAACTTGTGCTCCAACACATGACTCTCTCAACAATCTATGATGAACCACTTGAAGAAGGTTAGAATTAACGAAAACAGTTAGATTTACACAAACACTTCCCCTCAAATGCTGCTCATCAAGTTTAGCACACGGAATTTTGAAAATCAGTTTTCCAACATCAGTTGTCGAAAATCTTTTTGACTTTTTCAAAAATTTATGCTAAAACACACTAAAATCTTTTTGGATTTTCAATATGAGAAAATAAAATGCAAAGAATGAAATATTTACAAACAATATTTTTGTGAGTTCGTGCAAGAGGATCATATCAGTTTATGAAACCTATCACCAACACCGTTAAGCTTGATTTCATTTTAAGCTTTAAACAATTTACCTAGATTGTCAGTATATTTGTCCTCTTAAATTTTCAACACAAATTTCAATCGATTCGAGATACGATATTAATGTTTTAGAGACTTAAACTTAATTGTGTATCACTCCACTTGAATATACTCCTGTATCCAGATCCCAAATATTCAGTCTTACAGGTGAGTATACCACAGCTGATATCTGTAAAGGGGTTAAATGCGAAACCGTGAGAGCTCAGGTCAGAACTTCCGTTCAGCAGAGAGATGACGGCTCGACTTTTGGTGGGTCCCCTTTAGAGGATCTTTTTGCATTTCAACAGCAGCGACTATCAATTTTATTGTTTCATCAGCATGCTGAGGGCGAAACTTATGTTTCAAAGCTTTAGCAGAAAGTATTATCCGGGGACTAGGTCAGTACTTCCATACAGCAGAAGTCACGGGATAATACCCCAGATATCACTGAGTATAAAGACCTAGTATCTCAGAATATGGGACCTTTCAAACAAGATTTCGGGGGTTACCCATATATCCAAGAATAGTTACCCACAAATTAAGTAAGTTTGAATTAAGTTTATATCTCGTTTCAATTTACTAAATGTGCGAAAATCTACTGACACATCCGCAGTAAGATTGTTTAACTCTTTTTAACTTTACATTTCTTTAGCGTGCCGTGATAGTCCACTGATGTACTATCATTTCCTCTTTTACGCAACAAAACTCATTTTTGAATTTTATCATGTTTTTGGCTTTTTCAAATTTTCAAATGTTTTTGGATTTTCTGAAATTTCCCTACTCCCCCTAAAATGCAAACACATTTTAAAGAAAATTTGAAAACTTCAAGACTCTTGACCTACTAGAAACATAAAATGCAAAACAAACTGTACAAAAAAACTTGACAACTGACACTGAATCACATCAAATCGCCATTCACTAGGCATAAACAATCTGAACTCCCCCTATCACAAACCATTTTCTCATTTAGATTTCAAAACACTTAAGTTTGTTTTAATCAAAATGACTTTTCCGGAAAATGAATTTGTGTTGATAACAACCACTTGTAGGTCTATCTTTTAAAAACGGGGATGTGGTTCATCATCTTGTCTATCTTTTGCCATGGATAGTAAATCAAGTACAATTTAATGTCCCTGATTTATCATTTTCATTTAAGAACCTTCTGTACCACTTGTAAATGTAACCTCTTCAAAGTATACAAACATCTCAAAATTTAACCACAAATACCACTTGTGGGATCAAGATTACCACTTGTAGGAATGTTACGTCTACATCACCATTTTACCAATCAGGATGCCGATTCCTGCTTCGCAATTACCAACCTGGAAGCTCCGGCGTAGTCCTTTCACCTGCAAAACATTCAAACATTATTCAAAATCTTTCAAACAAACTTTTAAACACTAGAATGATACCGATTCCTGATCCACGATATAAACTTGGGATCTCCAGCATAGTCCTAAGACTATCATGGAAAGCATACATCCATCCAAGTCTTCTCAGACTTGATGGATTTTAGCTCCTGAGCAGTCGGGTTGTATGTAGCCTTTTTCGTGGCGTTAAAATCTTTGACCCCCTTCGCTCTTCCACTCAACATCTTACCAAAAATCCTTTTAACATTCCCGTTGAATGTTTTCTCGACATCAAATTCATCTTTTTCTTTATAAAACTGATTTGAAATCTCAGTTTTTCCAACTTTCTTCTTCACTTCCTCAAACTTCAATGATGAAAATTCCTCATCATTTACTAAAATCTTCTTTTCAACCTGTGTCTCTTCTGGCTTTGTGGAACCAGATTCATCGCCGACATTCACATCATCTTTCTTTGCAACCCAGACCTTGTTGTCTTTTCCTTTCTTCTCATACTTACTCTTTTGTGAACACTCACCAACCTCGAATTTTGAATTCTCAAAAATTTTCTTAACAGTCGGTGGTTCAACATCAACAAATTTCTCTTTCAACTTCTGAGAAACTCCCTGTTTTCTTTTGACATTCTGTGTACAATTCCATGCAATGTGACCGACTTCATTGCATCTATAACAGGTACGAGTCTCCCTTTGATAACCAATATCAGCTCCATTCTTCTTTTTCTCAGCAAGAAACTCTTGATTTGACTGTCTCCAGAACGGTTTCTTCTGTTCTTCATCTGAGCTTCCACCTGACACAAATTCAGAATTTGTTTTAGAATTTTTCATATTTTTATCATTTTCTGGTGGAATAAAACCAAGACCTTTCTTTTTGTAGCTACACTTTTGGTTAGGTTTCTTGTGAAAACCAGAACCAGAATTGTAACCTTTTTTCTTATTTAAACGTTGTTGAACTCTAGAAGTATATTTTTTAGGTTTTTCAAAACTTTTCAAAACTTTTAATTCTGGAATATTAATTTCTATTAGTTTGAAAGTTTTGTTTATTAGATCCGTTTTAATACTCATTATTGGAAACTCTTTATTATAGTATAATTTGTCCGAACCATTCAAAGTGTAAACAACTTCAAATGTTTCATCATTCAAATCTGCCTTTGATAACAAAAATTCTAAACTATAAGACCGTTTAACCGACGAATTTTGACTGTTGACTGATGACTTTGACCCGCCAGACTCAGATTTCGACTCGGACTCCTCATCAGTATCCAACACCTGATCGACCACCTTTATAATTAACTCAGACTCATGATCGGTATCGGACGAGGTAAACGTGACATCGATGTTTTCTGGTAAAACGTCAGTTGTGTCGGTTTTAAGCTTTATATTAACTGCTTTTGCAAGTTGCTCCTCATTTGGTTTCCTAGGTGAATACCCATCCCAAATTGGAGGTGGACACTTGTTATAGCTAACAGTAGTTTTCTTACCACAGTCTTTCTTTTCTTTCGGCTTCTCATCTTGAAAAGCTTCCATACCTGCAACAGTTGGGTAAACACGATCAATAAGATAATCAGAGGTAGAATAGCTCAACAATAACCTCCTAATCCTCTCATTTTCAATCTTTTCAGTTTCCAACTCTTGCTTCCATTTGGCGCTTTCTTCAATGTAGAAATTTATAGCTTTTTGCTTCGACATTAAAGTTGCATTCATCATCGTCAGCGCCTGTTCTCTTTCTGTGTTTGTCTTTTGGAGACCAGTTACTGTTTTGTTCAACACGTCGTACGATTCCTTCACATAATTGAGATTGAACAGTAACTGCTCTTTCCTTTTCTCGTACTCAGCTATGATATCATCTTTTGCTGCACACTCTTTGCAGGCTTCCAGACACTTCTCACATGGCTTGACGACTTCAACAATTTTTTCAACTTCGACTGTTTTTACAACTTCAATCACTTTCTCTACTTCAATCACCTTTTCTACTTCTTTCTCTACCTTGATAACCTTCTCATCAACACTTTCAACATTCTGAACATCAACTTTAGATTCAGATTGTTGTTCTTTAGCAGCTCGTTTCTCTTTCAGTTTCTCCATTCGCTCTGCAAAATAGAAATGAAAACTTTCAGGAGAAAGATGAGATTTAGCAACATTTATATGTTTCTCTTCCTCATCATTACTGCTGCTGTGATCAGGTGACTGATCAAACTGAACAGATTTTTCAGAATCATCATCAGAAACACCAGAATCAGTTGGTGTTTTATCAAATACAACTGCTTTTTCTGAAATAATCTCATTCTGTACACTCTCATCAGAACTCGATAAATTCTCATCTAATCCCTCTGAAATTTCCCCAGATCTTTCAGAAATTTCATCATTAACGCTATCTGAATTTTCATCAGACGTAACAGACTGTTCATCCTCACTAGACATATTCACTCCAATCGATTTCATCCAAGTAGTAAACATATCTGGCTCTCGGACAATCTTGGCAATGAAAGCTTTAAACTCTCCCTTCTCGTCAACAAACATATCCCAACTGAAACCTTCTGGTAGTTTCTCATCATCTTGTTGAATAATACGTGCTGCTGTGGCTTCGGATGGTATGTAACCATTCCAGCTGAAATCTACCAAACATGCTCTCTTCGGATCTTCAATCTTTCTTCCGTGAGCTATCTGAGGTTCTTGGGATTGACCGACTTGCTGATAGATAGCTTTACGGTAGTACTCATCTTTCCCGAATGGATTCTGTGCTCCGCTAGCTTCTCTTCCTTTGCACTCCCTCTTGAAATGGCCTTTCTCCCTGCATCGAAAACAAGTAACTTTAGATTTATCAAAACCTAAAGTAGATACATGAGCGTCAAGAAAGTCATTTCTCCCGATAATGGTTTTGAATTTCTCAGCCCGACGAAGAACACTAGCAAGACACCACTTGATATCCATGAGTTCCATCTCTTCGGCGTCTATCTGATCGTAATCCTCTTTGGTGAGCATAGGATTTCCGATCCGACCAGCTACCCGACCTTCATAAGATAACAGAACAGAACCTAGAAGTGCCATGTGGTCTTTTGCAGTGTCTTCAGAGAAGCTTTGACCTTCTGGAAGGTTGAGAGCTATGTTGCACTGAATCACGTATCCGTTTCCAGTTTTTGTACTCTGAGACTGAAAGCTTGTGTTAGTCTCTTTCGGATCCACACTTGGAAACGATGAAAACCCGCTGCTGCTCCTGTTTAAACCCTGATCAACTTTTTCTGATGAATCTCCAGCACTGAAAGCGGTTTGAATCTTTGGACTTCTTTCAGCTTCAGAAACTGGAACACTACCTTTATAGTACATTTTAACATCCTGTTGACCACTAGGATTATTCATCCTTGCAATCTTTTGCTGCTCAAGATCCTGACTCTCAATTTTCTCAATAAACTGACCAATTGTTAGTTTATCATAAACACCCGTGTTTTTTAGTATCATCAAATATGTTCCCCACTCTTTTTGAGGTAATGCATCAGCCAACTTATCAACCCATTCCTCACGACCTTTTTCAACTCCTAACATCGATAACGATCGCACCAAGTGACAGTATCTCTCGATTAGCTTTTTAGTATCCTCTCCCGGCAGACTGCTAAACAAATCAAATTCTTTTTTAAGCAATGCCTTCTTGCTTTTGAGCATACTTTCACTACCCTCGAATTTTACTTTAAGAGCATCCCAAATTGATTTAGCAGTTTTGTCATGTTGTAGCAAAATGAATATATCTTCTTTAATTGCCTGTTGTAACAAACTGATCATCATTTTCTCTGCTCTGTACATTGCACGTTCTTGTTCTGAGAATTCGGATATCTGTTTAATAACTTGCAATTCTGTTCGAGGCAATGTGTACTTCTCCAATATGCATTCCCACGATCTGAGATGATTTGCCTGAACCCAGTTTTCAAAGCGATCTTTCCACCCGTAGTATTCTTCAATACTCATCAGTTTCGGGGGTTTCTGGGTGGTTCCCGTCTCGTTTTCAAGATTCATGGCTTGAGCAATCGCAGCTGGTGATGACGGTGTTGCAAACGCATTATAGAACTCGGAATCCATATTGACTTAACACGTTTTTCAAGACAAATAACAGATAAGCGAACCAGAAATATCCTTTGGAGCGAACCTAAAACTTCTGATCAAATAAGCGATCCAGCAACAATGTCCTTTTGAGCGATCCAAGATTGATACAATAAGCGGTTCACACTTTGTTCGTTCGAGCGGTTCAAGTAGTGTCCAATCGAGCGGTTCACAAAATGTTGTACGAGCGGTTCAAGATTGTTCGTTCGAGCGGTCCGAGTTGGTCCGTTCGAGCGGTCCAAGATATCGTTGGAGCGGTCCAGTAATGTTTGAAAGAGCGATCCAGAACCTGTTCTACGAGCGGTTCAAGAGTCTAATTAGGAGCGAACCAGAAACAAAAATGTACTAATGAGCGGTTCAAGATGTGATCTAAGAGCGGTTCATGATGATGTCACTACGAGCGATCCACATTTCGAACATGTTTTGACCTATAAAAACTTCGAATTTTGTCTTCAAACTTTCCAGGGGTTATCTTGATACTATTGTGCACAATCTGTGAAAAATTGAGCGAATTCTGACCGTGAAATCTCCTGGAAATAAGAAAAGAAGGTGTAGAAGTGAGAAGAAACAGTGAAATCCGGCTATAATCTGTAGAAAACCTCCTCCCAAGCTCTGATACCACTTGTAGGATCGAATGTTGACCCGAACGAGTCGTTCAGAGGTTAACTCTTGCAATTCAGATGCGGAATAATAAGAAAAGCAAGTAGATATAGCTTGTTCTTCCTCCTAACTGCTTGTATTATTGATATCAAACGTTTTACAGCTCGATCGTCACACCGGCAGAGCTTCGGCGTGGAATCCAACAAATTACTACTCTGGTTCGCTCTTGACACACCTATATATAGTGTTTTGGAACCGCTCATGTGGACATGTGACACATGAGCGGTCCAGCATTGACCATAAAAGCGACCCAAGATTGACACAAAAGCGATCCAGGACTCCTATGACCGTATAAGCGATCCTAGCTCCTAAAACCTATACAGACTCCTGTTTTCTCGTATTTCGTGCCCTATGCTATACAATACAATGTAAGACTTGATCCTAGATACTTAGACGGAATCAACAGATGTAGTGCACCAACATTATAAGTGAAGGAGAAGAGAAGGGAAAATGTGGTTTGGTTCGGATGGCTGTCCAATCGGGTGGTCATCCGATAGGGTGACAATCCGATCGGATGGCAGTCCGATTGGATGGCCATCCTGGCCAACCCAACGTTTCCGTATTCCAGTTCTTGATTGTTTTTTAAGTTAGATTAGGTGTTGCGTTGCGTATAGTTTATATATGGTATCTATATTACATTACCAACCAAAAGTTTCCAAGTTTCATAAATTCCGCCAGTGACAAGGCTCCAGTCTCTCGTTCAATCAAGTTTCACGAGTCTAAGGAGTCAAGCACCAATTTAAGTTTTAAGGGTCAAGAGTCATAGATTCTCAAGCATCAAGAATCAGGAGTCCAAGTATAAAGTATCAAGAATCAACAATAAGAATCTAGTTTCCATAGTATCAGGAATCAAGTGTCTAGATTAAGCATCAAGAGTCAAGTATCTAGATTTAAGTATCAAGAGTCAAGTATCTAGATTAAGTATCAAGTCTCATAGTTTAAGTGTCAAGAATCAAGCATCTAGAATAAAGAGTCAATCATCATAGTATTAACAAGATTCACACCCAAAGTATCAAAACATCAACTCCTTAAAACCACAGAGGCTAAAATTGACAACTTATTAGAAGTTCAAGGACTATTCTTGCCAAGTGACTAAAGTTTAGGGACGCTGGGCGTTACAATCTTCTCCACGCCCCATGGAGTAGGGAGTTTCTCACATTGATGATATGTTGAGGGGATTGCCTTCATATCGTGTATCCATGGCCTGCCAAAGATAACATTACAACAAGATAAGTAATCAATAACACAAAAGTTTTTAACAGAGTTCACTCCCTCTATATAGATAGGAAGTTTGATGTCCCCCAATGTAATCTTTGTCTCTCCACTAAATCCCACAAGGACAGATGATCTTGGGACGATATCAGATTCAAGGATGTTCATTCTTTTGAGGACATCCAACTGGATTATGTTCACTGAGCTTCTCCCATCAATGAGAATCCGGCGAACAAAATGGTTAGATATAAATAATGTAATAACCAAACCGTCATGATGAGGATCCTGTATGTCCACACGGTCATCCCCATCAAAGGATATGACTTTTCCTGGGTAAGAATGGAAGTTCCAACAGGTCTGTCCCCATTCTCCATCTTTGTTTCCTTTGCATGTCTCTTAGCTGCCGAGAACCTCCGGAGATGAAATGTATGATTTGAGCATCAGCTGGTGGAGGAGGAGCTTTTCAAGGAACTTTCTCAGAATCCTGGATCCTTGACTTTTTCCTTCCAAGCAATTCCTTCAAGTATCCTTTGCTCAAAAGATAACCTATCTCCTTCCTTAATGCTATGCACTCATCTGTGAGATGACCAAAATCCTCATGGTAAGCACACCATTTCGATTTGTCTTTGGTAGCAGGCGGTTTGTCATTATTTCTTGGCCACCTGGACTTATCACCTAAATTCTGCAAAGCAAGGATTAGTTCACTATTATCAGCAGAAAAACAATATTCAGAAATAGGAGGATAATCCTCATCATCTTCCTCTTGTTCCACAACATGCACATTCTGGTTGTCATGATTCGAGTATTGCTTGGATCGGTAATTCTTGAAATAGGATCCTTGTTTGTCTGGCTTTGAGGATCCCAACAACCTCTCCTAGATCCTTTTATCATCCTCCAAACGGATGAATCTAAGGGCCCTGTCCCTTACTTCATCTAGGTTCCTGCAAAGTGTCATAAGAAGATCATCATAGAATTGTGAATCCTTAAGTAAACCCATTTTAAAAGCCTCTACAGCTGTAGTAATATCTAAATTAGGAATCTCTAAGGATTCTCTACTGAATTTAGTTATGTAATCCCTTAGTGATTCATTTTGACCTTGTGTTACCCTATATAGATCACTAGTTAATCGTTCGAATCTTCTACTGCATGAGAATTGGCTATTAAACAAATTAACTAGATTAGCAAATGAAGTAATAGAGTAAGGGGGAAGACTTAGCAGCCATTTAAGAGCTGATTCTGTCAGTGTGGATCCGAAACCCTTGCAAAGACAGGCTTCCTTTAACCTTTCTGGAATGGGGTAGATCTCCATTCTCTCCCTGTATTGAGCTACATGCTCCTTTGGATAAGTTGTGCCATCATAGAGCTTCATATTTGGTGTTTGAAACCTCTTTGGTATCTCTGCATCACATATAGGTGGTGCAAAGCGAGACGCCCTGTGACTCCCATCCGGGATCTCAGGAATGGGTTTAACCACTCCTGGGACATTGGATATCATATCCTTGAGTTTTTGCAACTCCTTAGCCATGGCCTGGTTGATCCCTGGTTCCTGCACAAGACCATGGTTAGTATTGTAAGATGTATTGAAAATGTTACCTCCTAACTAGTTCGAGGTTGGGATTCCAGATGTGAATCTAAATTGAGGCAACTCTGGTGCAACTGTAGGACCAGATGAAGCAATAGTCTGCATAGCTTCTAGGTTGTTGACTCCCCGAGGATCCTTGATCCTGAAAGATGTTGGATCCAGGATACATTGGAGCTGAAGGTCTTGGAGGATATTCCATGGATCCTTGAACCTGTGATGAGGATCCTTGATGCTGAGGGTAGGATCCTTGAGCTGAAAGCGTCCCCATTTATCCTCCCGAACTAAATAAGGATCCTTGATACTGAGATGAGGATCCTTGATACTGAAAAGAGGATCCTTGAGGCTGGAAGTAGGATCCTTGAGGCTGCGCTGACTCCAGTGATCCTTGCCGAAGGATAGAGGATCCTTGAATCTGGACACCGGATCCTTTGGAAAACTGGATAGTTAATGATGGAGTAGTAAAATCCAACGACCTGAGCATCAATGGGGAGTGATCCTCTGTTGATTTTTTCAATTTCTTGATTTCATCAATTTCGCGAAGGATCCAACCATTAGTTTCGTCCCGCTGTTGCATGTATCCTCTCATCTGCAAAATCAAAGTATAAAGATCACTTTTAGTAGGTGTAGAGGAAGAAACAACAGCTGGTTTTGTGATAACGGGGGTTGTCTTCTTCGGAGCATTGTCAACGTTCTTCTGGAATGCATCGGGAAGATGATGCAACGGTAGAATGTCCTATGATGAGGTAACCGCCGACATGGAACTTGAAGTAGTTTTTCCCTGAGAAGCCATGCGGTTAAAGGTAATGCAAAGAAATGAATGAAATGAACGAAATTTTTCAGAATTGAAGCACCGGTTGCCCCACGGTGGGCGCCAAACTGTTTTGGTAAAAAATCACACAAGGATAATGCAACCAAATCTGATTTTGTGAAGTGTGATGCTTGGTTAAATGAACAAATGTATGAACGAATAGCAAATGAAATCAATGATGAACACCGAGATTTATACAAGGAAAAAGCCCTTGATCTTTAGAAGATCTCCGGCATAAAAAACCTCGGGTGATGGAAACTACGGATCACCAACTATATTGCATAAAAAGATTACAACTTTGGAAGATATTGAGCTTGTTACAATGAATTCTAGTGTGTGTGTGTGTGTTTGAGAGCAAGTAGCAGAGGTGTTGGTGTCGAAATAAGATGTGTTTTTTCAGCTCAATACCCCCTAAATAAGCTAACAAAAAGTCCTATTTTCTAGGAAGACCATGTCAACTCCATAACCGTTAATGGAAAATGGCACATGTAGCACAAAGAACGAATATTCCCCTAAATTCCAGTTGAGAGTTAGCCCACTACGTCCATTATCTGCATATAAACATTAAAAACGTGACAATTGTTAGAAATCATAAGTTCTGTTAAGGATCCTGGATCCTCAGACTCCCTGCATAATCCGTTAAGGATCCGTGATCTATGCCCAGTCTCAGGATAGATGATCCTTAGCATAAAATTCATGCCCTAACACCATGTATGATTTCTCTTCGTAGACATACGCATATAATCCTTTCCTACTAATTAACCTTCAAACACGATGAATAATTCTCATATGTGAATATGGTTTTGGATTAATCTTGTTTCTTACTTGTTTTAGATAATAAGACCTGAGTCTGACTTTGTTATTGTAAAGTTATTGTTTCATTTTTATATTGCATTATAGTGTGAGGTTCATTGGGGAACACTAAAAAAATGGGGAACAGTGGAGAACCGACTCAAACGAACTCCGATTGGACTCATTCCAGCGGCGTTGGAACCGGCTCGTCGAACCCTAACTAGAATCTTTAACCCTAAATCATAACCCCTAAACCCTAAATATATTAGGGTTTGGCTTTTAGGGTATAGCTTTAGGGTTTAGCTTTAGGTTTAACTTTAGAGTTTAGCTTTAGGGTTTAAGGTTTAGCTTTAGGGTTTAGTGTTTAGCTTTAGGGTTTAGTTTTAGGGTTTAGCTTTAGGTTTAGCCTTTAGGGTTTAGCTTTTAGTGTTTACAGTTTATATTTTACGGTTTAGCTTAGGTTTTAGCCTTATTTTTTAGCTTTAGGGTTTAGAGTTTAGGAGTTAGGATTTAGGGTTTAGGGTTAAGAGATCCTAGTTAGGGTTCGACAAGCCGGTTCCAACGCCGCTGGAATGAGTCCAATCGGAGTTCGTTTGAGTTGGTTCCCCGCTCTTCCCCACTTTTTTAGTGTTCCCCAATGAACCTTCCCTAGCATTATAGCAACATATATTATTGTTAAGTTATCAGATGTTTTCAATCCAAATAAACTATCAACAATCCACCAACAAACAAACAACAAATGTTTTATTTTTGAAAAAAAAAACATTTTTTTAGTAACTATGAGAACTTTTAATTGCAAAAATTGATAAACCATTAGTTCTATAGTTAGCTTTATCTTTTTGACTTTGAAGATGCATGATACATGTCTGCAAATCTTAAAAGCTATTTGTAGGACCAAACTTATGAAAAATGGTTAAGCTTCACTTCATTTGTAGGGTAGAAAGGATCAATTGTCAATTCTAAATCTTAAAGATTTATGTGTTGTATGGTCCCTCAACCAAAATATTAATAAAGCTAAAGTTCGCATACATACAATACACACATACGTAAAAACATTATTACAATAATAAGTATAAGAAACTATCATATATGGTGTTTACACACGATAACATACACACTTTATCACAGTTTTTTTATACTCACATGACATGTTTAGTTTAAGACGGATTAAGGTGCTGACATGTGTCGTGATGTATATTATTTTTCATATGAATTAATGTATCAAAACTACAATATTCGTAATTTTTTCACATGACATGTTTAGTGTAAGACAGATTAAGGTGCTAACCGCTAATCACCCAAACTTTTTTAAAATTTTTTCTTTTTATTTTTTACTTATCTTGGTTTAGTTGGGTAAAACAAGTTCTAAAAATTATGTTTTTACGAATTTACAACTGACAGCGTCGTGATAAAAAGAATCAATTTAGAAAATTATGAAAACGGGCATTACAAATCTTTGTAAAATTTGATTATATATATATATTTTTACACTACAATCTTTTTCCCACAAAAGTGAGTTATGAGCCATTACCGAGCATACAAATATACATCTATACTAATTGCTTAATTTTCGTTTCTTGTGTTAATAGCCCGCTTGGTTCTCACGAATCTAGAACTTGGCAAAGCGATGCGTTCCAAGTCCTTACCGACAAAAATCCATGTAAGTAAAAGATAGAGGCATCAGGATCAAACCATTTTTCAAAACAAAACCTTTATTTTTCTTTGCTTTATCCAAAAACACCCCCCTAGTTAAACCCTTTGAACCTTAAAAACATTTTCATTTCCAAACCCATAAAAGCAAACCTTTTCATTTTTCATCTTTCATTTTTATAAACCTATCGGTTATGAAATTACGATTATGGCTCAGTTTCAACTTTGGCAACCAAAAATATATTAGAAAAATCAGAAAAATATGCCAAAGTATTTGTTTCCAAGCCACAAAGCAATAGAAAAATTGATATTTTACGTTTTTCACCTTTTTCCAATAAAACATACCAAACCTGAACCACCACCTACCCTTCAGAAAGCCCTCTTGATATTTACAAGGATTTAACATTAAAAGCAGGAGGTTTGATCAATTGTCAAGCCTATGGTAGGAGTAAGTTCCAAAAAGGGCACGAGGGTTTTCACTTAATACATCATCGGCCGAGTGTCGAGTGACCACTTGTGAGGAAGTGTAAATTTGTATATAGCTAAATGGAATTTTATAAAGGCATGTTTTGCCTAAAGTAAATAAATTTTCTTAACTTGTGTTTTAAATAAATCATAACGAATAAGATTGTATATAAAATAAAAAAAATAAATTTAGAACTTGGATTCCCGACACTCTATAGATGAGACCAAAACCTTCTCTTCTACCTATTCTGTTAGGGTATGTAAGCCACGAATAGAGTTTTACTTGAGGACAAGCAAAGATTCAAGTGTGGGGGTATTTGATGTGCTTAAAATATAACATATAAATTATATCAAATACGGTGTACAATCAACCCTTTTTCAGTAATAATGTTGGAAAAAGCTTGTGTTTCTATTTCTTTTTAATTTACAGGGTCAAAAGAGCTTAAATGTGCAAAAGGAGCAAAAATACAACAAAAACCAACATAAATACTAAGAAGAAGGAATTGACGCAACTCGCCAAGCACCAATTCACATCCAAACCACAAAATAGCAAGAACAGAAGACTTGACACGGGGTCGTGTCCACCAGACACGGGTCGTGTCCGAAGGTGGATGCTGTGCAGAAGAAACTGGCAGCCAACATGGGGCTGTGCTAAGCCAACACGGGGCGTGGTCAACTCAAATATTTTCAGAATCTGCTATAGTACAACAAGTACTTTGGCCATGGGCCGTGCCATTGACACACGAGACCGTGTTAGTACAAGACCTGACAAGCAGTTAATGTGGAAGAGAGAGAGAGATGGCCACGGGGCCGTGCCAGGTAGGCACGGGCCGTGGTGTAGCTTCTGATTTCAGCTATAAATAGATGTGCTTGGTTCCATTCCAAACCATCATCGTCCATTTTCCATCTTTTAGAGTGTGTGTAGTAGTCTCGGGATCCAAGATTGATAGTAAGAGTCTTTGTCAAACAAAGGTCATGCTTAGCTAAACTCTTACATCACTTGGTGAAGACATATCTTTTATGTATTTTCTTTTATGATTTTCAATCTTTGGCAACTTTTTAATTGGGTATGTATTAATGACTTTAATAACTAGTTTTTTATATTGAAGGCAAATATATCTAATCATTCTTCATATATCGTTAATTCACATATCCGTGTCTTTACGGTCTATATGAAGCGCGTTAATTGCCTGGAAGGGGGTTAGAAGGGTGGTTGGGTAAATTTTATGTCTCGTTCAGTGTATAGATCCTGCGAGAACCTGGTTCAAGCTTAGTAACACCTCACGAGTCGGAGCGGACATTACCCATCACGGGAGAGGTGCAAAACACTTGAATCCCTTATGTATAAACTACTAACTAAAACTTTAAACCAACCCCACGAGGTTTGTATCCCTGCTGACTCAGACCAACGTGTTGAGGGTGACCGCTGCCTGGAAGGTGGCCCACCACTTTTTGCATTAATAACTTTCTTAATTATCTTTCAATATTTCGACCTAGTGGGATTGTATCCTTGTTAACTCAAACCACTAGGTTGAGGGTAATGTGCCTTCACAAGAGGGGCCTGCTACTATAACTAAGATAATATCTTAAAATGCCCAAAGTGCGGAAATCATCAAAAGGGTACATGAAAGATAAGTCGGAACCAAGTGATTCTTTCTTCTCTATCTGTTTTTACTTTTATTTTATTTTATTTTCTATTTTTAAATTATATTTTTATAGTTTTTAAAACCTTTTCTCAAAGTTTGTTTCAATTAGACGTTGACGCTAAGCCGGTATTAAAAGCTCTTGTGTCCTTGGACGACCTCGGTATCTTGCCATCACTATACTACGTCCGCGATGGGTACACTTGCCCTAGCGTGTGTGTAGAGTGATAGTAGAATATCGTGTTTTATAAATTTAAAACTTGAAATCGGCGAGTAAAAAAAGAGCCAAAAATATACTAAAAAATATACAGACCCGCACGCACGTCAAGTTTTTGGCGCCGTTGCCGGGGACACAAGAATTTTAAGAAAGCTTAAAATTAACGGCCTAATCTTTTTCTATCTTTTCTTTTTATTTTTCCTCTTTTTCTTTTAATTTTTCACTTTCTGCAGAATTCACAAGGGGTCGTGCTGTTCTAATACGGGGCCATGTCAACTCTTAAGTATCTTAAAAACTATTTTCTGCCAGATACAGACTGAAGCATGGGGCCGTGTTACCCTAACACTGGGCCATGTGAAACTAACAGTTTGTGAGAAAATAGTGACCGCCTGATCCAGACGGTCTAAAAAATGGATTTCTTTGATTATTTCTATCCCCGCCACTCTTACGTTTTATGGTGCGATTATTGTGGGGATGAGCATGAAGAATCGGAATGTGGCGTTCTAAACTTCACTCCCCACTATTTAGCCCAATCGTTTTCCTGTAACGAAAACCGTGAAACAAACGGGAGTGGAAATAAAAATGAAATCCCTCCACCTGAACTCCATCAAACCTCTCACCTAGATGACATAGAAGACATAAGTCAAATAGAAGAAAGGATTATCCTAAAGATCAAAGAACTAGCATCCTTATTGAAGGCGCGATATTCATCAAGGATTCCATCCGAAGGAGAACCGATGGAAGACGTGTCTCGTCCAGGATTAAGACACGCTAGTCAAACCCAAAGACCATGGATGACATCTTTATACTTAACATGACTTGAAACTCCAACACCCGTCAGATCCATACTTAATTTCCTGAAATACATGTAGTTTGGAAAACATCAACAAAAGTTGAGCGAGTTCATGTGTATGTGAGTCTGTATAAATCGTTAAAATGTGTCTGTATAAATGTATGTTATTGGTATGTAGCAAATTAGGAAAAAGAGATCGATTAATGTGTAGCTAATACATTAATAAGTGACATGGCCTAGGAAGCACTCAAACCTGTAACGCGGATTTCATACCGGTCCTTCTGGTGGAACGACATAGTCACCACATGCAGCCACACGCTGGCCCCTATGTGGGGCTCGCAACACCCGACAGATCTATCACTCATGCCTCTCGGTCCTTATACAAGGATTAATGGTCTTACGATAATAGCCTATCCATTCACGTGATCTAGCAGTATTCGTATTTCCTTCCCAAAGATGGGGTATTCCTTATATGTATTTTTGTATCTGTATTTGTATATCTTGCCAAGTAATGGCGTCGTATTTCGGTGTATTGTTTCAAATGGCGTCGCACGCAAAACAGTGTCCCTCTTCTCAACCCAGCGCATGAAGGCTACGGCACCCCCTGTGCCGTCGAAACGTAGGGGCTGGCAGCCCAAGAACTGCTTGTAGGTGCAGCCTGCGATATAAGTAACATTACTCGCGTAAGGTATTTGCAAAGCACTCGTGGAAATGTCCAAACGTTTTGTAATGCGTCTTAAAGGACTAAACATTACCGTTGGGTGGGTTATTTCCTGAGGTACCTCCGCTGCGCTCGGAGCGAAGGGCCTCGTACTATGCGATGACCTGTAAGAGGCGTTCTTGAAATTCCGCCTCTGTCGTTGGTAGAGGGTTGTTGGTATCGGTGTTCCCTTGCGTCGACATCTTCTGAGAAGAAGATCGGTTAGGTCAGGTCTTATTGTACAGGGGTGCATATAGTTGCTTGGAGATCATATGCACATACACATACTTGGTTATCATACCAACCAATCAAGTAATAGTATAATCATAGTATAATCAAGCAACTTGATAATTATATTTATAGCAAGTAAGCACGTAGCATTAAAATTATAGCACACACATATAGGTCAATAACGCGCTTAACGAGAACATAGCGACTGAGCTTTCGTTGGTCATTGGTCACAAAGTATTGTTGCATGCTTAATGATGATTGACTTCTCATTATTCCCTGGCCACAATTGTGTTGTCTTCCAAAACGTATCACATCAACAGGGACACAGGGTCACCCTACCCTTGTTCATTAAATATGTTAGTGTGTCAAAATTACGTAGTCAGACGAAGTCTTCAAAAGTCTCCACAATCTCGGCTTATCATTAATGTCCTACCCAAATGTAATGCAATCCGCATAATCCAGAAACCAACTATACTGGTGACTGAGGTGGAGGAAGAAAGAAAAGTAAAATGTCGACATGCGTGAATTCCTCCTCGAGCTTGTATATACGTCGAAGTGATAACTGCTCTGCTGCTCGACAGTAAGGATGCGAGCATCAAAACCTAGGAAAGGTGTGATGGCAGCAGGTGAGAGCGCAAAAGGAGTCTCTGATAATTGTGGAGGATCAAAGTATACTGGCAATAAACAGTGTGGAGGACGTGGTGTCAGCTCAAGCTTCAACATTCTGCGACTTATATCCTCGAACTGTAGCTGATGTTACAGGAGCACTCATTCTGTGTGTAGCCTCCATAATGTGAGGGATGACAAGTGTCTAAAATCAGCATAGTGTAGCATAGGAACCATCATAATGGCTTGGCCAGCGTTGTAGAGGTGATTATAGCAAACGGTGCGACCTGTAAAGTCAGGGAAAATGTTGCTGTAGTGAAAGATCATTATGCGGGTGCTGACCTGGGGTTCCTTCCCAGGGTGCGGGTATGTCTCGGAAGAAAGCAATAGGCAAACTGGTGTGATGGACGTCGGACTCCACAGGGGGAAAGGAGTAACATCAATGGGTGCGGGTGTAATGGCGATTGTCCCGAAAGGAAGTTCAACAGGTGCAGGTATGGGTTCAGGTACAAAGGGCGCAATGTCTGTCAAACCAAAGGAATAAGGTCATGATTGAGCAAAGGCATAAGGTCAGTGAGTGCAACATCAAGCTGGCCCACAAGGAACTGGAGCTGCCTCAGGGGCAGGTCCTGGGTCGTGTGGGGGTATGTGATCTTAAGCAGGTGTTAGTGCAGTAGTCAAGCGGCGTCGTCGTCCATGTTTGTAGCAAAAAGCGGTAACCTGCCTGTTTGTAAAGTCGTAGATGTCGCAGATTCAAAGGAGTCCGGAATCGAATGTATACTAGAATCAGAGGGTAGTTTGGTAATAGGGATCTCAAAATGTAAAATCAGTAACAACGTCCTCATCTAACTTTCCATCATCCTGGGTGTCAACGGAAGGATCATCAATAAGCAAATTAACGTCGTCATCAAACAGTTCGTCAAAGAGGCAGATCCTCGGGGAAAATAACCACGAGAGTTACAGCGTCAAGAGTCGGAGCCACGTGGTGCTCATCATCGAAGTGTCCAAATGATAAGGTGGTCATGGACCGAAACAAGAATGACATGAAGTTTCTTGTCTAGGAAGCCGTCAGCAAGGGTAATTCATCACCAAAGTCTGGCAGCGCGGACGGTTGGCAGTCGTCATCATTCTTGGTCAACACGTCAGGGTCACTCTCAGTGTCTGACGTAACTATCTCCGGCGCAGATACAGTCTCATTGTTTGTGGTGGTGGCCGTAGGGTCGCCATCATCTAACAATTCGTTTCCTGAGGAAAGTGACGTGTGTGCCGGTACATAATAGTCACAGCATGCATATTTATAGTAATTTTTTTTAACGCTTTGCATATTGCAAACAAAGACAATTCATAATGCAATCATGTATCCACATATTCGTCCTAGTCTTTCAGACAATCTCCTAGTCTCTCAGACTAACACATCTTGTCTCTCAGACTAAACCTCCCTAGTCTCTAAGACTGAACTCCCTAGTCTCTAAGACTAACTCCCTGGCCCCTAAGACCAAACCTTCCCAGTCTCTAAGTCTAATTCCCTGGTCTCTATGGCTAACCTCCCAGTCTCTAGGACTGAATCCCTGGTCTCCATGACCAACCTCCCAGTCACTAAGACTGAATCCCTGGTCTCTACGACCAACCTCCCAGTCATTAAGACTGATTTATAATCAAGAATTTTGAAATGTGTATTCGTGCCTTTTGTTTGTAAAAAAAATGTATTGTACCCTAGATCTGGACGTTTTATGTATGCAATGAAAACATGTCGTAAAACATTTTCGTGAGAGCCCTAATGATCGTAGTCTAGACTCGAGAAGGAATCCTAGTTCGCTACGATCGAAGCTCTGATACCAAGCTGTCACACCAAGACTTTTACGGAAGCGTGATTATGGTGTGACTCACTTGTTATCATTGCATTAAACCATATCAAACGACTATATGAATAAATAAAGATTTGTCATCCATAAAATGAGTTTAAAACATAACAATATTGACTAAAACATAGAGTTCAAATTAAAGTTTTACAAACCATATGAATTGTGTAAAAGTTCGCTAAGGACTCGTCAAAAGATATTAGTTGTAACCAAAGTTTGGAAGACGTGTCTCGTCCAGGATTAAGACACGCTAGTCAAACCCAAAGACCATGGATGACATCTTTATACTTAACATGACTTGAAACTCCAACGCCCGCCAGATCCATACTTAATTTCCTGAAATACATGTAGTTTGAAAAACATCAACAAAAGCTGAGCGAGTTCATGTGTATGTGAGTCTGTATAAATCATTAAAATGTGTCTGTATAAATGTATGTTATTGGTATGTAGCAAATTAGGAAAAAGAGATCGATTAATGTGTAGCTAATACATTAATAAGTGACATGGCCTAGGAAGCACTCAAACCTGTAACGCGGACTTCATACCGGTCCTTCCGACGGAACAACATAGTCACCACATGCAGCCACACGCTGGCCCATGTGTGGGGCTCGCAACACCCGATAGATCTATAACTCATGCCTCTCGGTCCTTATACAAGGATTAATGGTCTTACGATAATAGCCTATCCATTCACGTGATCTAGCAGTATTCGTATTTCCTTCCCAAGGATGGGGTATTCCTTATATGTATTTTCGTATCTGTATTTGTATATCTTGCCAAGTAATGGCGTCGTATTTCGGTGTATTGTTTCAAATAAATTATGTTAATATATTCCCAAAACCATATATTTCAAGTCTCACTTAAATATATATAAACAACCTTATTTTGTTTAATCATGTATTGTCCCAGAAAATATATATTTTCTCAAAGACCATATATTTTCTACATATACTAGGAAAATATATTTTTATCTCTCAAAAATAATACATTCTCTCGTTGTCAAAAATATGTTACACTTAGTAATATTTACGAAATCATATTTTCACTTCTCTTATTCCCAAAATAATATTTTCCAAAAATATCGCGTAATGGTATATTCCGAAATATATATTTTTAAGTCTCACTTAGTAAACATATTTTAATCACTTGTCTAAAACATATTAATTCCAAAATATAAATTTTTCCCAAAAATATTATATTTTACCTCGTACATTTTCCCAAAATAATACTTCATCAAAATATACGTATGGGAGTATCTTCCGAAACATAAATGAGTTACGTTTTAGCGTGTCGTAAAGCAACGATACTTGTTTAACTTAAATATTTATTTTGTGAGAGCGTTGATATTATTTTGGAAGTCGTATCTTCATGATATTTCATGTATTATTATTTTTAAACCTAAATATAATATATATCTAGTTCACAAAATAATCACAAAATCACACAAGCGACTTATTATAAAATATATATTCTAAATATATATGTTAGGGGAGGATTTCTTAATGACCTGTGATCCTCAAGTGTTATCCTGTTTGGTGATCCTTACTTCTGTGACAATTAGTGATCCTCAGAAGTGCTTCAGGATCAGGATCATGGATCATCCTAAGGATCCTTATACTAATGATTGTTCACTTTGGATTCGGTGTTGTATTGCAGGAGTACCGGTGTGGACTTGGTCATGGCGATATTCCTGGAGCATAATCCCTTCAATTCTGCATGTGCTTGACCATTGTGAACGTTATGGAGAACGTGGGGAGAAGGCACGAAATGCGGACAGTTAGTTAGGCTAGATATTTTCTATTTTTAAAGGGGATAGCGAGCTATTTTTAAAAACACTTGGCTATTTTTTGGCTACACACACTCGTACAACTGCACTCATCAGCTCACGGCGAAACACTTGGCAATTTTCATACATTTCTACACGATACACAATAGTGATCCTTGTACCTAGCTCGCTATCATCCGAAGTTGCAAAGGAATTATTGTTTAATTTGAGTTGGTGATTGTTTTGGTCAAAAATCACACAAGGATAATGCAACCAAACTTTATGTAAATGGGGTATGATGCTTGGTTTGTAGAAAAAGTAAAGGATCACTTTCAGTACAAAATATGCAAAGACACAATGATTTATACGAGGAAAAAGCCCTTGATCAATGTATGATCTCCGGCATAAAAAACCTCGGGTGATGGCAACTACCGATCACCAAACTTCAATATAAGAAAAATAGTTACAACTTTGGATGATAATGAGCTGAGTACAAGGATCACTATAGTTTCGAGTGTCTAAGCGTGTGAGAGTTGTGTTGTGTGTTCTTCCGAATGAGGAAGAGTGTTATATATACAAGTGTAGGTGACCTATTTTAGGTAAAAAGACTAATAATCAGCTCATTACCCCTTTAGAAATAAAAGTAAATCTAGCCTAAATTATCGCCCTTAAATCATGCCATGTTTCCATATCCTTCACAACGTCCATCTCCGATTAAGCACATGCCATAGTTGTAAAGACGTGTCCTCTAATTGTGATGCTTAAGAGCGGATCCTGCTAGATGTCCTGCAAAATAACATTAAATTCAACGAAAGCAACTGTTAGCATGAGGATCCTATAATGGTCCGTGATCCTGATCCTGGAACTCTGCTGAGGATCACTATCTGCCAAAGAAACAAGGATCACTGGTTAGGATCACATGTGAGGATCATGTATTGTAAAAATCCAGCCCTAACAATTGCCCCCAAAATATAAGGAGTTCATTGTAAATTAACGAGTTATATTTTGCTTTGATCTTATCTGCAATGAGCAATTCGGATTACTAGCCGTTAATTTCGAACTAGCCGTTGCAACCTTTACGTCATTGAGGTGACATCCCTGCAAATCATGATTATAAATAGGAGATAGGGTTAGGATCAATCTTTAGTTAAATTCAAGATATTCTCCCTTTATAATCTCTACCGAAGATCAATCAGGTATTCTCTTCTCTTTCTTCTCTCTCTTGCTCTGTTTTTCTGCTTTTATCCTGCCAAGAGTATGTTGCTCCGAAATTCTCCTCACAAGGATCACAAGAAGATCAGTCCCTTGAAAAGCCAAGGGATCGTCAAAGACTCTCCTTCAGAGAGGTGCTGCTTTACTGATGCTCATGTTGATAGGATTCGTCACTGTTTTCCGGCGGATACCGTCTTCAAGTCTTTTACTCCCACCGCTCTGAGTGATTTCGTTTCCGACGCCTGGGTGGCCTTTCCTGCAACTCCGTTTACCATAGGATATTCATATCCTTTTCCAGCCTTCACCCAGACCTTCTTTTCTCTGACCGGTATGTCCTATATCCAGGCCATGCCAATGATCTGGAGGGTTCTGTGTACCCTTGAGAGGATCATCGAGCAGGAGGGGATTGACTTAGGGATGCCGGAGCTGGCCGAGTTATATGATCTTACCACATTTGGTTCCTGTCGATACTTGTTGAAACGGAAGGCTGGAGAGGATCACCCTGTTTTTAAGGTCACAAAAAATGATACCAACTGGAAGCGACGATTCTTCTTTGTTAGGAGAGATACTATCCCTAACGGGGAGGATCTGCCCAAGGAGTGGGCTACTCACGGTAGGATAGAGGATCCTGGAAGGATCACCATCAGACTTGGCTCTTATGATGAAGATCACTAATGTCTTTTTTGTCTTTTGTGTTTTTTCAGCTATATCCGTTACTCATCTCAAGTTAACTCATGCTGCAAGAGAGAGAGTTTTAGCTTTCAAGAAGCTTGATCCTGAGACCAGAAGTTTTCAAGTCACCATCCAAGATTCACAAGAAGTATCCTCCGCATCTGCCACAATTTCAAGTAAGTATCTTCACCAAAAAGTAAGTTCTATGCAAAAATATTAAATTAGTTAGGAGACTTATCTCGTTTTGATTGTGTAGGTGCTGGGAAATCTGCTAAGTCCGCCAAGTCTGCCTCCTTGTTTGGGATTGATGATCTTGCCAACGTCAAGTCTTCGAAGAAGAAGACTCCTGCTGCTAGTCCCTCTGCTTCAGCCCCTAAATTACCCATTAGGGGTAAGGGAAAGAAGAGGAAGGCTCCGGAGGATCTTCAAGGATTTCCTCTGCTCCGCCAACAGTTTCTCGACTATGTCAATGAGGTAAGGATCATTGCCCCTGTTGGTTATCCTGATGGTTTTGAGGATCACCTGTGTCTGACGTCATATCCTGTTTTTCTTGCAGAGATTTACCGAAATAGAGACTTATGTTAGTCACGTTGAAGATCAAGACCGCCAGATTGCCGACCTTCAACAGATGGGTGTGCTGAAGGATCTCAAGATAGCTGATCTTGAGAAGGAGCTCCGGGCTACCAAGGATAAAGCTGTCAAAGCACTGATCAGCTTTGACTACGAAAAGCGTGACATCACCCAGGATGCTAAGGTCTCTGCTGCGATAACTATGTATAAGATCCAGCTGCAGATGGCTGCGGAGGCTCAGGATCCTTCCTTTGACAAAGGCACATGGGACGTGGAAGGTTGGAAGGCAAGGCTAGCAGAGTTGGAGGATGACGATGATGCTGAGGATATCCCAATGCTGGAGGGTGGTGATGCTGGCAAGGATCAGGGTGGAGAAGCTAGTGGAGCCGGTGGTGATGAAGCAGCGAAGGTTTGAGCTGCAGGATTGGGCAATGATGGATATTTTGAGACTAGGCCGGAGCCCAATTTTTTGAGTTTGGTAGTGGTTGTGATGTTTGAAACAATTATGGTTTGTAACTTGAACAATAGTTTTTAGGGTTAAGGATCATGGATCCTTTGGACAATAGGTAGGATTACAAAAGGTGGAGGGATCCTCTGTTTGGGGGATGAAGCCTTTGTGATCCTGCCGCTTTTAACTTCCTGCACCTGCTAAGACCACATAGACAATGGACACCCTTTGCCAACCCATGTGGACGGGCCACGTTTTGCTGGTAGAAATGTGGGTTGGCAATTTTGACAACTTTTTGAAAGGGTTTAAGATCCTTTTGTTAATAATATAACTCTAATCTTTCTGGCTTATCTCGTGTGGTTATCCTTTATTTATTTTCTTATTTCCCAGTTTTTAGAAACATATTTGTTAGAGTAACAAGAGTTGAGCATACCATGTTTAATAAATTTAGGATATGATCCTAGATCAAATATCCTATCATTGAAAATTTTCAAGGATCATAGTTTTAGTTGTCAAAGTGTATGGGTTGTTTAGTATAACCAAAATAGTCAAGGATCATACCTGAGGATCCAAGTTAGGATCCTAACCTTTAATCAAGATAACCATAAGTGAAACTTTAATGGATGATAAGGATTAAGGATCCTTATTTGTTTAACTTCGAGAACCTGAAAAATGGAACATATCTTGGGACTAAGCCAATGTAAAAGATAAATTAGTAGCTGGGGACATGCCCAAAGGATAACTGGGGATGATCCCAAAGGATCACTGGGGACAAGCCCAAAGGATAACTGGGGACAAGCCCAAAGGATAACTGGGGACAAGCCCAAAGGATCGTATGTAAACTGGAGTATGGCCCTTACTGGCGACTATCCAAACTTAGTGACATGAAAATGTCAAAACCTTAGCTAACGTGAAAACGTTAGAAACCTTATGAACGGATGTATGGTACGTCTACCATTATACGTAGGATCCTGGGTATAGCCAGTACGATGAGGTTGTCAGCCCCGGAAGTGGGTACTGGTCCCAAAGACGTGAACTATATCAGGATCATCGTGCGCTTGCTGGCGGAAACTGGGGATAATCCCAAGGATAACTGGGGTTGGACCCAAGGATCTGTGTTGCTTCTGAAGATCTTTGACGATATGCTGTAGATACCTGAACTATCATAACTCAAATGGTTCGTGAGAAGAGGATGAGGGATACAGGATCCTTATCCTTTGGTAAAAAGTAAGGAAATGTAATAGTTTTAAGATAAGGACATTACCAGAGTAAGGATCACTGACATCGCCGGGATCCTTTGAGGATACTTCAATATAAGGATCACATGCGTGAAGGATCACGTTCACATAAAGTATCTCTTTAAGTGAACAGCATTCCAGGCTCTTGGTAATAAGTTTCCTTCCATGGTTAGCAATCTGTATGCCCCTTTTCCTGCTTCAGCCTCAATCAAGTAAGGGCCTTCCCATTTTGGTGCTAACTTTCCGTCAGCAGGATTAATAGTGTTTTGGAATGTTTTTCTCAACACCATATCTCCGACTTGGAACTTCCTTATCCTAACATTTTTGTTGTAAGCACCAGCCATTCTTTGTTGGTAGCTTGCCATCCTTATCCTAGCCAGGTCCCTGATTTCCTCAATAGTATCCAAATCCTGAGCCAGGATTGTAGCATTCTCTTCAGGATCACGAGCACTTGTTCTAGCGGTTGGGATCACCATCTCTGTTGGGATCACTGCTTCTGCCCCAAATACTAAAGAAAAAGGTGTTTGACCAGTGGCATTCTTGGGAGTTGTCCTGTCAGCCCATAGCACATAAGGTAACTCCTCTGCCCATTTTCCCTTCTTGGATCCTAGCTTCTTCTTCAGATTGTTGATGATGATCTTGTTGGATGATTCTGCTTGGCCATTGGCCTGTGGGTGAACTGGTGTTGATGTTATCATCTTGATTCCCCAACTGTCACAAAAGTTAGTAGTTCTGCTTCCAATGAATTGGGAACCATTATCACATACAATTTCAGAGGGAATGCCAAATCTAGTTATAATGTTTCTTTTGATAAAGGATATAACTTCTTTTTCTCTGACTTGAGCAAAAGCTTCAGCCTCTATCCACTTAGAGAAGTAGTCAGTCATGGCAAGCATAAATACTTTTCCACCAGGTGCTTTAGGGAGCTTGCCAACTATATCCATCCCCCATCTCATGAATGGCCAAGAGGATGGTATGGGGTGTAGCAATTCAGCCGGTTGATGAAGGATATTGCTGTGTCTTTGACAAGGATCACATTTCCTAGCATATTCTACAGCATCCCTTTTCATGGTTGGCCAGTAGTATCCTGTTCTAAGGATCCTTGAGAACAATGCCCTGCCCCCAGTGTGGTTTCCACAATCTCCTTCATGGAAGTCTCTCAATACTTCTTCAATTTCAGGATCCTCGATACATCTCAAATATGGTCCTACAAGAGATCGTTTATATAGCACATTATTTAAGATTGTGAATTGAGATACCTTAATCCTGAAGGCTCTAGGATTTTCTCCCATCGGAATCTCCCCGTATTGCAAGTATCTTATGATTGGTGAGATCCATGATCCTGCATAAGATTGAGCTTCCTCACTAGGGATTACTGCAGTATCCTCTTCTATTTCCATGGCTACCTGATTTTCAATAGCAGGAGCCAGGATATGGATGATAGGGATACTTATATCTTCTGGAATCTTTAAGGATAATCCTAAGTTGGCCAATGCATCAGCTTCCGTGTTATCCTCCCTTGGTACCTGTGTTAAGCTGAAAGAGACAAAAGAGAGTGCCAATTCCTTGACTATCTCTAAATATTTGGTTAGTTTTTCACCTTTAACAGCATAGGATCCATTAAAGTGATTGGTGATCAATAATGAGTCTACATATATTTTAAGATACTTTACCCCCATATCCTTAGCAATTTGTAAGCCAGCAATTAAGGCTTCATATTCAGCCTCATTGTTAGTTGCTTGGAACTCACAGGCTATGGAGTGGGGTATTATGTCCCCCTGTGGCGATTTTAGTAGTATCCCGAGCCCTGTGCCCTTGACATTTGAGGATCCATCAGTGTGTAGTATCCAAGGATCCTTGGTCTCATCCAGCTGCTGGACTTCCAATTCTGCTTCTTTTTGTAGATCACTACTGAAATCAGCCACAAAGTCAGCTAATGCTTGGGATTTAATGGCTGTTCTTGGCTCATATCTTATATCATGGGCACTAAGCTTTACTGCCCACTTAGCCATTCTTCCTGACATCTCTGGTTTCCTGAGGACATTCTTAATTGGAAAGTTAGTTCTAACAACAATAGTATGGGTTTCAAAATAATGCCTTAACTTAGTTGATGCCATGATTAATGCAAGAATAAGTTTTTCGAGGTGTGAGTACCTGGATTCGGCATCAAGTAAACTCTTACTTACATAGTAGATAGGATATTGTGTACCTTCGTGATCCTTAACAAGGACAACACTTACAGCGGTTGAGGATACCGCCAGGTATAAGGATAACACATCTCCTTTTTCGGGTTTTGATAATGCTGGTGCTGAGGACATATATTCTTTAAGGGCTTGTAAAGCATTCTCATGTTTCTCAGTCCATTCAAACTTCTTGTTCTTCCTTAGGATATCGTAAAATTCTTTACATTTTTCTGAGGATTTTGATATGAACCTGTTCAGAGCTGCTATGCTGCCTGTTAGCCTTTGCACATCCTTAGCGTTGGCAGGGGACTTGATGTTCACTAGTGCTTTAATTTGCTCCGGACTTGCTTCAATACCTCTCTGAGTTACCATATATCCTAGGAATTTACCTGCCTTAACGCCAAAGTGGCATTTTGAAGGATTAAGCTTCATGTTATATTTATCAAGGATATCAAATGCTTCTTCCAAATCCCTTAGGTGATCCTCAGCTTTCTTTGATTTGACTACCATATCATCTATGTATACTTCCATAGTTTGTCCAATTTGATCTTTGAACATCATATTCACCAGCCTTTGATATGTTGCACCTGCATTTCTTAATCCAAAAGGCATGGCAATATAACAATACAAACCTGTTGGGGTCATAAAGGCTGTATCCTCTTGGTCAGATGGTTCCATCTGAATTTGTTGGAATCTAGATGATGCATCCATAAAGGTCAACAGTTCATGCCCCGCTGTTGCATCCACCATGGAGTCAATGTGGGGTAATGGGAAAGGATCCTTGGGACATGCCTTATTCAGATCAGTGAAATCGACACATACCCTCCACTTTCCGTTTTTCTTTTGGACAACGACCACATTGGCTAACCATTTTGGATACTTTACATCTCTGATCATACCTGTTAGGGCTGGATTTTTATTATAGGTGATCCTTACACGTGATCCTAACCAGTGATCCTTGTTTCTTTGGCAGACAGTGATCCTCAGCAGGACTTCAGGATCAGGATCATGGGACATTATAGGATCCTCATACTAACGATCATCTTCGCTTAATGCAATGTTATTTTTGCAGGAATATCTAGCAGGATACGCTCTAAGCATCATGATCAAGGAACGCGTCTTCACAATTATGGCAAGAGCTTAATCGGAGACAGACGTTGCACGGGATATGGAAACATGGCTTGATTTATGGGCGGCAATTTAGGCTAGATTGTCTTTTATTTCTAAAGGGGTAATGAGCTGATAATTAGTCCTTTTACCTAAAATAGGTCACCTACACTTGTATAAATACCACTCTCCATCATTTGGAAGGGGACACACGAAAACACACGACATACAACGCAACTGTCACACACTTAGACACCAAAAGCAATAGTGATCCTTGTACTCAGCTCATTATCATCCAAAGTTGTAACCATTTTGTTCTTATATTGAAGTTTGGTGATCGGTAGTTGCCATCACCCGAGGTTTTTTATGCCGGAGATCATATACTGATCAAGGGCTTTTTCCTCGTATAAATCATTGTGTCTTTGCATCTCTGTCACGAAAGTGATCCCTTACTTTTATAATTAACCAAGCATCATACCCCAATTACATAAAGTTTGGCTACATTATCCTTGTGTGATTTTTGACCAAAACAGTTTGGCGCCCACCGTGGGGCAATTGGTGCTTCATTCATAAGAAAATCTTTTGTTCGAAATCATTTCAAAGAGTTACATGGCTTCATCATTGAAGAACACGTCCACGGCGATGTCTGCAGTCACCTCATCACAGACCACTCTGCCTCCTCCACCGGCAGGATCTCAGAAAAATACTGAGAAGAGACCAACTCCTACTTCCTCTAAACCTCCATCTTCTTCTGCTATGAATTCTTCTATTCCCAGTACTAGTGATGTGTTTGCTTTAATTTTGCAGATGAAGGATCGTATGCAGCGGCAGGATGAGACTAATGACAGGATCCTCAGGGAAATTGGAGATCTCAAAAGACAAAAAAGGATGGCAGAGGATCATTCCCCACTGATGCCCAAATCCTTGAGCTTTGATACTCCAATGATTACTTCTCAGCCATCAAGAATTCCAGACGTACAAATCATGGGAGAATCAAGAGGATTGCACCACGGATCGACAGCAATGACTCAGGCATTAGGCTCACACTTCCAGCCGGCAGGATCCTACCCCCAGCATTTAGGATCCTTCATGAATCCGGGAGCCTATCCGGGGGCACAGCAGTTTCAAGGATCCTACTTTGTTCCAGGATCAGTCCAGGGCCAAGGATCCTCCTTCGTTCCAGGATCATCCCAGACACCAGGATCCTTCCAGATACCAGGATCCCTAAAAAGTTTGCAAACAGGAAGTCTAGATGTCTATCAAGGGGACTTCATTCCAATGCAGACCATTGCTTCCACTGGTCCCTCCGTTGTTCCAGAATCCCAGCAATATGGGTTCCCTAACTTGAACCCAATGGGAGGTAACACTTTAAATAATTATCCTACCACTAACCATGGATTCATGCAGGATACAGGTACCAATCATGCTATGGCCAGGGAGTTACAGAAGCTAAAAGATATGATCTCAAGTGTTCCAGGGGTAGTCAAGCCTATCCCGGAGATTGCAGATGGAAGCCACAAGGTATCTCGCTTTGCACCACCAATTTGTGATGCAGAGGTACCCAAAAGGTTCCATATCCCTACTATGAAGCTGTATGATGGCACAACGGATCCAGAGGAGCATATAGCACAATACAGGGAGAGGATGGAGATCAATCCTATCCCAGAAAAGTTGAAGGAAGCATGCCTATGTAAAGGATTTGGATCCACTCTTACTGGATCAGCTCTTAAATGGCTGCTAAGTCTTCCCCCTACTCTATTACTTCATTTGCTAATTTAGTTAATTTATTCAATAACCAATTCTCTTGTAGTAGAAAATTTGAAAAATTAACTAGTGATTTTTACAGGATAACTCAAAATCATAATGAATCATTAAGGGATTATATAACTAAATTTAGTAAAGAATCCTTGGACATTCCCAACTTGGATATGGCTACGGCTGTTGAAGCCTTCAAAATGGGACTGCTTAAGGATTCATTATTCTATGATGATCTTGTTATGACACCGTGCAGGAATCTAGATGAAGTAAGAACTCGAGCACTCAGGTTCATCCGGCTAGAGGATGACAAGAGGATCCAGGAGAGACAAGTAGGATCCTCAAAACAGGAGAAGCAAGGATCCTCCTTCAAGAACAACAAATTCAAATCCTACCATAGAAATGAGAACAAGAATGTGCATGCTGTTGACCAAGAAGAGGATGATGAAGAATATCCTCCAATCTCAGAATATTGTTTTTCCGTTGATAATCATGAACTAATCCTTGCAATGCAGAATCTAGGAGAAAAAGCTAGGTGGCCCAGGAAGAATGATAAACCATCCGGGACTAAAGACAAGTCAAAATGGTGTGCATACCATGAGGATTTCGGGCATCTAACTGAAGAATGCATAGCTTTAAGGAAAGAGATTGGATATCTGTTAAGCAAGGGGCACCTAAAAGAATTATTGGGAAGAAAAAAGCAAAGGACTCAGGATCCTGAAAGGATCCCCGAAAAAGCTCCAGCACCTCCGGCAAATGCACAAGTGATCAACTTTATATCCGGAGGATCAGACATCTGTGGTACATCCTTCTCGGCGGCCAAAAGACATGCAAAAGAATCAAAAATGGATAATGGTGAAAGGCCTATTAGAACATCAAGTATCTCAGAAGGGAAGATGATAACATTTGATGAGGATGATCGCATTAACATTCAGGATCCTCACCATGATAGTTTAGTCATCACTCTCTTTATCTCTAACCATTTTGTCCGCAGGATCCTTATTGATGGAGGGAGCTCAGTGAACATTATCCAGCTTGATGTCCTGAAGAAGATGGGAATCCCAGAATCAGACATCACACCAAGGTCCTCCGTGCTTGTAGGATTCAGTGGGGAAACGAAGAAAACTCTGGGGGACATCAAACTCCCAATCTACGTGGAAGGATTACATAATTACCAAAAATTTTGTGTTATTGACTGTTTATCTTGTTGCAACGTTATCCTTGGCAGGCCTTGGATACATGATATGAAAGCAGTCCCATCTACCTACCATCAATGTGTGAAGCTCCCTAGCCCATGGGGAATAATCAAGATCGACAGTGATCAGCAGGAGGCTAAGGATTGTTATACCTCATCCATGAAGCCAACCTCGAAGCCAAGGGAGCAATAGCAATTACAGTATCCTCCGAGGGATGTCTTGGAGGCAAGGGAACAAGATGTGGACGAAATCCTTTTGGATCCTAATGATCCTGAATCAAAAACCTATATCGGATCAGGGATCCTTGGCAAGATGAAAGAAGACTTAATATCCTTCCTCAAAAGAAGAAAACCTACCTTTGCTTGGAAACATGAAGATATGACAGGTATATCTATGGATATTATTACTCACAAACTTGGCATTGACAGGTCTATCAAACCAATCCATCAAAAAAGGAGGAAGTTTGCACCAGAAAGGAATGCCATTATCCAAGAAGAAGTAGAGAGACTACTTCGAGCAGGTATGATCAGAGAGGTAAAATATCCAAAATGGTTAGCCAATGTGGTCGTTGTCCAAAAGAAAAATGGAAAGTGGAGGGTATGTGTCGATTTCACTGATTTGAATAAGGCATGTCCCAAGGATCCTTTCCCATTACCCCACATTGACTCCATGGTGGATGCAACAGCGGGACATGAACTGTTGACCTTTATGGATGCGTCATCTGGATTCCAACAAATTCAGATGGAACCATCTGACCAAGAGGATACAGCCTTTATGACCCCAACCGGTTTTATATTGTTATATTGCCATGCCTTTTGGACTAAGAAATGCAGGTGCAACATATCAAAGGCTGGTAAATATGATGTTCAAAGATCAAATTGAAAAAACTATGGAGGTGTACATAGATGATATGGTGGTCAAGTCAAAGAAAGCTGAGGATCACCTAAGGGATTTGGAAGAAGCATTCGATATCCTTGATAGTTACAACATGAAACTTAATCCTTCGAAATGCCATTTTGGTGTTAAGGCAGGAAAGTTCTTAGGATACATGGTAACCCAGAGGGGCATTAAAGCAAGCCCGGAACAAATCGAAGCATTAGTAAATATCAAATCTCCTGCCAATGCCAAGGATGTTCAAAGACTGACAGGCAGGATAGCAACTTTGAACAGGTTCATATCGAAATCATCAGAAAAATGCAAAGAATTCTACGATATCCTAAGGAAGAATAAGAAGTTTGAATGGACTGAGAAGCATGAGAACGCTTTACAAGCCCTTAAAGAATATATGTCCTCAGCACCAGCATTAGCAAAACCGGAAAAAGGAGATGTGTTATCCTTATACCTGGCGGTATCCTCAACCGCTGTAAGTGCTGTCCTTGTCAAGGATCATGAAGGTACACAATGTCCTATCTACTATGTAAGTAAAAGTTTACTTGATGCCGAATCCAGGTACTCACACCTCGAAAAACTTATTCTTGCATTAATCATGGCATCCACTAAGTTAAGGCATTATTTTGAAACCCATACTATTGTTGTTAAAACTAATTTTCCAATTAAGAATGTCCTCAGGAAACCGGAGATGTCAGGGAGAATGGCTAAGTGGGCTGTGAAGCTTAGTGTCCATGATATAAGATATGAACCAAGAACAGCCATTAAATCACAAGCCTTAGCCGACTTTGTGGCTGATTTCAGTAGTGATCTACAAAAAGAAGCAGAATTGGAGGTCCAGCAGCTAGATGAAACCAAGGATCCTTGGATATTACACACTGACGGATCCTCAAATGTCAAGGGCACAGGGCTCGGATCCTACTAAAATCGCCACAGGGGGACATAATACCCCACTCCATAGCCTGTGAGTTCCAAGCAACTAACAATGAGGCTGAATATGAAGCCTTAATTGCTGGCTTGCAAATCGCTAAGGATATGGGGGTAAAATATCTTAAAGCATATGTAGACTCATTATTGATCACCAATCACTTTAACGGATCCTATGCTGTTAAGGTGAAAAACTAACCAAATATTAGAGGTAGTCAAAAAATTGGCACTCTCTTTTGTTTCTTTCAGCTTAACACAGGTACCAAGGGAGGAAAACACGGAAGCTGATGCATTGGCCAACTTAGGATCATCCTTAAAAATTCCAGGAGACATAAGTATCCCTATCATCCATATCCTGGCTCCTGCTATTGAAAATCAAGTGGCCATGGAAATAGAAGAGGATACTGCAATAATCCCTAGTGAAGAAGCTCAATCTTAGTTCAGGATCATGGGTCTCATCCAATCATGAAATACTTGCAAAACGGAGAGATTTCCAATGGGAGAAAATCCTAGAGCTTCCGGATCAAGGTATCTCAATTTACAATCTTAAATAATGTGCTTATATAAACGATCCCTTGCAGGACCATACTTAATATGTATTGAGGATCCTGAAATTGAAG